>NC_060070.1:72212500-72522500 GCF_922984935.1 Meles meles
ATTTTCTGAAAGAAGAGTTTGGAAAGAAGAAAGTGTGATTGTGGATGTAGGAGCCCACTCAGTGCAAGCGGCAGATGGTGAATGCTGGTAGCATTGAAAACGAACGCTCTCCAACTTGTGGTTTGCTCCCAGCTGCTCTTACCCTCTTTGCTAGTGGTGGTAAGCGTCTGATGGTCTAGTGAAGGTTTGACTATAACTTACATTCAGTGCTTTATAGCTGAGTCATAAAGCTTTATATAAACCCTTGAGAGTACAAACACTGCCTGAGGGGTACTTACAAAGTGGCTGGAAACCAGGCCTGTACCCAGTTCACCCCAGGATGGGGTAGCAAGGTGCAAATTCCACATCATGAATGGAGGGGTGGAAATTTGGAAAAGGGTATATTATGTATCCAGATTCTGACAACCACAAGGAAGCGCTGCCTCCCCCTCAAAGGGTCACAATGTATAGCAGTTAACTTGCCCTTTTGGCACCGAGAACCAAAGAATCACCAAAGATGTTGTCAGGCGTTCAGGCAGCATATACAGATGTGAAGAAGAGTGAGCAGGCGCTCCCCCGGTGTTAATGTGAATAGCTGAATTTTTAGGAGCTATGACCAGCATTTACGATAATGATTTTTCCAGCTTAGGAATCAATACCCTTGCATTTTAAAGCATGTATAGAACACTACCTACTACAGCAAGATTGATTACTTCATTTTCAGGCAGGAAATGACTATATTCTAGTAAGTGCTGGCTTAAGACTACTAGTCTGTAGCATGTGAAAATATGGTGAATTTTTCCTCTGAATATTTCTGAAGAGAAATCACTATGAGATGCCCATTTTACCTGTGGTAAATATACAAACAGGATCAATTATCAGAGCTGTTACTTCCACTTACCAGGTCTACCCTCTGTAACTGTCATTACCAGGTCTGTCTTCTATAGTTGTCATTAGGATTCCTTCTTCCTTTTTTAGAATGAAAATCTCCCAGAGATAGTGGCATGCACTGGGTTGTACCATAGAACGTGGTATCATACATCGATTGAACACAGGCAAATCAGGATTCTAACCCCAGGTCTACCATGGTATGTGCCTAGCAATCCGAACCTCATTTTCCTCAACTGTAAAGCAGGATATGAGAAAATAGCTCATAAGTGTTTTCTGATCATTAAAGTGGTAACTCGTGTAAAGTACTTAATGCATTGTTTTAATAAATGTTAGTTTTCATTTTTAATAGGTAGTGCATAGAAATCCACTGACACAGAGTTTGTGTTTGATAAGGTTGACTTGGAAAACCTTAGGTTTGGGGCACCTGAGTGGTTTAGTTATTTGAGTCCAACTCTTGGTTTTGATCTCAGGCTCGTGGGATCAAGTCCTGCGTCAGAGTCTGTGCTCAGCGTGGAGTCTGCTTGAGATTGTCTCCCTCTACCCTTCCCTCTACTCACACTCTTTCTCAAATAAATAAGTAAAATCTTGGGGCGCATGGGTGGCTCAGTGGATTAAAGCCTCTGCCTTCGGCTCTGGGATCGAGCCCTGCATCTGGCTCTCTGCTTAGCAAGGAGCCTGCTTCCCTTCCTTTCTCTCTGCCTGCCTCTCTGCCTACTTGTGATTTCTGCCTGTCAAATAAATAAATAAAATCTTAACAAAAAAGAATTAAATCTTAAAAATAAATAAATAAGTAAAATCTTAGGGGAAAAAAAAAGAAAATCTCCTTGACAATGTTGGTAGAGTGAATAAATGAATTAATAATTATGGATCTGATTTGCTTAAGTCTAAAACACATAGTAAGAATAAGTACATTGTTCTTCACTCAGCAGGATACTGGCGGTACTGGCAGGAAGATTCGCTAATGGGATTATCTCCTCGGTGGTGACTGGGCAGGGCTGCGCCTGTCCTGGGGACAGGTCATACATGTTGGACAGTTGCTTGGCCAGCACCAGGGCTGGGCTCATCAGTCTTGGCACATTGTTTTCCCTTTCTGGAGCATACCCACCCACTAGGGGAGAGAATTCACAAGCTCGGCTTCATTTCCATTCACCCTGGAGCATGACAAATGCTGCTGGTCAACTGCCTGCTGACCACTTGGCTCATCTTTGGGGATAGGAAAGTGAGCTTGAGAAAAATAGCAGCTGGGAGCCTGACCCTCTGCTACTGTCAGGCCTTGGTCCATCCCCTGGAGCTCAGAGACAAAGGCGATTGCTGCAGCCAAGTGTTTTTGCAAAGATGATGAATCTTTTCAATGAAAAGGATTGATTAATAAATGCCATGTCCTTTTTGCACCGAGCGTGCATACCACCTGTCTGCCAGTAACAGGTTTGTTTCCTGTTGATAGGGCCTGGTCCTCCATATTTCACGGCCTTTCTCAGAGCACCGCACTGATGGTGCAACATGAAAGGAAGTGTGCGGGAAGTAGGAGAACCGGAGATTTCATCTGGATCTGCCACAGCCTGCATATTTGGCTGTGAACCAGGGCAACAAGACTAGCATTCTCGAATGCCTTCTATGGACCAGTTCTGTGTAAGAGACCATATATGCATGTCAGTGCTTAAACCTCCTGACAGCCCTGTAAGATAGGTGTCATGATCCCCCTTTACAGATGAGGACGCTGAATTTCGGAGAGACTGTATAACTTGCCCAAGATCGCTGAACTAATAAGGCACCGACTTGGGGAGCTAACTTCATTCTGCTAACTGCAAAGCCTTTGCTGTCTCTACTACACCATGTTGTCTCTGGAACTCAGTCGCCTTAGCCCTAAAATGAGGGAGATGAGCTAGGTGGGAACATCTCCATTTTCTCAATACTCACACAAGGTGAAAGTCCAATATCACATAGAACACAGCTTTCCTCTTTTTTCTTTCTTGAAAAAAACAAAAGCAAAAACATTTTCTTTAATAAGAAGCCCATGCCTTATATAGAAATGTTGCAGGATTATTCGCTGAGGTAGTAATTTGTTTAAATGTGTTTCCCTCCTCCCCTCTCTTTCCACTGACAATTTCAAATGGGGCTCAGGGCTGTGCTCCTTCAACTCAGAGGATAATCATGGCAGAACGAAAGCGTAAGCCACTTAAGAAAAAAAAAAAAAACAGAGAATTTTCCAGGTTTTTGTGAAAGCCTGACCTCCTTGGTGTTATTTGGGTAAGTGCGGCAGGGGTAGAGGCAAGAGGAGGTAGTGCCTTTGAGGTCGACAGAGGCAGGTGGAAAGATTTCAACAGAGAAGGAAGAAGTTCTATGTGCAGGATTCTGAGCATAGCTTCAGGGCAGAACCCCAGAGACATGGCCGTTCTGCACGGGGGTCTGCCCGTCCCCTAGCTCCACCGAGGCTGGGTCTCAAGCATAGGCTGGCCGGCTTCCATGTGGCATGGCGGCAGAGGGCATGTGTGTAAAGCGTGGGGAGAAGACGACCATGATGAAATACAGAGGAAATAGTCTTCCCCCATTTTGTCAGCACTACATACACTTTCTCGATTCTTCTGCAACCTTAATGACTAAGACTGAATTTCTCACCTGTCTGGCAGCATAGGAGCTTGGAGAAGATTTTTATATGGATGTAAAATAATAAACCAATGTGATATTTCCTGCCAGTGGAGTTTATGGACTGAGTCACACCTGTGCTACGGCTTTGGAGGGGACTCAGATATGAGTCAAGCGCATGTGGAAGTTTAATTCCAACCCATCTTCCTTTTGTTTGTCATCTCTCATAAGGCCCCTTTTTCATGGTGTAATTTTAAAGGAATTAAATACGAGCTATTCAAAATTCTGTATTAAATCATATGCGGCATCTATTAGAATTGCTAATTGATCCAAGTTTATTTAACACTCTAACTGCCTGTTGTCCCTCATGAGACAATCATGCAGGAAAGCATTAGGAGGCAATGGACCACTAGTTTATACCAATGTTACGACCCACATTTCAAAATCTTGGCTACTTCCGGAGAGGAGACGGAGCCACAGGATCAGGAAGAAGCACCCAGGCATGTGAATGGTTGTGGTCAAGTTCTAAAGTGCAGCTTTTAAGTGAGTGGAAGGAGCCCAGGACTTTCCTGTACTATGTATACTTCATAACTTACACATGCATGACAAACATGCTTTTGCATGCATCAAAGATACATTAAAATGTGTTTAAATGCTGAAAACCTGTAGCAAGTTCAAGGTTATAAACCTAATACATCAACTGTGGCTGTCTTGGACTTTATTGAGGAAATACACACAAGGATTATATTCCAATCACTTAATCCACCAGCTGCTTGTATCTGACCTGGACTTTCTTCCCTCTCTTTTGCTACAATGGGAAAATTGCAGCAGCCCCTCTGTGTCTGAAGCCAGTCCCCTCCGGCACACTAAGTTATTTCCCTTGCATCAGTTTGCAACCTTGCTGTAGAACCTACAACAACCACTGGACAGCCTGCCATGACCTCAGATCCCCCTCAGCTAATTCTTCTCCCCCTTCCCAGCACCACATCTTTATAAAAACCAGTCCTTCCTCCCAGCCTACATTTTCTTATCCCCCAGTTTCTTTGCAGCACACTTGGCTCCAAATCCCCACTCAGTGTACTCACGCCAAGATCACAAATGTCCCTCATGTTGTCAAACCCGCTCAAGCCGTGGTATTTAAAGAACAATCTCAGTACTGGACTGCACCAGTACTGTGCAAAGAAATACATAGATCCTAGCTTGAACTGCAATGAGATTTCTACCAGACTGAAAGCCTTGCACAACTCTTGTTTGTGAATGCATACAGTTCTCTGTGCCGAATGGTACCTGTGATTTCACTTAAGGTTACATTGGCACTTATGGCAATAAAAATCTATTTAATTTAAAAACGACAACATTATCATTTAAAACAAGGACAGACACCCTGACTCCTTGGCAAGCTTGCATGGGAAGGTCCCAGGGGGCAAAAGGAATGGATTAGTTCTTGTGTGCATGCTGTACCTAAACCACACTAGGTCACTGCGTCTGGGCGAGTTTTTTGCATGGATTAACATTTTCCAGTTCCAAAAAATTTTCTCCAAAATGTAATACATGTTATTTTAGTTGCAGCTCTTTTCAAGAATAATGTTCAGATCTTTTGAATTTAAAATTTGACTTGATATTTTTAAAAGATCACTTGTTCTACCCCATGACTAATTTTTTCTGATTACATAGAGTTTTAACTTTGTTTCTTCAAGGCAAGAGAAGTAGTGTCAAAGGGGAAGGAAGCACACAGTAAATTGGTGCAAACAGCGAAGTAAGTGTCTCACAATTTGAAAAAAGCTAAGTACAGATTTAAAAAATACATTTTTATATTTTGATGATAAAGAAGGCAGTTCCAAAAATTATGCTTCAATATTATATAAATGGATGCCAACATACCAAAATATAAATGTCAAGAGTATTCCTCACATATGTTTTTAACAGCAAAATCAACCACACTTAATGTACTCATAGTAATGGCTTTTGCCAAACCGGGGAAGCAAAATACTAAAAAACAAACAAACAAACAAAAAACCATAGTGAATTTAAAAGCCTGGTTTCTAGTCCAAAAATAAAAAGGTTAACCTATTTATCTCAAAGATAACTTCTAACCAAAAATGTCTACTATTTTAAATCAATATTTTGGGAGGTGGCGCCTGGATGGCTTAGTCAGTTAAGCATCTGCCTTCAACTCAGGTCATGATCCCGGGCTCCTAGAATCAAGCCCCACATAGGCTCGCTGCTCAGTGGGGAGTCTGCTTCTCTCTCCCCCTATCTTTCCCCCTATTTGTGCTCTCTCTCTCTCTCTCTCAAATAAATAAAATCTTTTTAGAAAATCAATATTTGGGGATTCAGCTCATCTTTTTAAACTATTATCCTGATATTTAATAACATTTGATCAATCTAAAATGTAAAGAAATATCTTAAAGGCTTATTTGTGAAGTGTTCTAACTTTACTCATGCATTAATATGTTCTTTAAATGCTCCTGGGGCACCCGGCTGGCTCAGTTGGTGGAGCGTGTGACGACCCTTGAGCTCCTGCTTATGAGTTTGAGCCCTAGATTAGATGTAGAGATTACTTAAAAATAAAATCTTTAAGAAAAAAAAAGATGTTTCAAATGTTAAGGGCTGGGTTGTATTTACTAAGTCATTCCTGGGCATCGCAGTGCACCATCAAATTTTAGTCATTCATTTACTTATTCATTGATTTAAATATTTATTGAGCGTGTATGCTATATATCCAGTACTTAAAAGGCACTAATAAAAGGGAACCAGAATGCAGTTTCTTTCTTCTCACCTTACTTTCTGGTTGAGAGCAAACCATTACATGATGTTTACCATGTGGCCAATTAATCTAATGTCTTCTTATATTAATTCATGCCAGTCCTGCTATAACCTGAAGAGGTCATCATTCCCTTTTACAGATAAAGAAAAAGATGCACAGAGGGGTTAAGTAATGGGTCATATATCACACTGCTAATAAGTGGCAATCCAAGAAACAAGAAAGAACAGGGAAATTTTACAATGCAAAATGTTAGTGTGCTTTGTACATAATTTGGGGGAAATACGAATGCAAAAAATGAAGTAAGATGGTCATAGGAGGTCACTTGTCAGGGATTGGTCTCCAATGGCATCTCCAAAAGCAACCGGGAACTTGGATTGGTATGAAGGAAGTGAAACCTGGTCCAGAAAACCCTTGAAGCTTGCTAGGTGCAGCTAGGGTGCCTGGCTTTTATAAGGGCTGGGAGAGAGGTATCCACTGTCGTCTTCCATCCCCTCTCTCTATTTTAGATATATCTAATGTTCACCTCTCAGAAGAATCATTTAAAAACCTAGCAGACGATACTGCTGTTTTGACTTTTTATAAATGCTCCATTGTTAACTACTTGTAAAACAGTTTTATTTTATATGTCAATGGCTGCTCACATGGTAGTCATTGTTTGACTTTCCATCCATTATTCCAGGAACATTTTCTATTGTGAACTTCTAAATGTCAGAAAAAACTAATAGCTTGAGATTCAGCTCTAGTCTGGTCTGTGTTTACCAGCAAATCACGACCACACTGCCACCTAGTGGGTCTTGGCGGCAGCCTCTGCAACTGACAAATTGTAATTCAAGTATCTCCAGCCCAGAATTCCTTAAATTTCTGTTTTGACATTGGTGGCTTAGAATACACAGCTCATGTTAGTATAGAAATGATATTATAAGTAGCTGGTACATTTCCAGCTTGTTCACACGATCATTCAATCCCATCATGTACTCGGAACACTTTCCAGTTCAGCTGACCCATCCGTCCCCACGGTTTCATGGAATCTTCTTGTATCATGGTGTTTGTTCTTTCTGCTTTTACTGTTCCTATGGTCCATGAGCAAATGCCTGGTTCCCAGCCTTCCACTCCAGCCATGCTGTCTCAACCTGTAGTCTGGCCTCGGGCAGAAAAAGAACCCCACTGGGGGGTCAGTCTCTTTCTCTCAGTCAGCTCTTGATTGCTGATGACATGACTCGAGTTTCAGAAGGGCCGCGCCTCTGTCCTGTGCTCCCAGCTGTGAATCTCCTTTACTTCTACCCTTACCTGGCCCACGTGGACCCCTCTCTCGCTCTGCCTTGCTGATGACTCAGTGGAATCCTTGGTGATCAGTTCCTGTCAGCAACCCTCATCCTGCCTTCATGGATTCCCTGACTTATTTCTCCTTTCTGAATATTTTGAGAGCATGGCGAATTAATACTGTTGCCTGATAATAGGAAAGATGGAACACAGCAGCTCAAGGGATTTCTCTCTTTCTTCTGGGTTCCTGTGAAAGCCCCCTCTCCTGGAACTGAGACCCACATATGTCTATGAGACTATTATTAGCTAAGGAGAGCCCATCTTGCGGTCTGGACTTTTTTCCAAATTCTGTGTGAAGGTGTCAAGTATGTGGGTATGTGGTTACTTGTATATTACCACAGTAGAGAATTTCATACACTTTATTGCGTGACCAGTGCCTGGAAGAGTATGTAACACATAGTAGGTCTTCAAGAAATACTATTATGAATGTTCCGTGAACTCCAAATTCTTCTTGGGAAGATCTCATGGACTGGCCACTAACTCACCTAAATCTGGATGGTTTGCTTTCCCGTTAGCATTTCAGGATTCTAGGAATGGGTTGGACTCTGCCTCTGTCTTCCTTCTCCCACACTCTTGTCACCTAGCTGGTTATGGTTGCTAGGGAAAATGAAAATCCATAGAGACAGTAAGAACAATAAGGTGGATGGCTGGTAATAGCTGTGAATTAAAACCGAATTGCGTCTCTTAGCATTTCTCATCGTCCATCTGCTTTGAATTCTTAAAATATCACAGACCAGGACTCCGAAGACCGGAATTTAAATCTGTTTGGTCACCTGCTGACTGTGCAAACCAGTGCTATTCCTAACTTCCTGAAGCCATTTTCTCATTTACTAAATGATGGTAAGACTACAAGTTTATGATCCCTTACCTGCAATTCCAAAATCCTAAAAGCTAGGAAAAGAAAATGCTTTTTCATAGTTTTTTTTACATCATAATCTGACTTGTAGGGAATAAACGAATGGGAATCTTTTTAAAACTTTTATTTATGCATTTACGATTATAAGGCAATGTCTCAGAACCACTTGGATATATTTATTGTTTAATGTATGGTAAAGGCATCAACTTACGTTTCTAAAAACGTAAAAATTCTGACCCAGGGTATGCACCTTAGTATGACACATTCTTGGACTCAAGCATTTCCTAAAAGGTGCTGTGGATTTTTTCCTCTCTCAGGATTTTGTCGTGAATGTAGTCAAAGAACAAAAGCTGTTAGTTATCACAGTGCCTGGGTGTACCGAGCTCTCAGTGAACGTAAGTTATAATTTCCAAATTTTAATTTCATTTCCGCCTCCCAGAAAAAGACATTTTCTCTGTCCTTCTGGAGGGGCACAGACTACCTGGAGCACATTCTTCCCAGGGCTGTATATGCTTCCCAGAAAATCTCCCCTAGCACATATTCACACTTTCATGTGTACTTTCAGCGAAGCCACCAAGTTCCCCCAAAGTCTATCAAAGGACCCTACTCTGGGAAATCCATCTCTACGGAATTCAGTGTAAGAAGAACCCCATTACGTGATAGATGGTTACTTGGAAATAATTTAAAACTATTTTCAAAACTATTTCGTACTAAAAATGTGCTATGCCTTATGTTAATCAATATAATTTTAAACGTTTGGAGAAAATTGAAATACCACAAAATACATCAAAGGCATATACAGGTAAATCACTCTCCTGAGTGGCTTAGGCATGTAAATGAACCAAACAACCTCCTATGGGCATCACTAGTTCTATTTTCCTCTGATTCTGCTTTTGTTAACAACTTATATTCATATAATATATATAACTTATAAAGTGATGTCACATACGTGATCTCAATAAATCCTCAGAGACTTCTGAGAGCTAAGACAGATATTACCTTCATTTTACAAGTGAAAAAAAATGTAATTTTCAAGGAGCCAGATGATTCATATTGGAGGTCACATGGCTGGATCACCAAATGCCTAATCTAGCGATTCTGCCACCATACTCCACCGGCTTTTATGGCAAATTCTTCTCATGGATACATTCTTCATCTCCAAGTTTTCACTGACACTCTAAACCATATTTTCCTTTGGCTTGCTTCTTATATATATGTGTTATTCTTATATATATTGTATAATATATTTATATTTATAGGGAATATAGATTCTATATAGTCTATCTAGATCTAGATCTGGATGTGTACTTTTGACATACTATAGTATGTCTGTGACCTCTTCTTCCTCCTCCCCCATTTTCCATGGACTTTCCATCTTAGCACATTCCAGTTGCACCATATACGATGGTAAGTCAACAGGTGTTTTGAAAATCAAGGGCAAGAACATAGCATTATTTCTTAGAGCCTGTTAGCTTGAAAGCACCAGATACTACACAATTCTAGCAGAAATTTGTCTGTCTATATACTGGGATTCAAGTAAGTCATAATGCAATGGACATATGAATTTATATTTAATAAACATGTGCTAACCCAAAATTTTCAATTGGCTTATATTCAAAAAGCACTGATCAAAAAAAAAAAAAACTCAAACATCCAAAAAGCTCTTAAAGCAGCTGGAGGGCATTTTGTCACATATGGCTGTACCTGTAGAAAGCTCAGAAGGAAGTCACATGTCAAGTCAAAGTTGGATTCATAGGACATGTAGTCCATTTCAGCTGTGATATTTTTATAATTCCTCTACCAGGAGAGATTTACTCCTGAGGGATCTGGTAATTTCCCCAGAGCCAGATACTTATTTGTGAAGAATTTTCACTTGTCATTTTGCTAATTACTGAATTTGAATTCAATATCCCCTTTGGTTACGTACAGCTAAATCCCACCTGATCCCCAAAAGTCATGAGCTGGGTTCTCTCTCAACAATAAGAAAAGTCACACATGAGCAATCTGACCAAGACCTAAATCGCACTTTCGGATTGCGTTCGGATTTCAGACTGTTCGTATTCGGAGAAGCAGCCCAGTGGTTCCGCTGACTAGAATATTAATAACAACAATAAAGAAACAAACCAAACAACCCACCTCCAAATGCTTCAAGGGGTTTAATTCTCACTTCTAAGCTATTTGGCTTAGTGCCAGTGTTATTTTCCAAGTGGAAAGCAAGTCCACTGTAAGAATATACTGCTTTGATTTTAAGGGTAAAATGAAGGTCTATAATCTTTATATTTTTAAGTGAGGAATCATAACCTTACATGGGTGAATATCTGACATTTACAAAAGGTTTTAAGAAATATTGTCTTGTTCAATATTTCAGAGTCTCTTAAGGGCTTTATCTTCTACCACAAATGTTGTTTTTATTGAATAGGCAATAACAGAGTGTAACAATTAGGTCTTTAGGCAAAAAAAAATTGAAATAGGAATAGAATGTATCTCATACCTTCAAATTTCTTTTCTTCATATGTAGCCAAAATCATTAATAACACCTCCCCAACTCACATACTTTGTATGCCCTTTCTCTTCTCCTTTGTACCGAGACCTGATGTCCAAAAAGCAGCTGGGAATTCTGGTTAGAAACGGCATTGGGGAGGGCATGTGCTGTGGTGAGTGCTGTGAGTTGTGTAAGACTGATGATTCACAGACTGGTACCCCTGGGGCAAATAATACATTATATGTTAATAAAAAAAATAAAAGAAAGAAATGGCAGATTAAACATACATGCTGTTCGTTGCTCCTTTGCAGTACTCCAGATTGAAAATAAATGTGTAAAAGGGCACAGAGCCACAAGAACAAAGAGAGCGGGAGAAGAGATAAGAGCAGATGAAAGATGTCAACAGAACCTTGGACACGGGAAAGCAGTTGAGTGAACGGCACCCAATTCTGCAGACCCGGGAAAACAGACCTGTGGGCTTGCAGGAGAGGGAGCTGCTTAGCTCTGCCAACCCTCAGAAAGGCTCCAACCCTAGAGAGAGGGGACAGTTCTGAAAGCAGAACTTCAGAGCAAAACTGTGCCCTGAAGCGTGGGTCGAAAGTTCATGCGAGGGTTGGTCAGATCCCCGCCCCCCCCCCCCCCGGGGTTCCCTCCCCAGGACCCTGGTCCGCTCCTCCCCTGTTGAAGAGACTCATCTTTAGACAGAGGTACAGGTGCAAATGTAGCGTAAGATCAGACTGGTGAGAGGGAATGCTAAAAATAAGGGTGCGAAATAGACTCCCAACAGAAGCGTCAGACTCTCGAGGGCCCCACTGCCTCCCAGCTTGCTTACAGCGAGGTTTTGATTTTCCGGGAGGGAGACACAAGGACTCCTTAGGGTCGTCAGTGGTTTGGCAATGCTTCGAGACATGTCTGATGCTGGTATCTCGTGGGGAGAAGCCAGGGATCCTACAAATACACAGAGTAGCCCTGCACCACAGAGAATTCTCCAGCACAAAACGTCAAGAGTACCGGGGCTGAGAAACTCTGTGCTTCGGGCCGCGATTTTCGGTGTGGTCCCCAGACCAACAACATCTCCATCACCTCAGAACTTGATAAAAATGTACATTCTCCTGAGTCTCTCTCCGGACCTACTGAATCACAGACTTGGGGGCTGTGGGCATAAGGCTCAATCCTCCCTTGGAACAGGCCTTCCAGATGATTCTGATGCAGATGGAATGTGAGAACAACTGCTGAACCATTCTAAGAAAACTGCGACCCGAGGGAGAATTCCTAGAGATGCTGAGGGTTGGTGATCCTCCAAGGCGAAAAGTTTGCCACAGCCTCAGTGTTCTCATCGCGTGCAGACAGACCCAGCCCCTGCCCTGTGGGATGACCATCAGCTTGTTAGTGTCTTACTCTTAAAAAAGAACCAACCGGGCCCCCAGGGTGGAGCAGTAGGTTGGACATTTGACTCTTTGTTTTCACTTAGGTCATGATCTCAGGGTCATGGGATCGAGTCCCCCATTGGGCTCTGTGCTCAGCACGGAGTCTGCCTGACACTCCCTCTCCTGCTCCCTGCCCCTCCCCCGCTTGCTTGCTCTTGCATGCACTTTCTCTCTCTCAAAAATAAACAAATAAATCTTAAAAAGAAAAAAAAAAAACAACAGCCACATCAGATATTAAGAAAATTAGGGATCAAAGCAAACAAATGATATATATGAGGTCCTATGCACATACTGAGGTACTATAATTAATATCTCTGACAAAATAAAGTGGGCTTTAAAAGCAAGGCACAGAATTCAAACAAAGCGCCCAAAATTAGGACCCAAATTACATTAAGAATAACTTGCCACCGGAACCCAGAGCATACAAAGTACACTTGCTTTGTACTACCTTCTAGGGAAGACAATGGGTCAGCCCAGTCACTCTTGGTGGAGGTGTTGTCTAGCTTTAGCCTCTCTCTTCTGGCTCTGCTCCTGCCACCCTTGCTAAATGTGGTTTAGCCTTTAGGTGTGGGAATTGAGGAGAAATGAGGGGAAGGAACACTCCCTGGGCACTTTTAAGTGGACTCCTTCTGCCTTGGGTACTCTCCCGTGTCCATCAGAGGCCACTCTCCTGATGGGCTTGGAATCTGTTTCTGTAGTTACCACACTACTCTTGGTTCCTAGTTTTCCAGTTGTCCAAAGAGAGGTCCTATCCTTTGGAAGTTCTTCTGAAACAGGACTTCAAACTTCTCCAGCTCACTTTGGCTCTTCTTCCCTGTCCCTCTCCAACATGGCTGTCATCTGACCATAGAAAACCCTTCCACATCCTTTGTCCTGATGAACTCAAGTGCGCTGGACTATCCAAAAGGATTCAGCTCATTCTGCTCACAGACCTCTTAAACTTTCCCAGGTTGACTCAGGCTACAAAGCAAGCTCTCTGAGGTCAGCTCCCCCTTGAGCTGACACATTGGAGGTCAGCTCCCCCTCATCCCTGTGTGTTTGGGCAGGGATGGGGACTCACAGTATAACAGCTCTCTCTCTTTAAAAACTTCTCATAGATACCCACCTTTCTTCCTGCTCTCAACTCTTTTACCTTTGAAGTTGGCAAAGAAGTTTAAAAATGTGGAATCAGAACTACTTTGGCTAGTTCTACATGTAAGGATTTGCCTCAGTCATTTTGAGGTCTGACATCTATTGTTTGATGCCTCAGTTGAAAATGAATGCAAGGTAAATCCTTCTTGTACCATGATACATACGGAGGAAAGTGGGAAGCTCAAGCAATGTTGTATATGGTAAGCCAGGCCCTCCCCAAATAAATGAAATAATCCCACCTCCAACTCAGAGTCACAACTCATTCCATTTTCCTTGACTAAAGACTGAGTGGTTTCCTCTTATAAAAACTCAGTCATGATTAAGGGGGGTGGGGGGCTAAGGTTGGATGCCCCATAAAAGCCCAGCCAATCTGTGACCAAACCCAGAATTTAGGATAAGAAAGTTATCTTCAGCAAAGCATTTCCTTTGATGAAGATTTGATCCCTTTTGATGGGATGTTTCCAGGTCAGAACCTAAGAGATGAATCAGAAAAAAGAGACTAAGAGAAAGCAGTAGACCCATGGACATCCTTACAAATTTTATTTTCAATACTTCAGCTGCCCCCTTGCTCCAAATCTCAGCCAATTTTAAAATCTGTAGCATAAGCAGCCCATGGAAAACTCTCCCCTTCAGTTTTTTGGAGTTTTTAAGGAAGGCTCAGATACTGCTCAGTGAGCACATAATTCCAGGCTAGTGTCTACAGCAATATCCAGGGCAGGAGAGGGAGCCGGGGGGCCTGCTCTTGCCTTGGTCTTTGGATGGGTACATTGCTTCAGGACGCCCCAGTGCCCTCACCTCACATAAACTGCATCTTTAATAGAATTTCAGTGATTTCTAAATAACCTTCCTGCCCTACCATGTTGTAATTCTGGCCACATAAATAAAACACTATTTTGGTAGCTGGATGAATAAAATTGATACTCACAGCAGAAAAAAAAATAATATAAGGTTCAATTCAAATAATTCTAACATCGCTTCTGAAAGTATGGAAAATGCAAGAGTGGGTAGGAGGTCGCTGATGTTTGTGCACTTTAACAGTTTTCCTTTTTAAAGATAGTTCCTCCTCTCTCTAGCTCCATGATTTGGTGGGGAGAGTGAGATGGTGAGCAGCACTGTGGCTCTTTCTCAGGGTCCCCTCAATTGATTTCAGTCATATTCACTCCTCCAGAGCTGCCCAGCCCGGGGTCATCTTTCCAAGGCACACTTGGCTACTACCCAACATTGGGTATACCACCAAAGGACTTGCCCTTCTTAATCCCCAGGGGAAGAATATTAGCTATGATTGTGGTTAATTTTTTAAAGATCTAAACCTGTTAAATCCAGCATATTGCTATGGGTTATTGAATGCCTTGTGCTCCAATCTATCTATTCAATGCAGTAGAAAAATTCACGGCTATGTTAACAGATACACATTGGCAATCAGTCTTCAACTCATTATTTTTGCAATATAATTCAGATCCTTAAGATCTATAATCGTAAGGTTTGGGAATTGACAGGTGTTAAATTATCTGCACAGAGCACATTTACTGTAATTTTGGATTCAATAGAAGTGCATTATTTATTGCCAGGAAAAATTGTAGCACTAAAAGAGATAGGAAAACTATAACAGTCAAGGAAACTGTGCTTCCTAGCTCATAACCAGAACTGTTTACAAGCGTAGTGAATTGAACTTTTGTTAGAACATGGTATGTTGTGCCTTGCTTTTTAAAGAAAAAGAATTTAAATATTTTTATTAACCAAAAAGTATTTTTATTTTTATTTATATTCCTTTAAAAGACGTATTTATTCATTTATTTGAGAAAGAGCACATAGGGAGGGGCAGAGGGAGAGAGAGAGACAAGCAGACTCCCCAGCCTGATGTGGAACTTAATCCCAGAACCCTGAGACCTTGACCTGAGCCAGAATTAAGAGTCAGACACTTAACGGACTGAGCCACCCAGGCGCCCCACAAAAAAAGTATTTTTAGAAGACAGAGATAATTAACCTTGAAAAACAACTCATTTCTTTGGTCAGTGAAGAAACAAAATATATGAAGTTATTTCTATTAATTCGAATTCTACCCACAAAGGGTTCTAAAGCTCTAAATATTAAATGAAATCTTCTCAAAAGACAATCTAGGTTTTACTAAGATTACATTTGCCCTACCAATATTGCAGTATTTATAAAGGTATGGAGGCAATTCTGGTAATGATGTTTTACATTCTTTGAAGCAATTGAAACACACCGAAATGGATTCTGGGACTCAAATGGATAGGCATGCCAGAAAATTCTGGGAGAATATCATTCTGTAATATAAGAATAGAGAAACCATGGGTACCTTATCCTTCAGTCATTTTTTTAAGTGCCTGCAGCTCATTTAGGGTTTCAATTTAGGACAGGAGGTTATGCTCAGGAAAGGGTATTATCTTAATTGAATAACAGAATTATCTGCAATTTTGTACATTGGAGAAAGATTTTTTTTCCCTTCGTATGATATTATTAAGTGATTGCTTTCCAAGCTGAAAGGAAAACACCGGGAAAGCAGAGGAATACAGTTAAGGGGAGTCAGGGATGACTTATAATTAGAGAGAGTAAGCTTTGACTTCCCAGAGGCACAGGAGCTTAGAGGAGGACAGTCAAGGAGTTCGGTTAACCCAGCCGATGGCAGTGAAGTGATCTGGATTCTGACTCCCCACACTCAGCGCAATAATGGTGCCCGGAGTCCCTCAGGTTTCCTTCGTTCTGCCGGCAGGAGGCCAGGAGGCTGACACTTCTTGGTGACTTTTCTGCTTCTTGCTGTTCTTTTTCATTTCCCCTGCTTGGTGGCTGTGCGAACTCGGGCTCTGCTTGGTCAGAGGACCACCCTTGTATGTACCTCTCCATCTGACTCACTTCCGTGGTAGCTTCTGATGTCAAGGATTTTCAAAGCAGCAACATCGACTCTGTGGCTCCACATGACAAGCGACGAAGACCATGACAGGAATATGTTCGCAAACAATCGCTACCATTTCTTGAGCACTTTCTGAGTGCCAAGCAGAGTGCTAAGTACAGTATCAACTTATCCGATTACCGCAGCTACTCTACAAAGTGGGGAAGAATAGTATCCGATTTTTCAAGCAGGGAAAAGGAAACTTTCTGATAATCACATAAGAAGCTAGATCTGGGTCATCAACTGGAACTTAGAATCTAACACCTAGGCTCTTACCCCGTAGTGTCTTGTTTCCAGCATCATGAGAGATAATATTTTCTGACACTTCACACCATGAAATCAAGTATGTGACATGCACTTTCCCATTTGGAACACAATGCTTGAAATACCCTGGCTCTCCTTCAGTGACCTTGGAGAAGGGTCTCTTCCCACAGTCAAAATTACATGATAAGACCGCTGAGGAATCCAAGTGTTAACTCCAGAGATTAGAGTATGAGTCTTGATTTTGCTACTCACTAACTTTATAAGGTTGTTTAAACATTCTGAGTCTAGTATTCTTTACCACTAAAATAAAGATAATAATTGTGTGTTTCATGAGTTATTGAGAGAATTAAGAATTATATAAAGAACAGTGTGTACTCATATTATTCTCTCAGTAAATGTTGGCTATCCTAATAATAATATTGGTTATTTTCCACCTGAAAGGTGACCTCATAAATCTGAGTATCGGGACACCTTTACTTGGAGCTAGGTCAAAAGGCCATTGTGAATCAGCATCTAGGATGCATTTTTAGCACCTTGATGATTTGCTTCCATAGCAGAGTAACTTCATTTCTCAGAAAAGGAATTTTTGCCTTGATTTGAGGTAGATTTGATCATTCCCTTGTTCCAGAGGCTTAATCTTATAATCTAGGACTTACCCACAAGCCCCAGAATTTATTCCACTGATATCTTTCATAAGCTCTGATGAAACACCATCAAAACTAGGATTTGGAGTGTGGGGTGCCTGGATGGTTCAGTCATTAAGGTCTGCCTTCGGCTCAGGTCATGATCCCAGGATCCTGGTCGAGCCCCACAATGGACTCCCTGCTCAGCAAGGAGCCTGCTTCTCCCTCTCCCACTCTTCCTGCTTGTCTGTCAGATAAGTAAATAAAATCTTTTTTAAAAAATCAGGATTTGGGGCTCTTTCCAGGTTGGTCAAAGCCCCTGGGGTTGGTTTGAAGTTTCTCTCCTGAACCATTCCTACAACCAAATAGTATAAATTAGCACGGATATTTGAACTTGCCAAATCAAGGAGACTGAGATGGAATGAGGGCCTCCTGACCTCTCCAGGATTTGTAAATATCTAAAAAATCTCCTGGGACTTTATTTTAACATTCTGAGAGAGTCCTTCAGGAATCTTTTGGTCGTGGACTCCAGTTTCAGGTTTGATCAAGCTTAGCATCGAGCTAAACCAAGTATATCCAAACAAAGAAAGTAAAAACAAAACAAAACCCTGTTTGATCAGAGAGGCCAAATAGAGAACAGACTATAGGAAAAGACTCCCAAGAATATATCATATATAATCCCATCAAATTGTATATGTTCTCTAAGGACTTAAATTTAGATATTGGATGGGACGTCCTCGGGCTACATCTGAGACGGAACCCTTCTGCTTCTCGCTCAGCCACTTCTATCTATGTCAAAAGACATAAAAGTACAGGTCTCAACTGGCAATGTACAAACTGACTTTGCATAAATGTGTAGTTTTAAAACAACTATCTCATATTTGATAGAATGCTAAGCTCTTTCAGGCCAGCATCTATCTACTTATATAAAGAAATGATCAGAATGATCAAATTCAATAAAGTGGTGATTGGCATGCTATTCTTTGTAAGCAAAGCTATTTAGAAACTTACTCTGACTTGTGGACATGATCACTAACAGCCAATTGACCTAAGTTAATTCTGTAGTAAAATCCTATAAAAGAGCAGTGTGGATCACAGTTACTCAGTTTTCAACATCAAATTCTTTGTTTCTTCCACAGTTTGTGAAACAATCCAACTCAATATTAAACCCGTTTCTCCTTTGTTACATTATAAACCTGGGTTTCTTAAATCAATGCTGTTATTCGTTTTGTAAAGAATATTTGAATTATTGTTTTAATAAGGTCTTAGAAAAATACTTATTTTCACAGTTAATGAATACTTTTTAGCAATTAACCAAAAAAAAAAAAAAAAAAGAAGAAGAAGAAAAGAAAAAGAAAGCTTACTCCAATCCAATACTCATAGCAAGGCCAGCTAGCTACATAATTTGCAGTGCCCAATGCAAAAAGAAAATGTGGGGTCCCCTTTTTAAAAACCATGAGGAATTTCTAGGCAGTGACAGCAAAGCAATAAAACCAGACCGAGTCCTTGGTGTGGAAGCCCTGAGCAGCTAGCTAACTGCATGGTCTCACATACATAAAGGCAGCCCACCTCACAGCTACATCCAGCTTCTACAACCAGCTTCTATAAGGTCTTTTGCATCGAGTGAATACTTCCTTCCCCACAGTATGCACAAGTTTCCACTGTCTGTAAAGGCTGAGCTTTTTTTTTTTTTTTTTTTTGAGGGTTGAAGCACTTTTAATCACAGAAGAGTAAACAATAGTATAAACCGTTAACGGCTCACCCAGTGGCTGTTGCCCTCCGCCAGCCCTCAGCGCACCCTCTACCAAACCCCCCTCCCTGCGTACCATTTAGTAAAGAGCAGGGCATCAGTAGCTGTCGCTGTAATTACCAGGTGGTAGGAAGAGCATCTAGCTAGAGGCCATGAAAAATCTCGGTCATCTTATCCACAGTCGTGTTTCTGTACAACTTCATGTGAAATATTCCAGCTCCGGGGAGGAACAGTGCAGAAACCTGGAGCTCAACTTAACCGTTCCTTTCAGATGGCCAGAGCTTCGAGGGCCATGAACAACGAGGGAGGGGACAGCCCAGAGCCAGCATTGTCATGATGCAGCCAAATCTGGGATTGAGGTGGGTCCAGAGCGGGGCGTGAGGCCTAGTGGCCCTAGTCTTGAATTGTGCCCAACCCGGGAAATGAAACTCGTGCACATGCACAAACGCATATGCACACATACAGAATATTTTATTCTGTAATGCAAGTATGTTCAGAATTGCAGAAATATAAGGGAAAATATAAGGGAAAAAAGGATTAAAATAATTCAAAAAATTTAGGAGACGGAATGAAATAGTCAGAATCATGGCTTGATCATCCATATCCTTCATCACACTGTAGAAAAAGAAGCTTTCTCTGCCTTCGGCTCAGGTCATGGTCTCGGGGTCCTGGGATCGAGCCCCGCATCGGGCTCTCTGCTCAGCAGGGAGCCTGCTTCCCTTCCTCTCTCTCTGCCTGCCTCTATGCCTGCTTGTGATCTCTGTCTGTCAAATAAATATATAAATAATCTTAAAATTGAAAAAAAAAAAAAAAAGAAAAAGAAGCTTTGCAGTGAACCAACAGTGAAAACTTTAATCGGTAGCTCAGAATCTTTACTAGAAAACACCAGGCCCAGATGGTTTATCAGCTGTGTCTACCAAATATTCAGTTGAGCAGTTTCATGTTCGTGAACTCTCCCAGAGAATAGAAACAGAAAGAACATTCCCTGGCTCATTTCACGAGGGTAGCATAAATCTGGATACCTGGGATGGACAACGTTTTCCCTCGACTCCACATTTGTCCTCCGTATTTTTCCGTACCTCTGAGGGTAGAAGCCTGCAAACTGTTATCTTGTAGCCTTCTTGCCATCTGGCTTCCTGTTAGTTTTGCTAATGTGAGGCCCTGACAAGAGTCTGGAAAATGAGACTAATGGTGAAGTGGTTTGTTTCTCATTTCTGGCAGCGCCTCCAGGGATGGCAGCTCTAGCTGGGCCGGTGCATCCCTCTCAGGTTAACAGCTGAGTCCGCTCCCTTCCATAGGCAAGCAGCTCAGAGCCATGGCAGTCTCAAGTACTGGGTAGCTTTTTGTTTCTCTAGCCCTCATTACCTTCATTGGGTAACTGTACCTTTTGTGCCCCTCTAACTCATCCAATAACCTTGCAACGAATTTCATTCACTATGTTAAGTGTCCTCTTCTTGTGATATCTAGAATGGTCTTATTTTTTTCCTGCTTGGATACCGACTTATGCGGTGGTTAAACCATCTGAGAATACTTTGAGAAAGAATTGAATATATTTGCGTAAGTGCAAAATCCTGACCAAAATATTAATTTAGTGAGGTATTAAAAAAGATACTATGTGATTGCCAAGTTGTGTTTATTCCAAGATTTCAGGGTTAGTTGAACCTTGGCAGATTAATCAACACATTTCCCACCAATAATATTTAACCAGTGAAAAACCATATGATCTTTATAGACTCAGGAAAAACATTTGACAGAATTTAGTATCCACTTATGATTAAAATTCTTACATAACTAGGAGCAGAAGGAGATTCTATAACCTGATAAGGAAAATCTTCAGTGACTTCTACCTATCACTTTTCTTGATGTCAAAATGCTATAAACATTCTCTTTAGAATCTAGAAAAAACACAATGATTCCACTACCACAATATCTATTTAACATTTTTTTTTTTTTTGGAGATTATAGCTAGGGAAATAAGTCAAGAAAAAAATAAGAGGATAGAGTATTGAAAATTAAGAATTAATACTATAATTGCTTAGATGACATAGATGATATAGACAATCTAGACAGAAAACCCAAAGAATCTATAAAACCTTCATTAGGATTAATAAGAGATTAACAGAGTTGCTTGAAACAAAATCAATGTAAATAAATCAATTTCATTTCTTTATAACAGCAACAGAAAATGCAGTTTTACTATTTATAGTAGCAACTGAAGAATCATAAAATGTACAAATACTTTGTAAATTATAAAATATTATTGAAAGGTATTTTTAAATACCTAAATAAGTAGATCCATATACCATATTTTGGAAAGATTCAATATCATAAAAAATATATATCAGTTTTAATCTCTTTAGCTTAAAGTTCTCATAGAATTCTAATTAGAAGTTCATCATGATTTTTTTGTGTGTGTGGAACTTGGCAACTTGATTTTATATACAAAAGATGAAAGAGTCCTGAAAAGGGCCAAAATTCTTCTGAAGCAAAACAATAAATTGGGGAGATTTTCCTTAACCTTAATGAACAGTTATAAAGCTCTACTAATTAAGATATAAATGTGATATTGGCATAGTGATAGAGAATTTGGTCAAGGAACTAAAGACAGAACCCCCACAACTAACCCATATATTTTCAGAAACTTGGTTTATGAACAAATTTGGCATTTCAGATATGAGGGGAAATGAGGGAGTGTTCAAGAATGTTGACAGAACAATTGTTTAACCACACAGGTGAAAAAGAAATTTGATGCGTGCCTCACATGAAACACAAAAATCAACCCCAGGAAGTTTTAAAAAATAAAGTTTTAAAGAAAAAAACACTAAAATTTTCTGGGGAAATACATTTAGACACTCGTTAGATTTTATTAAGGGAAAACAGATGACATGCTTTAAAGGAAAAGATTGGTATAGTCAACGGCTTTAGATTTAACACCTTATGTTAATCAAAATATTTTTAAAAGATGAAAAACCAGACTGGGAGAATGTATTTGCTGCACATATAAATAATAAGAATTAAAATCTAGAATGTACTCAGGAGACAAGTGACATTACCTTATTTATGGTTTTAAAAGCTCACCAGACCGTTGTTTGTTCAATAAACTCTATAGGTACAAAAGTGAAAAGTGGGGAACAGCTAAGAGAACAGTTAAGTATGAAAAATGGAAATTGGGACTGGGGTAGTTGCAGTGGAGATAGATTCAGGAGATAGATTCAGACAGACAGATTCAGGCTGGATTTTTGCATGTATGGCCAATAGAACTTGCTCACAAATTGTGTATTTCAAAAAAAGAAGAAAATTCTAATTTGATTCCAAATTTAATTTTAATTTAATTTTTATCTTAATCAATTGGATCCATAGGTTCCTATAAATAAATACATCTATTTCTATTTATGGAGATGCCTGAGGGAAAAAAAGTTTAGCACTGGGGAGAAGTCAAGAGTTCCCTTCGGGGCCATGTTAAGTTTGAGTTGCCTATTAGATATCTACATGGAAATACTGGCTTCATTAAAATAAGCATCGGCTGCTTTAGCTCAGAACTCAATAGAGATAATCAAGCTTAAAAGATAAATGTGGTGGTCATTGGCTATCTATGGTAGGAAGGTACTCATTTGGGCTGTCATCTGAAACAGAGAAGGTTGTGACCTTTGCCTTTGGGGAATATTGACAAAGAGGACCCCTACTTGGAGGAGACGTGCTCTCCCGGATGTGGGAAGAGGGAAAAGTACTGAAAACAGCAATGTTCAGTGGAGTGTCCCAGGCAAAATACTCAGCTGACCAGCTCCAGGAACAGTGATATATGATAGTCAGGTTTTTCCTGGTTGTAGTCTTCTAATATCTTCACTGACTTTTCTGTGGGAGGGAAAGTTAAGCTTGCTGTTATGCTCACAGTGAGGACCCAGTAACTTAACTGCAGTCTGGAGGATTAGGTATAATGCAATAAAGGGAAACCAATAGAAAAGCACAGAACAACATTTTACAGCAGCTTAGTATAGAATGATTGACTAGCCAATCTCCCTTTTCTACACAGAGGTAAAGGCTGGGGGGAGCGGGCAAGAATCACTGGTTAACATGAGCCAATTACATCAGTCCCATCTCCCTTGCTTGTTGTTGGTGTATATACCCAAGCCAGTTTATGCCAATAAGAAGTGATGAGAGGTTGGCTGGAGTCTTGACTCTTAAGGGAAAGCTGTAGCAAGTCAACTTCCTTCTCCCTAGACTTGAAAATGGAACTCTTTAGTTCTAGTAGCTACAAACCACCATCTTGTGGCCACAAGGGAAATGTAGGATAAAGCTGATCCAGTAGATGTGGTGGGAAAAGAGGGAAAGAACCCAGTCCTTTTCATCAACAACTAACTCTGAACCATACCCTACCCCAGGAGCCACTCTGATGTAAGTCAAATTACTTTTACTTACTTTTAAAGCTCTTTATGGGTCAGATTTCATGTAGTTGAAGCTGAAAACGTTTCAACTGATACAAATATTGGTATGCAATCATCAGAAGGATTTATGGGAAAAATTAAACATTACTGGAGCTCAAAAATATTAAAGGACAGAAACCCAAGAATGAGATGAACTACCCGCAGAAATTTAAGATAAATGATTGGACTATAGTTGCTGGATATTGGAGAGAAAATTGATGTTGGATAAAGGACTTGGGGGCATTTGGGACATTCAGGATACTCAATAGTGTTCAGATTTCTGCAGAACCAAAAGTCAGGGAGTTATATAATTTTTGAGACCATCCTAACAGTCATATTGAAAAATAAATCACTGGAAAACTGAAAGTAAATGCTTAGAATTAGGAATCTCAATAAATATGTAATAATAATGATTAATATGTTCTTCAGTTGAATGCAATGGAAGAATAAAAAAGGAATAATAGCATTTCATCTTGGTACTTAGTCATTAATCCTTCTTTCTGAAGTGCTTAAAGAGCATCACAAATAAGATAAATGTTAATAGCCAGAGACCAAGTAGAATTCTTTCTAAAAAAGTACATACAGTAACCTTCCAGGCCAAGATTTTCTTAGAGTAGTCTGAAATGCCCTAAAGAAAAGCTCATTCAAAACTCCCTGAAGTGATTTTCAGAGTTGTGTGGAATGCCTAAAGCCTTTTGGAGTCTAGTATGTATATCATATGAATCCTTAGGTTAATGCTACATAGATATTTTTTTTCTTAAGTAATCAGTTTCCTTAAAAATTATATAAAACTACAATTTAAAAATGAATAACTTACTCTTGCTTACCAGCTCTGCACAGCCATATCCATCAATGTCTACTGATACTCCCAAAGAAACGTCTTGGGAGGGGGCACCGGGGTGGCTCAGGCAGTTGAATGTCAGAGTTGATTTCAGGTCAGGTCATGATCTCAGGGTCATGAGGTGGAGAGATGGAGAGATGCGGCCCTGCGTCTGGTTTCTCACTGGGAAGGGAGTTGGCTTGAGATCTTCTCCCTTTGCCCCTCCCAGCACCTTGTTCTCTCTCTCTCTCTGTCTCTTCCCTTTTGTCTCTCCCTCTCAAGTAAATAAATCTTAAAAAAAAGAAAAAAGAAAAAAAAAGTCTTGGGAATAAAATCTGTGTTCCTTACAATACAGGAAGGGTCACTAAAATTAAGGTAGCACAAAAGGCTGTCTGCTCTCTTCTGGTCAATCTTGAGGTTAAACCAGGCTTGACTTCCACTGCTGTAAACTTTCATGCAGAGCCCAGGCTGTGTGAGTTTCTCTCCTTGCCCATGTAGCCCAACACTTACGAAAATCAAAGGCAGTCTTTCCCTGGAAAAGTTTAGAGACTTAAGAGACAAATTCTGAAGTCTTTTGCAGCATGAACTCCTGAAAACTTATTTTCATTATAAAGGGACATTGAGTGCTCCGAAACGTGAAGATAAAGCAAACTCACTTCTAACAATAAAATAGTCCTCACTGAATTAATAACCTGTCAATATCACATATTAATCCTTTATCTTCAGCGAATGGCCTTTTTAAAAATATTTATGAAAACATCACAATTCTACAGGCTATTCTTAGGCCCATAACATGACTAAGAAAACCATATCCTACTTAGCAATATTGTCACCTGCCAGGAAAACATGGTCATATGGTTGGTTATCTGGGAAAGAGAGTAATTGTTTGGATAATAAGATTTTTTCAGTCTTTGTCTAAGAGAATGGGCAGTGTGTCTGAGAGACGTCTGTATTCTAATGGCTAGAATGATGCAATGTCTTCTGGGCCAAGGATATTTGTAAGTGTTTTCTCAATAACTTTATCAAAGATGATGGGAACATGGAATGCCTAGCTCACAGCAGAGATTTGGGGCAGATGGAAGATGCTGTATTCAATCACAGAACATTCCTTCCCACTGACTTCAAAGGTCTCAAAATACTCCTTAACCTGGCACCTCAGGCAAATAGAGTGGGCCCATAATATAAAACCAAACTGTTCCTCTGGCATAGATGCAACAGCCCAGTTCCTTTGGCCTAACTGTGGACTAAATACTAACTCCGGGCTTCAGAGAATTTGAAACCAGGAGAGGGCGGTACTCTAGATTAATCCTTGGGTAGAAAGAGCCTGCAGTGTAAATGAATAAATAGACCTCCTGAATTACACAGCAATCATTTATGAGTTTGATTCTTAAGAGTCATTTCTGAGAATGGAGTTGAATCAGGACCCGATGAAAATGAGGTTTTATTTATTTATTTTTAAAGATTTTATTTACGTATTTGTCAGAGAGAGAAAGTGAGCAAGTACAAGCAGGGGGAGTGGCAAGCAGAGGGAGAAGCAGGTTCCCCATTGTTTATTGAAGAGACTGTACTACACATAAGATTGTGATTAGCTCTGCTTGGTTATTTGATTCTTTTAAAAAAGATTTTAGTTATTTATTTGAGAGAGAGTGCTAGAGAGCATGAACAGGGGGAGAGGTAGACGGAGAGGGAGAAGCAGACTCCCACCTGAGCAGGGAGCCCCACGTGAGGCTCTATCCCAGGACCCTGAGATCATGACCTGAACTGAAGGCAGATACTAAACTGACTGAGGCACCCAGGCACCCCAGTAATTTGATTCTCTTTCACTTGGCAACTCTCACTCCCACTCCCACTCACTTCAGTCAATTTTGCAAACCTTATCTACTCTCTTCCAACCTTTAATCCCTTCCTTCCATCCCAGAAGATCTTATTCTACTTCACAGAGAAATAGAAACCATCTGATAGGAATTTCCTGACCACCCACACAGGTACCCATCATCATTTCCCTTTTAAAATGGAGGAACCGGGGCACCTGGGTGCTCAGTAGGTTAAAGCCTCTGCCTTCCGCTCAGGTCATGATCCCAGGGTCCTGGGATTGAGCCCCACATCGGGCTCTGCTCAGCAGGGAGTCTGCTTCCTCCTCTCTCTCTCTGCCTGCCTCTCTGCCTACTTGTGATCTCTGTGTGTCAAATAAATTAAAAAAAAAATCTAAAAAAGTAAATAAATAAGGGGCGCCTGAGTGGCTCAGTGGGTTAAGCCTCTGCCTTCGGCTCAGGTCATGATCTCAGGGTCCTGGGATCGAGCCCCACATGGGGCTCTCTGCTCAGCAGGGAGCCTGCTTCCCCCTCTCTCTCTACTTGCCTCTCTATCTACTTGTGATCTCTCTCTATATACCAAATAAATAAAATCTTTAAAAAAAAAAAAGTAAATAAATAAAATGGAGGAGCCAAGTCTTCTTTCTTCTAGAGAAAAATCTTTACCTGGTTCTTTGGCTTCCCTCCTGTGATGGTGAACTTTATAGGTCAGCTTGGATAGTCTATGGGACCCAGTTTGGGGGCAAATACCAGTCTTTATGTTACTGTGAATGTGATTTATTTAGAAGTGATTAGCATTTAAATCTGTAGACTTCAAGTAAAAACAGATTATCTTCTACAATGTATCTTCTACTTCTCTCCTTTATACACTCTGTATTTTCTTGACTTCTAAATAAATCCAACCTATCAGGTCAAAAAAATAAAATATGAATTTCCACAGCATCCTCAAATTACCACCTTATTCTCTTTTCAGCTTCACACTTTTGATAGTTGTTTATTCTGTTTTCCTCCTTTTCGTGCTTGTCATTCATATATTTGTTCAATGAATGAAGAAGAAGTGAATGGAGACCTTCTGCAAGAAGGTACGGAGACAAAGCATCAAAGGATTGGGATTCTTCAGAAGATTTCTAGGTGGAGATGAAACTCCTCAAGATCACTGTAGTAAAGGACATACTCCAAGAACTCATTTAGGGGACAGAAGGAAAAAATCAGAGCCAACTACAAAGACAGATATGAAGTGAGGCAACCACAAAAAATTCTGGATTAGGCAAAAGTGGGGGGAGAAGGAGATTTTTAAAGAGAGAGAATGAAGGGACGTGGGTAGAAGAGAGAGGGTAATTGGGTGATGGGCATTAAGGACGGGATATGACATAATGAGCACTGGGTGTTACATGCAACTGATGAATCACTAAACTCTACCTCAGAAACTAATAATGTATATGTTAATTAATTGATTTTTAAATAAGAAATAAAGAGAATAAATCTAATTTTGTGGAAGAGCTGATGAAGGATAAAATGTAAAGAAAGTAAAGAGTTGTCAAGGAGGATAGAAAAAAAAGGAATATATGTGTATATATTTTCAATTAGTAGGCCAACAGTCAATATAGAGAGAATAGTTTCAAAGAAAAAAATTGGAGCAGAAGCTGGATGATCATGTATTAAGGAATAGGGGAAGGGTTGGAATGAATACTAAGTCTTCTTTCAAGGACATGGACCAAGCAGGACTTCTGGCATGATACTTCCCCATGATACTTCACTATTCCCCATCCCATGTCCCTCTGTCACCAAAGTTCACTATTCCTTTTACAAATGTCTCCCGTCTTGGTTCCTTCTTTTCCCTTCCTGTGCCTGCCTCTCTCCTACCTTCATTGGTCCCCTTAACTCCCATTTCCCCGCCCTGCAGGCCCTCCAATGTGAATGATGAAAGAGGAGGGGAAGGCTGTGGTGGGTGGGGGTGTGGCGGGGGAGGGGCGGTGCATAGGAGGGACAGTGTAGCATGAAAGAAAGCATGTGAAAGCCTGGAATTGAACAAACCTGTTTTTAAACTTACTGCTGTCTGATCTTGAGCAAATTATTTAAATTCCATGGGCCTCAATTTCTTCATCAGAAAAACAGATATTAACCTTCTTTATCTGTTTGATATAAGGTTCGAACGAAATAAAATCTGTTCAACAGACAGATATATGCACTCAAGGGGCTCAATCATTTTTATTATACCAAACTAATGTTCCCAAAATGTTGCCTTTATTATTTTGCATCTGTGACCAAAACCTTTCAAGATCCTGTTCTTTCTTACCATTTAAATGTAAATTTCTTTCTACTCAGCTGATCTCCTGGGCCAAGAACCTGTCTTAGTCATCTTTGCAACCCCAGTGAACAACTTAATTCACTTATTCAACAAAACCTTCCTTTATCTAGAAAATAGACTTGTTCAGTGGCACTAGGATAGAGTAAGATGTTTTTATTTTTTTTAATATTTTATTTATTTGACAGAGAAATCACAACTAGGCAGAGAGGCAGGCAGAGAGAGAGGAAGAAGCAGGCTCCTTGCGGAGCAGAGAGCCCAATGTGGGGCTCGATCCCAGGACCCTGGTATCATGACCTGAGCCGAAGGCAGAGGCTTTAACCCACTGAGCCACCCAAGTGCCCCTAGAGTAAGATGCTTTTAGATTCAAGTAGCAGAACACGTAAGCAGCAGGGACTTTACAAAATGGATGCTTATCTCCTATAACAAAATTCTAGAGGTAGTCACTTTCTAGATTATCAAGCCTGTGTGAGGTCGAATTCTTTCTCTCTTTCCAATCCACCAGCTTCTGTGTGTTGGCTTTTCATCCTCAGTCTTGCTTCCTCAGAGCCCCAAAATGGCTGCTGTAACTTTGGGTATTACAAGACCTGACAGAACCACTTTTGAAGCAACACATATTGAGGTCAAGGAACAAGAAAGCTTTCCTGATTTGTCTCCTCTCCACCTTATCAGTGAGGGGACTTTTCTAGATTTCATTTGTTTAATTCTCTTCCTCTCAATTTGCTCTGTTAAATGTTGAAAAGCCCCAGAACTCTAATGACTTTCTTTTCTACTTATTCTCCTTGGTGCCTTTATAACATTCTCGTTCTTTGGAAAAGATAAATGCAAATAACTGCCAACTGTACAATTCAGTCCAAATCTCACCTCTGAGAACCACGTTCATATATTCAATTCATATCTCCACTTGCTGTCCTGCCATATGTAATATTTTTCAATTTCCTTTTGTCATTCTACATCATGTTTTTGAGAATGATGCATGTTATCCATGAGAGTGTGTCCATTTTTAACTGTTGAGTATTAACTTAATGTGGAAATAAAGCATAATTTAGCTCTGTATTTCCTTGACCTGGGACAGTTACTACTTTTTTTTTGTTTGAATTTTTATGTCTGCTTGATCTGCGGTAAAGGAATAAGGAGCATTTATTTCCTAGTATAATTGTTGATTTGTTCATTTCTCTTTCTAATCGTGTAAAATGCTCTCTCTGTATGTTGTTGGAGGCATATACATTTGAAATGGTTATTACTTATTGTGACTTGAACTTTAGATCAATGTGTAGTAACCACCTATATCTCTAATAATGCTTTTCCCTCCAAGCGTATTTTTTGTATTAATAGAGCTACACTAACTTGTGATTTTTATTTACCGGGGCTATTTTCCTCATCCTTTCACAGTGAATTATTTTGTGTCATTATGTTGATGTTCCTATATAAAGAGAATGTTGTTGGATGTTTAAAACCCAATTTATAGCCTCTATTCTTCAACTATAGAATTTTGTCCATTGACATCTCTTGTAAATTACTGAAATTTTTAGATTTCTCTCTCTCTCTTCTCTCTCTCTCTTTTTGCTTTCCGTATAAAGTGCCTTTATCTTTGTCTGACTTCTGTAAGATTGGCCAAGGTATCTTTATCTCTTTTATCCTCTAATTAATTAAATATTATGCAATCGATTTCTTGTTGTTTAAGTGATTATGTTGAAATTGCCAACATATATTCTAACCTTCTCCTAAACAATAATTACCCACTTTCCTTATTTAATGTTGTAGGTATTTGGAGTCTTATTATATCTTGGGTTTTTTTATTACTTAAATTAATAACCACTGAGACACAGCTTTGTCATTTCTACATAAGAAATGCTTCTTTTATCCATCCACATTTTTGCTAATTTCTTTGCTTACCATTTCTACTTGAAATCTGTATTTCTGGCCTTTTCCTTCCTTACATCCTTTAAAAAGCTTTTATTCATCATTTATCTGAGAGTGGTAAGTCCTCTGAATTCTGTCTAAAAATGTGTTGTTTAACCCTCCTTTCCAAATGACAGTTTGCTAATTTGTTCTAGATTAACACTTACTTCCTGCTTAGTGTACCTATTGGCTTTTTATTTCTAGAAAAATTGTATGTATTCTTTCACAAATGTACAGTTTCTTCGTAGTGCCCTATTGTTTTCTCATGATTTATTTACATTTTATGTTTTATTCATGTTGGACAAACATTTTGTAGATTCTACCCGAGTGTTCCCGGGACTGAAATTCTCAGGGTTCACTCCTCCTCATTGTTGCATCTGGTAACTTCTGCTCCCGGTGAATTGCTCTCTGTGGCTTAGCCTGAGGGTTGCCTGTCTAGGACAGTTTTGCATTTGCTTCTTGCACAAGTCCCAAGGGTACCATCCTGCTGGGTCCAATCTTTATGCAAATTTCTTTCTTTCAAGATTTCTAGGCTTTGCGAAAAGTATTGTTTGGAACCCTAACCCTTCATGAAACACACATTTGGAACTGGATTCCCAGAAAATGCTCTTTTGACTCACCTTGTCATCTTTCTAAACCGATAGGTGGAGTTTTGATTTAAGAATACTTTCTCTGAGGGGTTCCCTGAGATTTAGAGCTTTCCAGGTCCCGTATTTATCTAAAGTTCTCATTTTCAAGTCCCTTTTCTTTTGAAGACAAAGCTTCAATTTCTGTCCCTATGAGAAGGCAAGCTCTGAGCTGGATTACACAGACCAAGAATACAGCCGGGCAGCCACAGGGGCTCATGGTCTCACGTATGTCCCTCTGCCATCAAAGCAGTCTGTTCTTCCTTATACGCCCAGCTATGCATTTAAAAAAGTTTGGTTTTTTTTCCCCCAATAACATATATCTAGTACTTACTTAGTGTTGGTAGCAGGAGAATTTCTGCTTCTCTTTGTTCTCCATTTGTTGTATCTCTTTAAGACTGCTGTCATCTCGGTAAGGATAGAAAACAAGGCCCTTTCCCTAGTTATAGAAGCCACCTAAAAGCCAAAAAGCAAGGTCAACCCTGAGTGTGTGTGTGTGTGTGTGTGTGTGTGTGTGTACAAGTATGGCTTATGTGAATGTGTTAAGTATGTAAATATAGGCCACATGCAGGGAAGACTTTGCTCAGGAACTGTGTCTTGAAGCAAGAAGGGGAGTTTGCTAGTAAGGCACAGGGAACATAGGCCATTTGGAGATCTTTAAGAAGGTGCCTTCAACCGGAGCATAAACACAACATGGACAAATAGTCCATATGTAGGACTGGATGAGAGAAGTCCACTTTATTTCCATGCCAAGGGGCTTGGATTTTTATCCTAAAGGCAACTGAAAGCCTTTGAAGGTTTCAGGCATCGCTTCTCGGCCTTTTGGCTAAGATCAAGTGAAGGTTTCAGGCAGAAGAGTGACATGATTTGATTTCCTCTATAGAATGCCAATAGGAAGACGAGGCAGGGAGACAGTCCAGCGGATCCTTGGACTAATCCGTATGTCGGATTCTCTGTGCTACAGTCGGGCACCAGGGCCAGGGGATGTCAGGGTGTTAGGAGAGGAGGAAAATGCAGAGAAAGGGTGCCAGGCAGAGATACCCGATGCCACGACCCAAAAGCCAAAGGAACGATCAGGGGGTCTGGACATCTGGACAGAGGGTCTGAAGTTCAGGAGAGTCAGAGGGAATTCATGAGAGTGGCCAAAACTGTAGCCAGGTTTGGTCATAATGCAAAGAAATCTAGGCCAGGAAGATGCAGACCAAATTAGAGAAATGGTGAGAACAAGGATGAACATTTGGTGCTGTCAGTTATGGGACATTGTGGTTAGTAATGGTGAAGCTTTCAGAGATGTCCATTTTCACTGGTTCATGGAACAGGCAGACATGCTTCCTACTTAATGTGACTATCTTTCTTATGGAGTCTCTGATTCATCAGCACCACTAAAAATTCATGCTTAAATATAATCCACAAGAAAAAGCATGAGAAAACATAATGATATGTCAATAATGCATTACACTGCTTTCACTAGGGAGAAATAACTCTTTAATGGAGCTGTAGCTGTATCTCTGTGGGTACAGGCATAGACATTTATGGGGCAAGGTGGTAATACTCCTGCCAGAAGAAACAATCTGGGCCGTCTTGATTTTCCACTTTCTCTGTCAGAGGAATCTGGCAAAGCTCTAGATGCCTGGCAGGTGCTTATCACTCTATTCCTCCTCCAACAGGAGAACAACAGCCTGGCGATGTGATATTCCAAATTTAAAACAAAACCCACTTTATCCCGGATGATGAGCTCTAACTGGTGTGGCTCCAGGGAAGCAACTGCTCATATCTGGCTTTTGTGTTCTTTTGGGAAATGCAAGCTGTGTCTTTCCCATCTTGGCAGCAGTGGATCTCTAACCCTAATTAAATATCCACAGTGGTACAAGTTGGATCGCCCTGAAATTTAAATAAAGGAGAAATCACAATTTTATACTGTAAAATCAACAAGGTAGAGACTTTCCCTTTTTCTACCAGTTTGAACTGTGGGGATTCCTACTGTGCTCAATTACTTTATACCACCTTTTTAGCATGAACAGTTATACCGTGTATATTCTTATGCATATTATAATTACCAAATAGATTCTTGATGGTCATGGAGATGGATGATTATGGAATATTTGTAGAATAATAAGAAAAGAAGTCAAAGATGAGGCAAGAAGATAAAGACTATAAGATTACAATTACTGTCCCAAGGAGTTCGCAATCTGCAAGACGGTGTCCCAAATAACTACAATATAGGATGCCGTGTGATAACATGTCAAAATAGGAGTGTGAACAATCGCCCCATGGGGAAAGAATCCAAGTTAGGACACAGCAGTTTTGAGGTGCAGGAAAAAAAATTCATGTGAACATGGGATTAGGCAACTGGGAAGCAGGAACAGAGCTCAGATGAGAGTCTGGTGTTCAAGGCTAGACTTGGAAGTTGCTCATCTAGAATGATATTCTGAAGCTTTGAGATTAAATATGGGTGCCAAGGAGAAGCATGTGAAAGAGCAGGAGAGAACCAAGGTGTGAACCTTCTGGAAGATGCTCCTAGAAGGGATAGAAAGAGGAGCCAGTCAGGAAGGGATGAGAAAGGAAAGAGGTGTGGGATTGTATACTGTCATCAAAGGCAAAGGAAATGAGAATGTGAAGCCAGAGGGAAGACCTGTAATGCAAAACGCTTGGGAAGTCTCATAACTCGGTCACGATGAGGCTGGTTATCATCTGCAGGAGAATGGCAGCAGTAAGTAGGAAGAGAAAAGGAAGACGATGGTGGGTTGAGAAGGAAATGGGAAATTGGAAAGTAGAAGCCACTGAAGAAAAACATTACCTCACAAAACAGAACACTTTCGGGGAGTCTGGTGATAAGAAAGAGAGAAATGCAAAAATAGCTTAAAGGGCCAATGGGCTTGAGAGTCAGACTTTCTAGTTTGTTTTGATTGTTTGGTTTTATTTTTAACTTAAGGGAGATAATTTTGATTCCCAATTAAAGATAAGTCAAAAAAGGAGAAAGAGATTTAAATTTAAGAAGGAAGGGGAAAATAAAATGGGGTCCCTGAGGGATAGTAGGTCAAAGACTCACATAATAATAAAGGGTATTTTTTATTTACTGCTTACTGTATGCTATGTAGTGTACTAGAAACTTTATAAACATTAAGTAATGTAATCTTTAAAGCAATACTGGTAGAGAGCTATTGTTAAGCTCATTTTATGATGTGGGACTGAGACTCAGAATGATAAGGTAAATTTCCATGGTTATACAGCAAGTTAAGTGGTGGGGCTAGGAATGAAATCAGATCTAACTGGACTCCTAGACTCATTTTCCAACTCCTATGTTAGGTTGATCTTGACAAGGCAGAATATGCAATATAATTACAAAAAAATGTGATCATGTCTGTATTTTCCCACCTTCTCTCTAATCAGTGATGCTGCTAAGCTCAGTGTGTGTAGGGGGGTAGAAACACAGCTCTCCTTCCTCTCTAGGCACATAGAGACCCTTGTTGTTGGGCGGGGCTGTGTGAATGGTTCAAGCAGATGAAATGTGAACCAAAGTAACCCAGCGCTTTGGGGCTGAGGCAGTGAAATGCATGACTGTCCTATAGCCCCCTTCTGCCTTTGTGCCACTTGCGGAGGAAGGTCTTGGATTGAAGTGTCAGGGCCAAAAGACTGATGCTGACTGCATCCCTCGTTCACTGTAAGGAGGGTAACAGCTTTGAAGAGGTGGCCGGGAGCGGCAGTGGACTTTGTGAACAAAAATATTCTTGTATTATGTTAATCCCTTGATATTTAGGGATTGTTTGTTACCATGTTACAAACCAAACTTGGGCTACAGCAGAACTGAGAGGGAATGTCAAGTTTATACCTGGGACATTCATTAAAAGGTTCTTGAAAGGGGTAATTACTAAGTTACTCCTAGAGATGAACAGAGGTTAAATAGGCAACGAGTAGAATAAATAGAATAAGGAGGACAAGTAGAGGGTGTACCATAGACCAAGGAGCAAGATGGCCTATTCAGAGAAGAACAAGGCAGGTCATTTTGTGTCAATGGACATTGTCTTTATCATAAAGTAAATGTGTGTACACGCAGGTTCTTGTTCTATGCTATTTCATTTACTTGTGTCCAGACTTGTTTAAACAACATAATTTTTTTCATTATTTAGCTTTATGAAACATTTAATATCTGTTATGAGGCATTCTCTCATTATTTCACTTACTATTTAACTATACTTTTAATTTAGGCTTTGAGAGAAACTTTAGGAGCTAAAATTAGTAAACTGATGAAAGCTTTACACTTGCATTAGTTTCCTACGCTTGCTGTCAAGTTAGTGGCTTAAAATAACATCAATTTGTTATTTTACCATTCTGAAGGTCAGAATTTTGCAAACGGTTTCAGTGAGCTAAAATCAAGGTGTCAGAAGGCCTGAATTCCCTCTGGATGCTCTAGGGGGAGTCTGTTTCCTCACCTCTTCCAGCTTCCAGAGGACACCTACGTTCCTTGGCTTATGGCCCCTTAGTCTACCTTCAAATCACATAGCCCAACCTATTCTTCTGTCCTCTCTCTCATTCTGATCCTCCTGCTTTCTTCTTATAAGGACCCTCGTGATTATAGTGATGCCACCCAGATAATCCAGGATAATCTTCCCATCTTAAAATTCTTAACTTCATCACATCTCAAAGATCCCTTGTACCATGTAAGGTAACATAGTTTCAGGTTCTGGGATGTAGGCATCTTTGGGAGGTTAGTAGTCAGCCTATGAAAATACTTAAAGGAATTTTGAGCAAGGTTGTAAGCGGAGAGTGAGGGAGGAAAAAAGCTCTAAAATAAGAATGCAACCATATTAGAGTGGAACCTAAAGTAAAAGAACTATAAATAAATAAATAGCAGAAAAGAGAAAAAGCAACATTTGAAGGTCAGGGAAAGAAAAATCCAAATCAGGACCAAACAGACCATTTCCTGTTCATAACAAGCTAACCTAATGATTTTTCCCCCTCATGTCAGTGACGAGAAATGAAAAATAAGTAAGCTCAAATTTACATCACGAATACACTGCTATGTATAATTACACTTTAACTGTGTGCTGTAGTTAAATTATATAATGAATGCTTGTTCTTATAAGCCAAACACGTGCTTTATTGTTGTTTTTCTGAGGTCCAGAGCAATACAACCCTACCCCGTATTGATACAGATGGGTTTTTGAACTCTCTGGGCATTATCTGAGTATTTTGGTCAAGATTTTAAAACCAGAGTTGACAGAGTAAGAAGGTACAATATCTTTTTATTGCTTTTTAAACCTGGCTTATCATTTTGTCCAGACAATGTAACATGCAGATGATACGGCTTGGGATTATTGAAGAAACACAGGAAACCAGCAAGCAAGCCTTTGCAGTCAATGGTGAGGACTACTATTACCAAGCTCAAACTTGTCTTTGCACCTGCTGCACAGTAAGCCAATGTCAGAGATACCTGTTTTGAAGCCAAGGACAATTTATTATCAGAAGGGCAGCCCAATAAGAAGGCAGGGAATCATTCCAAAACTGTCTTGCCCTGTTGAGTGTAGGGGAAGCTTATATACCTGAGAGGAGGGCAAGGGGTTTCTCGAAACTTTGAAACAATCTGGAGGTGAGCATTCTTCTGGACAATGAGGCACTGTTTGGAACCTGGTACCACCAGATTAGATATGCAGAGACAGATGTTACCGACTGGTCCCCATTAGGTTTCTACAATTAGTGCATAAACAGGGAGTAGGGGTAAAGAAGACAAACTTAATGATTGAGCAAGCATGAGGTTAAGAGATGCATAAAGCATAATTCGGCAATGAAAAAGACAGAACATGGAACTAAGTTAATAGTACAACTAATAGAGCTATAGTTCCAAACAGGTCCAGGAACCAAGCATGTGTGTGGCCTCAGCACTGGTACAGAGATAAGTGTGGGGTAGAGACATTTTCCATTTACAGGAAATATGCGAACAGAGAAATAAGTAAATGACCCCCACAAGAAAGCAAAGAGACAAATACAGAATGAAAGGCGTTCTTGGGTGGGGTTTCTCACATTTAGTGGTTGTACAACTCACCCAGGGAGCTTGTTAAAATACAGCTTCTGATTCAGCAGGTCTGGGGTAGGACTTGAAAGTCTACATTTCAGATAAGCTCATAGGTGATGCCAGCACTACTGATCCATAGACCATATTTTGAAAAGCAAGAATCCAGAAAGCCACTAAGTTAATTTATCCAACAAGTTAATGGTATGAAGGGAAAAAAATGGTGGTGGGGGGGGTGAGCAACTGAACTCAAGAATCTCGAGACAATGCAATCAAATGTAACGAGTGGTACTTGTCTGGATCCCGATTTGAACAAATGAACTGTAAAAAAAATTTAAAAAGTAAAAAATGTTTCTGAAACTGGATCCTTCGATTCTGAACTGGGTTTTAGAATTCCAGAGAATTCTCATTCATTTCCTTAGGTGGGAGAATGACCTACTGGTTATGCAAGATAATACCCATATATCTTAGAAATGCATATTGAAGTATGTGGGAGTCAAATGCTTTAAAAAACTTCAGTAAAAAGAAAAAAATGTAATGAAGGTATTGCTAATTGTTACATCTGGTGATGGGTGAATGTTTACTCTGTTTTCTTTCTACCTGTATCTAGAAAGAATGGAAATAATTTTAAGAAAAAAATTCCAAGTAGGTATGCTAGTGGAGGATGCGGACGCTAATATGCTACCAGTCTATTACATTTTTCCTGTGAATTCTACTGGTGCTCTAAATCTAATATAAATGAATGAATGAGCCATAGTTAAAAGCTGACATCCAATGTTGTGCACCAGCAAAACAATAAACACTAAAGCCCTCTTGGATGGATTAATTCACTTCTTCACAAAACACTATATTTAATTATTAGCTGAAGATTTATAATCTCTTACTGGCCAGACAACTAATTATCCCAGTAGTTTCAGGGAACCCATTCTTGGCTCTCTAGTTTTTCCTCATTATTTATAAAAATCAGAAGTATTGGAGCTTTCTTTTTCTTTCTCTCTCTCTCTCTTTTTGGCTGCTCCAGGACACTATAAAACTATGACTTAGGTGTGAAATAATTTAAAATAATGAGTGGACAAATAAGTAAATCATTTTAGGAAGTGGCTATTCCAACCTGATTCCTGATTCTAAGAGGCTCTCAGAAAAGTAATTGATTTTAGATATCCCCAAATTTAATCCATTAAATAAAATACTGATGAATAGACATGGGTATAAGTACATGGGTTTAAGTACAAGGGTAAAGATGGCATTTCAAAATAGAGAAAAGATAGATGATTCAATAAACAAAAATGGGATAATGGTCAGCCGTCTGGAAAATAAATATAACTGTGCCTTTCCCTCATTCTTTCCACAGAAACAAATTACAGGGGGAATCAAAGCCTTAAGCATAACAAGAGAATTATTTATAATTTTAGGAAAAAAAAGGGGACTTTTTAAGAACAAATATGAAACTCAATAAACCATGAAGAAAAGGATAGATGAGTGTGTCTATGTAAAATTTTTAAATTCTGCTCAGGGGGGGTAAAACCAACATAAACAAAATCAAACCCAAGTGACAAAAACTGAAAGAACATTTGCAATATATGACAGACGAAAAGTTATTTTCTAGATATATGAAGATCTTTAACAAACCGAGTAATAAAAGAATTCAATAGAAACTGAAGGAAAGAACATAAATGAGAAAAGTTTTCAAACATAAGAAAAGATGCTCATTCATAATCTTAAAAATGGTCTTTAAAATGAGAAAACTATTTTAACCCAATCAAACTTGAAAGCATCAAATTTTTAGATAGTATACAGTGTTAGTGAGGTTGAGGAGAAACAGGAATTCTTATATACTATCGACCAGAACAAATTTGGTAGTATTTAGCCACGCTTAAGATGGTCATGATCTTTGACCCAGCAAATCCACTTCTAGGAATTTTCAGCAGATACATTCATACAGATGTTCTGAGGAATACGTACATGAATGTTTCTTGCAGTATTATTTATTTAAATAAACCCCAAGAAAATCTTAAAATACATTAGTAAAAGACTAGTTAAATAAGTTATTATTTATTCATATAATAATGTCATGTCATGTAGCTATTAGAGTGAATAAGATAGGTCTGTGTATTAATATATTTACAAGATCATATGAGAGCCACAGGAAAGTATTTGGGGGAGGGACTTTATGAAAAAATGATTTTTAGACTATCCATAGTTTACATTTGCAAGTAATCATATCTTGATTTAGATGTAACTTCACAGGCAAATTCTTGCTTATTTAACCCTCTTACTTAAAATCCTTGGGAGGAATGCTAAAGTTGGAACAGAAAGAGGAGAATGGTTCAGGCCAAAAAAGTCCCAGAAAACATCATGAGATCAGGAGCTACTCTACATGTTTGGCTCACAGTTTTATGGGAAATATTAAAATATCCAACTCTACCTCCAGGCTTTACAGATATAGAATTGGAGGTCCAAGAATATTGATGGAACCGGTAATATTTGGTGCTCATTTGCATATTAAATAGTTAACATATCTTAAAGGATATATACTTTTAAGTAGTTTTAATTTAACTTTAAGGGCAGTACCACTCGTATAATGCATGGAATGATTTGCATTTTGTTATGAAATGATATTAACACTTTGAAGAGGAGTTGTTTTAATAATCACAGACCTGTTGCTCACAATTACAGGTTATTCTGAACAACATGATAACTGTTTTTTGTACACTGTCTAGGTTGCTATGGTTGTTAAAATTTTTTTTTCTATGAATAACAATGATAAAATTGAATCTCTAGATCACCAAGATATCTCTAACTTGGAAACCTATGCTTTGAAGGCACTAATAAAAGCAACCCATTCTATTCTGTCCATCTGTTTACATTTAGGACCACAAATAAATCTTCAAAACCACAAGGCAGATCATTCATTTCTCAAAGATTAGGACTTTTCTCACAGAGCTGAATATGTAATCTTGCTCTTCATAGGTACTCGGTAAATACTGGAATTGATTGTTTGAAAAGACTGGCCCAAGTGGACAGAACTTCTTCTGAGTGAGACAGACTGGATCCCAATTCTGGCTCTTCTACTCCCTGATTGATGATTTAGAGCAAGTCAGTTTTCTCTTCTATGAGTAGAGTTGGCCTCACCAACTTCTTTTTTTCTGTGCCATTTTGGGCACAAAAGAAATTTCATTAACAAGACTCATTCAAATTTTGCTGGTTCATTTTCCCCTCCTGCAAATTTTATAAAGTTGGTAACCTGTACAACTCTCCCTAAGTGTTTTCAGAAGTCCTTAAGAGATTCACATACCAAGCTGTTCATTCTGGATACTGCCTTGTTCCATGGGCACTGCAGCTCTCCACTGTGTCCTACTGCTCCCTGGGGTGTCTGTCCTTCTTCTGTCTACACTGAAACAGCAGCCATATCGTGAACCTACCTGGATTAGTAAGTCCCTTGTGCTTGCTCTCCCTGCTATGACTCCATCTCTGGTCCCAGCAGAAACCTCTGCTGCTCCTCCAAGGTGCCTTCCCAGACAACTGGGCTCAGGGGCTCAAAGTTGCTTGGTGATCTGTAATGATGTATCCTCCAGGGTAGTACTCTCTGTGAGAGTTCCCCCAAACATGGTGCCTTTGTGTACCAGTAACAGAGATATTTCTCTCTTTCTTTCTTTTCCTTCCTTGTTTCCCTCTCTCCCATTCCTCAATTCTCTTTCTAATTTATAGACCCCTCACTCTCCATAAGACTAAGGCTTCAACAGAGGCTGTGCTAGAAGTTAGTATCAACTGATGAATCTCATATTGTATTCAGAATTCCTTTTCTTCTTCTAACTAACTATAGTGGGCCCTTACTGAATATGGGGGATGGGGTTAAGCATGCTAACCCTGAGCAGTCAAAAAACTCACATATAATTTTTGACTCCCCAAAAACTTAACTACTGATAGCCTACTGTTGACCAGAAGACTCACCATCAACACACTCAATTAATACATATTTTGTATATTTTATATAATATATACTATATTCTTATAGTAAAGTAAGCTATGGAAAAGAAAACATCATTAAGAAATCATAAGGAAGAGAAAATACATTCACGGTACTGTACCTAGTTTTACCGGAAAAAAAAAAATTTGTGCGTAAGCGAAGCTGCTCAATTGAAACCTATGTTGTTCAAAGGTCAACTGTATTTACTACAGGTTCAGCCCTGTATGCATGGCTTCTCCTTCCTTTAGAAAATTCTTTCTCTCAGAACACATCTCATCCTCCATTAAAAGAAAATTGTGTTGGCCCATATAACCTGTATGTCATATATTCCAGGTATGATTGTAGACAGCCTGTGCTCAAAGTGAAATCCTCCTTAAACACAGAATACATATAGTGATACCCAAATTATAAAACTGTTGTAATATCTTATGATATTCTTACTAGGCTTGTTGGAATTTTAAAATAATTACTGACACCTTGAAAACAATCAATAGATGTTAGCTAGTAGTACTAATACTACTGGTAGTATATAATACTTTTTGTTATATTTGTATGACTAGTTTAAGATGATTTTCCTTTGTGTATCACTTATGTTCAGTATAAATTTTTTGATACGTTTTTAAAAATATTTCTATTTCTATATTTAGTTTCTTTTACTACATCCCTTCCTATCAATAACTTATAGAATAACTAGGAAAATAAGCAAATTATGTTCATCTACATTCAAGTTAAGAACTTTTTTGTTTTTTTAGAGAGGGAGACATGCATGAGTGGGGTTGGGGGAGAGAGAGAGAGAGGAGAGAATCTCAAGCAGACTCTTTACTGAGAACAGAGCCTGACACAGGGCTCAGTCTCAAGACCCTGAGATCATAACCCGAGCCAAAATCAAGAGTCAGGCTCTTAACCAGTTGAACTACCCAGGTGTCTCTCAAGTTAAGGACTTTTTTTTTTTTTTTTGTAAATCAATTACTTTATTTTATTTCTTTTACCATTTTTTAAAATTTATTTTCAGCATAACACTATTCATGTTTTTGCACCACACCCAGTGCTCCATGCAGTACGTGCCCTCCTTATTACCCACCACCTGGTTCCTCAACCTCCCAGCCCCCGCCCCTTCAAAACCCTCAGGTTGTTTTTCAGAGTCCATAGTCTCTCATGGTTCATCTCCCCTTCCAGTTTCCCTCAACTCCCTTTTCCTCTCCATCTCTCCATGTCCTCCATGTTCTTTGTTATGCTCCACAAATAAGTGAGACCATATGATACTTGACTCTCTCTGCTTGACTTATTTCACTCAGCATAATTTCTTCCAGTCCTGTCCATGTTGCTACAAAAGTTGGGTATTCATCCTTTCTGATGGAGGCATAATACTCCATTGTGTATATGTACCACATCTTCCTTATCCATTCATCCGTTGAAGGGCATCTTGGTTCTTTACACAGTTTGGCGACCGTAGCCATTGCTGCAATAAACATTGGGGTACAGATGGCTCTTCTTTTCACTACATCTGTATCTTTGGGGTAAATACCCAGCAGTGCAATTGCAGGGTCATAGGGAAGCTCTATTCTTAATTTCTTGAGGAATCTCCACACTGTTCTCCAAAGTGGCTGCACCAACTTGCATTCCCACCAACAGTGTAAGAGGGTTCCCCTTTCTCCACAACCTCTCCAACACACGTTATTTCCTGTCTTGCTAATTTTGGCCATTCTAACTGGTGTCAGGTGGTATCTCAATGTGGTTTTAATTTGAATCTTCCTGATGGCTAGCTAGCGATGATGAACATTTTTTCATGTGTCTGATAGCCATTTCTATGTCTTCATTGGAGAAGTGTCTGTTCATTTCTTCTGCCCATTTTTTGAAATGATTATCTGTTTTGTGTGTGTTGAGTTTGAGGAGTTCTTTATAGATCCTGGATATCAACCTTTTGTCTGTACTGTCATTTGCAAATAACTTCTCCCATTCCGTGGGTTGCCTCTTTGTTTTGTTGACTGTTTCCTTTGCTGTGCAGAAGCTTTTGATCTTGATGAAGTCCCAAAAGTTCATTTTCGCTTTTGTTTCCTTTGCCTTTGGAGACATATCTTGAAAGAAGTTGCTGTGGCTGATATCGAAGAGGTTACTGCCTATGTTATCCTCTAGGATTCTGATGGATTCCTGTCTCACGTTGAGGTCTATTATCCATTTCGAGTTTGTCTTTGTGTACGGTGTAAGAGAATGGTCGAGTTTCATTCTTCTACATATAGCAGTTTTCCCAGCACCATTTATTGAAGAGACTGTCTTTTTTCCATTGAATATTTTTTCCTGTTTTGTCGAAGATTATTTGACCATAGAGTTGAGGGTCCATATCTGGGCTCTCCACTCTGTTCCACTGGTCTATGTGTCTGTTTTTATGCCAGTACCACGCTGTCTTGGTGATCACAGCTTTGTAGTAAAGCTTGAAATCGGGTAACGTGATGCTGCCAGTTTTGTTTTTGTTTTTCAACATTTCCTTAGAAATTCAGGGTCTCTTCTGATTCCATAAAAATTTTAGGATTATTTGCTCCAACTCTTTGAAAAATACCGGTGGAATTTTGATCGGAATGGCATTAAAAGTATAGATTGCTCTAGGCAGTATAGACATTTTAACAATGTTTATTCTTCCAATCCAATAGCATGGAACAGTCTTCCATCTTTTGTGTCTTCTTCAATTTCTTTCATGAGTGTTCTTAGTTCCTCGAGTACAGGTCCTTTACCTCTTTGGTTAGGTTTATTCCCAAGTATCTTACGGTTCTTGGTGCTATAGTAAATGGAATCGATTCTCTAATTTCCCTTTCTGTATTTTCATTGTTAGTGTATAAGAAAGCCACTGATTTCTGTACATTGATTTTGTAATTCTACCAAACATTCAAAGAAGAAATAACACCAATTCTCCTGAAGCTGTTTCAAAAAATTGAAGCAGAAGGAAAACTTCCAGATTCTTTTTATGAAGCCAGCATTACCCTGATCCCCAAACCAGGCAAAGACCCTACCAAAAAGGAGAATTTCAAACCAATATCACTGATGAATATGGATGCTAAGATTCTCAACAAGATCCTAGCAAACAAGATCCAGCAGCACATTAAAAAGATTATCCACCATGACCAGGTGAGATTCATCCCTGCGTTACAAGTTTGGTTCAACATGCGCAAATCAATCAATGTGATAGAACAAATCAATAAGAGAAGAGAGAAGAACCACATGGTCCTCTCAATTGATGCAGAAAAAGCATTTGACAAAATCCAGCATCCGTTCCTGATTAAAATCCTTCAAAGTACAGGGATAGAGGGAACATTCCTGAACTTCATAAAATCTATCTATGAAAGACCCACAGCAAATATCATCCTCAATGGGAAAAAGCTTGCAGCCTTCCCGTTGAGATCAGGAACACGACAAGGATGCCCACTCTCACCACTCTTGTTCAACATAGTATTAGAAGTCCTAGCAATGGCAATCAGACAACAAAGAGAAATAAAATGTATCCAAATTGACAATGAAGAAGTCAAACTCTCTCTCTTCGCAGATGACATGATTCTTTATATGGAAAACCCCAAAGACTCCGCCCCCAAACTACTAGAACTCATACAGCAATTCAGTAACGTGACAGGATACAAAGTTAAGGACTCTTAAGAGAGTTACTTTTGATCCAAAACTTTAACTGTAAATTCTTAACTATGAATTGAACTTAAAAGTAAGTTGTTTGATTTGAAAAATGAAAAAATAGTATGAAGATTTAATTAATTAATAACTATATATGGAGTGTTATCTGCCCAGCACTAAACCCAATACTAAAGGGGAAACAAAAGAAATAAAATATCTGAGGACAGCCCTTCTCAAAAAATATAGGATAGATATGGTTAAATTTTAAAACTTAAAAAAATAATAACTAAGAACTAACCCACATGATAATTACAAAATTTACAATAGGATATGAAAGAAAAGGTATGGTAAGAAAGGCTAAATCAGTTGCCTACAGCTTAGTGAAGAAACTAGAATTACCAAAGGAGTCAATGAGTGAATTCAACCAGTGAGAAGATAAGCAGGGGCTTATGGAAAGTGTTTTAGCCAAAGATTCAGGAAATTTGCTTTCTGGATCTGACTCTGACTTGATCCATTTAGTGAGACTTTCAAAAACTGACTTAACGTCCATTTTAGCCTCTATGTTATTATCTCTGTTGTTTTAATTACAAAATTTTAAAATGAGGATATATACAAATTTTTTTTAAAGTATTATGATTTCAATCGGTTGTAATTGTGCAGAGTTTATTTTTGGACCACGATGAAATTAAAATGACACTTGAGAACAGAAAGATAACTTGAAAGAAAGTGGCCAACTGTTTGGTCATTAAGCAACACACTAGCAAACAGCTCATTGGTCAAAGAAGCAATCACAATGGAAATCCGGAAATACATGAGGTGCAGCTAAAGCACCACCAAGAGAAAAGCTTATAGCACTAATTGCTTCTACTAGAACAGGGGAAGGTCTCAAACAATAAGAGTTCCCACCTCAATAGAGAAGAAAAAGCAAAATAAACCCAAGCAAACAAAAGGAAGGATATAACAAAGCTAAGAACAGATATCATTTAAATTGAAAAGAAGACAATAGAGAAAATAAAATGAACAAAATACTGGTTCTTTTAAAAAAATCAATAAATTGATAAACTTTTTTCAAGATGACAACCTAAAAGGAGAGACGGCACAAAGTGCCAATATCAGGATTAAAACCAAGGACATTACTACCAATCCTTAGTCATCAAAAGCTGGCAAGGCAATACTACAAGCAGCTTTTTGTTCACAAATCTAACAACTTAGGAGAAATGGACAAAGTTCTAAAAAAAAAAAACTCTAAAACTCAACTAACATGTAATATATAATCTGAAAAGTCCTAGAAGCATAAAAAAAGTGAAGTAATATTTTTTAAAGCTCTGAGGAAAGGAATCACTAGTCCCAGATGGTTTCACCAGAAAATTCTAGTGAACATTTGACGAATTAACACCTATTTTACCCAATCTCTTCCAGAAAATAGAAGAGGAGGAAAACTTCCAAACTCATTTTATGAGGCCAACATTACCCTGATACCAAAACCAGACAAAGACAATATAATAAAAGAAATCTACAGGCCAATATCATGTATAAACTTAGATGTAAAGATCACCAACTAAAATACTAACCTATTGAATCCAAAAATATATAAAAACAATTATATGCTATGACCAAGAAGAAGTTACTTCTTGTATGCAAGCCTGGGTTCAACATCTGAAAGTCAATCAGTGTAACTTACCACATCAAGAGGCCAGAGAAGAAAAATCATAGGATTGTATCAATTGACACACACACAAAAATGTTTGACAACATGAAACATGCATTCATGAGAAAAATTCTGAAGAGTTTGGAATGGAGGGGAACTTTACTATTCAGGGAAAAAAAGATGAAAAGTAAAAGGATAGAGAAGAATACACCATGAAAACAATAAAAATAAGAAAGCTGGCATGACTACATTTATATCAAAGAAGATCAAAAGACATATACAAGAATGTTCCAAACAGCTTTATTCATAAGTGGCAAAAACTCGAATCCCCACATGTCCATGAAAAAAGCCCAATGAAAAAATAAGTGGCTGTGTATCTATTCAATGGAATACTAACCATGATAACAAGAACAAATTACTACAGTGCAGGAACACATATGAACATTAACAAGCAAGAACATGTATTTCCACAAAAAACATAGGTGAATCTCATAACAATAAGTGCATAGATTGTATGACACCATTTATACGAAGTAGTCAAACTACTTAGTCTGTGATAATGCATGTCAGAATAATGGTGACCTTGGTGGGTAGCAGCATTAAGGGGAACATGGCAGTCTCCTGGACAGCTGGCATGTTCTACATCTTGATCTGAATGCTGGGTTGCTGGGTATATATTTATGTTAATATCCATCAAGCTGTGCACTTTAAATGTATACATTTCTCTGTGTATAACTTCAGTAAGAATACTGTAGAAGTAGGATTTTATAAATTAAAAACTCAATAATCCTATAGCATTCTGAGGACATTAGAATGAATGATTACTAGAAAATTTGATCCAACTAGAGATAGCGTTGGTGTTGAGATGTGGTGGGAGTAATAGTTGAGGGGTATAACATTGTTTTTCTTAATCTGTCAGCAGTTAAAATAGTCTTCTAATTTATTTTTAAAATAGATGGAATGAGTGCCACCTATTTATATTAACCCAATTTCTCTATTATTCTCGAAGCACTTTAGATCAGGCCAAGGCAGCTGCGGGTCTCTGTACACTAGGACAAAGAAAAATGTTTTAGAGGATTATTTACAGAGCAGCTATCTCGAAAAAAAAAATGTGAGCTAGCCAAATAATGATTTTGAATACTTGTAAAATACCTTTGTTTTACACCATTTCATAAAGCTAAGTTAAGCATCTTACAGAATGATAGAAAAGTGAACCCATCCATTTAATGACATCTGGATCAGCTGGAACATCTGGCTTGGATGTTTAAAATAAATTGGAAACCAGAAATGTTTTATTTTTTATTCTAATCCTGCTTCATTTATTACATTGCAGAAAGCATAGGCAGCAACATCTGTTTCCAGGAACACTGCAAGAGGAGTGCGTATAGACAAAACATGCAATCATCAACAGACGAGGCAGGAGACAAAGACTCTCCGAGTTTATAAATGGAATGGCATGAAATGGTAAAAACCAGAGGGATCACTGAGCAAGAAGATTTTTTTTAAAAAGAATAGCAGGCAAATAAAGATTCTACAAAAAATAGTGGTATACAGATTTCCAGAATGGATTCATCTTGTATAACCGAAATGTTGTCTCCTTTGACTGACAGCTCCCCACTTTCCTATCCTTCCAGCCCTGGGAACTATTATCCCACTCCCTGGTTTTGTCAGTTTGACTATTTCATTTTTTATTTTCTTAAAATGAGCTGTGCACCCAATGTGGGATTTGAACTCATGACCACAAGATCAAGAGTCATATGTTCTACCAACTAAGCCAGCCAGGTGCCCCTCAGTTTGACTCTTTTAAATTCCTCATATACTGGGGATTAGGCCGTGAGCCTCTAATTAACAATACTATATTGTATACTTAAAATTCACTAAGAGGATAGTTCTTACATTAAGTGCTCTTAGAGCAAAAGAAAAAAATACTATCAATACATACATGCATACACAGGACAGAAGGAAAGTTTTCGGGCGTGATGGGTAAGTCTATGGCCTTGGTTGTGGTGATGGCCTCACAGGTGCACAGTTCTCTCCAAGCTCATCAAGCTGTATGAATTAAATATGCACAGCTCTTTGGATGTCAGTCATGCCTCCAAAAAGTGGTTTAAAAATGATAATGAGGATGCATAAGTAAAAGCAGTCCTTCATTTTTACACAACAGCGAATAGCGAAGATGTAATGCAGAATCATCACTGGTCTTAAAAGATTTCTGAAGTACAATTATAAATGATTGTCTTGAATCCTGATATAAAGGGCCTCTAGCAATTTAAGTAACAAATTCATCTATGTTATAATGTTATAACCACTAGCTACAGAAGAGAAGCTAGTATAAGGATCTCATTCCTGATTGTGCTAAAGAACAAGAAGCCCGGAGCGCCACAGTTAATCAAGCGGCTCATCAACGAAATCAAGAGTCCCAACCCCGTTCATCTTCCCAGGATGCTGTTGGCAGCTTACCTGCTTCATGCTTACACCCACATTCATGGCTGCAAAGTGGCTGCCACAGTCCCAAGCACGGAGACACGAATGTGGCTGAGAAGGGAAGTACTTCCTACTGTGGGTCATTTTTGTTGTTGTTGATGAAGAAACCTTTCCCAGACGATTCCTAGCAGATTCCCACTCAGTCCCCTTGACTAGAATTACGGCACATGTGCCTGTCCTTTATGAGAGGAGGATGAGGAAGGATCTGATATGGTCAGCCGTACTAGAGGAGAACTCGGGTATCACAGGACAGAGCTGAGGAGGTTCGGCTGGTGATGTCTGCTACACTCTCCCTGGACAAATCTGGGGAGAGGCTGAGTGAAAGAACATAGCAGAATTGGAGAGGACAGTTAGGACACCTCACAGAATTTGCTAGAATCCTGGCTCTGTGCCATATACTAGTTCCGTGAGCTTAGGCTAGCCGTTCTGGTACTCAGTTTGCTCATACATAAAAAGAATAAATAATGCATAAATCACAACCTTTTTAGTAATAAAAGATATACAAGCCTTGTGTGGTGTCTTGATCCATAGAACGCACTCAAATAACACTGTTATTACATTAAAGCACCTCTATTAGCCCATGACTCTTACTAACCAGCTAGGGTTTCTGTCCAATTGTACACTTAAATGTTCTTATTCTTTATAGGTTCACCTTCATATTCTTTTATTTCCTAACTTCTAGGGCTAGTATTTTTACAGACTGTTTTGCATTAAATTGTTTAATAGTATAGAAAATCTCTATAAAGGAAGACCAGATAATGAGCACAGATATCAAAGAAAGGCAAAATATCAGTGCTAGAAATTCAAAACCTCATTTTACTAAGAGAGGACCTAATACATAGTAGACATTTCATGATCTTAAGTGAATGAGTCAAGGCAGTAGGTAAAGTAGGTTTCCTATGGCTAGCAGCTGGATATTGCAGTTCCAGGAGAATAATGAACAAAATACTGATTTAACATGGATGATGTTATTAATTGGCTTCTAATGTACATGTGGTGGCATGAATTCAAAATTCTTCCCTTTGGCTCCTGGAAATCACCTTAGAACTTCAATCCACATTGACTTTTTTTTTTAAATTTTTAATTTTTACTCATTTTTATTTAGTTTTTTAATGAAACTGGGAGAAGCTAAATTTTCCAGACTTTATTTTTTTTTAAAGATTTATTTATTTATTTATTTGACCGAAAAAGACACAGTGAGAGAGGGAACAGAAGCAGGGGGAGTGGGAGAGGGAGAAGCAGGCTTCCTGCCAAGCAGGGAGCCCAATGCAGGGCTCAATCCCAGGACCCTGGGATCATGACCCAAGCCGAAGGCAGACACTTAATGACTGAGCCACCCAGGCGCCCCTGAACTTTCTAAACTTTAAAGAAGACACAAGAGCTACTGAGAATAGCTGGAACTGAACAGGGAGATCAAGAATCACAAGGGAAGAAGAGGAGAGAAGGTATCACAAAAAGCATAACCTCGGGAGAAGACTCAGTAGCTTCTGGTAAGAAGGGCTTCAGGTATACTCCTGAAGAAGAAAGATACCCACGAAAAGGCAGTCGCTGTTGACAGGAGACGCTTGAACCATTTTTAGTTGTGAGGAACAGAGGAGGCAGAGGGAAATGGCAGATTCATACAGGCAGCCATCTTTTTTGGAGGGAATCTGTTTCTGGAGGCAGTGAAGGAGGAGAGACTCCGTATTGATTAGCGTGACTCTCTCCTTTGACTGAGAGAAATAACTTCTGCCAGTGTGATGAGTGGAGAGAAACAAAATAAGGTATATTATGCGATCATAGGAAGGAATGAAGTACTGATCCAAGCTATAATGTGGATGAACCATGACAACATTCTAAGTGAAAGAAGTGAGACACGGAAGACCACACTGTGCATGATTCCATTTATATGAAGTGTCCAGAATAGGCCAATCCAGAGATAGAAGGTAGATTGGCAGTTGTCTGGGGCTTGGCAATGGGGAGGGAGGGGCGGGGAATGACTGCTAAGATGTGTGCATTTGGGGAGGGGTGTGATATAAATCTCCTAAAATTTAATTGTGGTTACAGTAGCACAACTCTGTGAGTATACCCCAAACCACTGTACCATACACTGACATGGGTGAATTTCAGGTTATGTGAACTTCATCTCAGCAAAGACACGAAAGGGTGAGAGGCTTTTATCTTGTGGGTATCATTTCTTCTACAGTCTTTCCTCAGCCCTTCTCTGGGGTCCATTCTGTCCTGGACCAAGGATAAAAGTACTTGGTAGACTCTCTGTAGAGAGCTTAGAGCAGAGGGGGAAAGTTTTGGAAGATGTCAAATGAGTTATGTTGCTATGTCCAAAAGAGGTCTTTGTAAATACTTTCATTAAATATGCTAAACTTATGCCCCTTTGGTTTCAAATCTTAGCCAGGCCTGTCTCACGGTGGTGCTGGTGATTCTAATCTGCACACCTAGTTCTATGTACGTGTTGTAGAGCTGTTTGAGGGCTCACGTGCATCTCCATCCCTACCTATTACCCATTACTTCATTCCTGGGACCACCATGTTATTCAGTATCGAGCCCCATGTTTGGCCGGGATTGGCTAATGTAAGTCCTCCTTTACACTGTGACCACAGACCTTGTATCTGGACTTCTTTTCAGACCTTATGGGTCTTAATGAAACTATTTTGAACATGAGATGACCGAAGAGGGTCTCCCCACCCCCACCACCACCACCATCAGTGTTCTATAAAGTTCTACTCAGGGGCATGTGGCTGCCTCAGTTGATAGAGCATCTGACTCTCAATCACAGAGTCATGAGTTCAAGCCCCACATTGGGCACGGAGCCTACTTGAAATAAAATAAAAAATGAAGCTCTACTCAGAAGCATAACTTCTCTGGGATCACTTCTTTGATAAAGGACTTTCCCTGAAACTGGTCCTCCTAGGCACCTTCAAATCAATGGTTCTCCATGTCCCACAGCCCATGGGCTTACAAGATAGGTCCAGACTGATCATTTTTTGAAAGTAGTATAGATTGTGTCAAGTAACTTTTGAACTTCTCATAATACTGTGTCTAGTTAGTACGTCTCTTCTGCTGGTTCTCACTTTTGTTCCTTCAACCTGTGTAACGGGATGAAAACATACACCTTTAAGTCCAGGTGTGTCTGCTATTCATACATGTATACAAGTCATTAAAGTACAGATGTTGGGCTCACAAGACTCCCGACAGCACTCAGGATGCTCACAGCCCTAAAATGTAGATAAATTAGAGTGAAAACACCATCGCTTCTCTCCTCGAGGTTCGCAAACACCATTCCTTCTCACATATGAGGTTCAGGTGTATTCAAGAAAAAAATTAAAGTCATTTTTAAATATCTTTTTTTATCAGAGAAAGACAAATGGCTTTGGAAGAGACACACTTTGGGCAATTAGAGTACGTTATGTTAGCGTCATGAAGATGAGGAGGAACTAAATTCAGGGCCTCGTGTTCAAATCACACTGATTAGGCCTCAGCCCTTTTATTGCCTTTCCTGGGGCCCCTGATAACCAGCATGGCCCAGACTTATGGCTGTAGGGCACATATCTGGTCCCAGCCCAAGTTGTATTACCAAGTTTTCCAGGAAAGAGAAGGAGATCTAGAAGGACAGAAATCTGGACAATTAGCTCCTGAATGATTTTTATTTTGTTTATCTTTTCAGAAGTCCCCAATACAATCTTGTTTTTGAACTTCGGTGTTGAACCCTATGTCAGATGCTGCTATTGAGCCCTATGTGAATTGCTCTGTGAACCAGACATAGATAATATTTTTGCCCTTGGGGCCTGGTTTTAATCAAATTTTACCCTGAGAGCCAGCCACCTAATAATTTAAAATTTCCTGTTGCTCCAGGAATAAGAGCAGGATTCATTGCTGATGCTTCTAGAGGCATCTTAGCCTTACTACTTATAAATGGAGCCCAGGTCCTTTTTCTAAACCCTTGTCTCCCTTACCCCTCATCCCCAAGGAGAGGCTGGCTTAGTACTGGAGAGTTCTGTCCATTTTTTGGGTGAGCCTTAATCTTCAATGCTGACACTACGTGCTTAGAGTCTCTGCCTTTTTCTCGGTGATGGAAGGCTGAGCGTAGGGTAGACAGAAGCAGTGAGTAGACTGGCCTCCCCTGGTCACAAGCAGTCTTCCTCCTGTGTGTTCCCCAGACACGCAACATCTATCCTTGTTAACAAAGTGGCCATCAATTGCTCTATGTTGATTTTGTTTCCAAGCATTTTGTAACTATCAGGGGTATTAGTGGGATATAACAAAAGACTAGATTAGGGTGCTTCTGAAGGGGAAGAACCAGAGGGGACAAAGCTCCTTGCAGTACAACTTTGATCCAGACATTAGGTGGTCACTTTTTGGGACCACTGCTACAGCGTTTGAATACATTTCAAGACACTGTGACTTTTTGCGAATAAATGCAAAAAAACAAACATGAAAATCTGCAAATTGCATCACAACAAAAGACCTAAAATAAAATGATCATAGCAGTTCAAAATGACAGATAATCAAAAGAATACCAAATAAAGGCTAACAAAATGAAAGCCTATCTAGGACCCTTAATATCAGCAAGATCAATATACTGCCAAAAATACTGCACAACACAATGAAGGGCAGTTGATAATACTACAGGACGTACTTCACGCCAAAGATATTATGAATATTGATGAATCAAGTGCTAATAGCAACAACAATCCTAAAAGAAACAAGATACAAGCAGAAATCTACAGACGCACTGCAGAGAGGGACAATCGTGATGCACCCCGGTCATACGAGGATGGATACAATGGCCAACACATGGGCAGAGAGAGACTCGCTCAAGAGCTGGAAGTTATTCCTCATGTACTAGCCAAATACGCCCATAAAAAGAAACTTATCCCGAGGTGCATTTCATACAAGGAGGATGGGATACATACCCACCTTTCTTGTGGTTGTCCTCTTACTTACCAGTTTTCAAAACAATGGGTTGCTCCCTGAGCATCTTCCAAAGATGACTGACCCCATGGGGGTTCTTTGTCATTAAGAATTTATGGTTTTAAACATACTTGATGTGTTTGAATCCATTCTAGGTATTGCTCATACTAATGCTCAAATTGTCTCCTCTTTGTTCCCCGGGAGCATTTCCAGGTTGATTCTTGAGTCCTTTTGATAGAACAACAATCATTTTTAATAACTCCTTCAGTTTCTGATAAGACAGGATGACTCTGGCTCATCTTATTCACTCCATGCCCTGGGCTGGGAATCAGTCATTTTCTCAGGGAGAACAGGTTCCTTTGGAAATAATTTTTAGAGGTAATAATCTGGTTCTAGGAGTGCTCAATATTTCTAGGCCTTTTCAGTGGTTAGAATTATAGATGAATATAATAAATGGTGAGTTCATAATGGAGGGCTGGGAATCAGTCATTTTCTCAGGGAGAACAGGTTCCTTTGGAAATAATTTTTAGAGGTAATAATCTGGTTCTAGGAGTGCTCAATATTTCTAGGCCTTTTCAGTGGTTAGAATTATAGATGAATATAATAAATGGTGAGCTCATAATGGAATTTCACGTTCAAATTTAAGAGTGGAAAGATTTTACTTAACCTTGCCAGTCTCATATTTTTATCCGCTTTTTTCCCCCACACGTGAAATCCTATATTCCAACTTCAGTGTAATTATCCATTTAATATATACCTAACAGTCTTTAAAAACAAAATTACCAACACTACCACCAGAGATATGATTACTGCGAACAGTTTATACATGTTTTGGTTGTTTTTGTCCTTAGAGTATATCCACTAGTGATGGACTATATAGTCAAAGTAAAGTGTATTAAAGCCATTTGAAATAATTCCAATTCTGTGTGGTTATGCAACCAACTTGACATAATATTGTGTTCTTTTTGTTTTTTGTTCTTTTGTTTCATCTTGTTTTCTGTTTTTACGTATGGGTTTTTAAATTATTTTGTTTTATAATTATGTAATGTATTTACATGATTTCAAAGTTAAATCTAATGTCTATATATTATATATGTTTTGGGGGGAGGGTACCTGGGTGGCTCAGTCGGTAAAGTGTCTGCCTTTGGCTCAGGTCTTGATCCCAGGGTCCTGGGACTGAGCCCCACGTTGGGCTCTCTGCTCAGCAGGGGAGTCTACTTGAGATTCTCTCTCTCACTCTCCTTCTGCCCCTTCTCACACTCGCGCTTGCCTTCTTGCTCTCTCTCTCAAATAATAAATAAAATCTAGTGTGTGTGTGTGTGTGTGTGAGAGAGAGAGAGAGAGAGAGAGAGAGAAATGATTTCTTATGTATTTTCTAGAAGTTAGCCTTGATCATGGTTTTCCAAGAGCCTCAGTGGTTCTGTGAGATACTGAATTTTTTTTTTTTATTAACTTCTTTTTCTGCTTAGTCTCCTCTAATTGGCTTCAGTTGCTTGCAACTAAGACCCTTGTCTGATACTTGGGGACTGGTGTTGGATGAGTGACCAGCTCCATCAGTGGATTAATCCATGCTTCCCTGAGACTAGCTTTATATGAACAAAATCTCAGTAAGTGTCAGATCTGAGAGTTATTAATGAGCCTATTACACCCTTACCACCCTCCTGCTTTGTCCTGGATTCATGTCACTAAAAGATCCCACTCAAGTCATTTGCCACAAAATAGAAAAACTGTTTCAGGATAACTTTGAACTCTACCTCTAGACTCTAGACATGGGAGAAGCTGACCTAAATTTGAGGTATTCAATCACTTGCCCCCTTATATAGCCTTACTCTGTTATGTAAAATTTTACACATATTTCAAGAGTTTCATTATATTCCCTGAAGCCTATTCATGGTTCTGCTCCAAAGAAAGGTTGAGAAGCTTATACTCATCAAGAGTCTCCAGTTACTGTGTTGTGGCCACCAGTGGTGTAGGGTGCGCTTCCTCCTGGCAGGTGACCGTGACCTCTGATCTAAACAGAATATCAGTTCCTCTCTACAAGTCCAGCATAAGTCTGAACCGAGATGTTACCACGGAGAAGTTGTGAGAGAGCGTACATTCTCTCATCTATACTTAGAACACATGGTACACTGGAAAAAAGTGGGAGGTTTGAAGACTATGAATTGTATCTGATGGTGAAATACAGAGATGTTATTATCAAAATAACATTACTTTCTCTTTCCATGCAAACAGTCCTAAAAATTACTAGACATTTCTGATCGTGGTGTATATTTTCTACTTGTTCTTTGGCAGCAGAAACGCTTTTTAACTACTCTTCAAGTTAATCTAACACCTTCCACAGCACCTTAGTTTTTATAGAAAATGACTATGCCTTAGGCTGGAATTCCCAGTATTCTGTGGAACATTTTCCTAGAGGCATTCATATGTATGCACCCAAAATATCCCAAATTCAAATGGATTTGGGAACTTCTGCAGAGACTTTACCCTGAATGGGAATTCACATAGCCCTTTAGCATGTCAGAGCATTTTAGTCACAACGCTGCCTTCCAAGCATGTATGCTAACATTCTTCATGTCAGTCTTTCCCTAGAAAATGGTAAGGGAGTAAAAATAGTGAATATTTACTGTGGTCTCATACGGGGCCAAGCACAATCCTGTGGTTTTGTTCTACAGCATCATCTTGGTTAATCACAACAATCCTATCAAATTGGTACAATTTTACAGATGAAAAACTGGGGCATGGTGATATTAAATAATTACTTCATAGCACACAACTGAATGTACATTATATGGTAAATGAAGGAGCTAAGAATTGAACCTCGACATTTTGACTTTTGAGGCCATTCTTAACTGTTGCACTTGCTGCTCTCAAATGAAAAATGCTACCAGAGAAGCATCTCAATCATTTCTATGCCTTTATGACACATCTCATAAGGTTAGTGAGGCTTCAAATTGTCTATTGTGTAGAAGGTTTATTTTTTGTCAAAGGCATGAAATATTTCCCTCTGAATCAAATCATCCAATAAAACTAAATTTGCAATCGAATTAAAATATACTTCCAACTTATTAGGAGCAAATTTAACAGCCTTATTTATATAGGAAAAGAACCATTATTTGAAATCTATCTTCTGTTTGGTATTTGCAAACTGATTAAAATTTTGTTAGTCATTTATCTAATGAGAATTTCACGGTTACCTACTCTTTTTATCTAAGGTCATAAACAAAGAATCCAAAATCAAGTTGCAGACAATATATATTCATGAGACTATTAGAGAGTAAAATAACAATACAAGTAGCAGCAGATGAATTTTTAAAATTTTTATTACACAGTGTGTGTGTGTGTGTATGTGTGTATGCGCGCATGTGTATGTGTAACACAGGCAAGAGACAGCTTTCTTCCCAACTACCGGACCTCAGAGGAAATCACTAATCTTTATCAAGTCTCATGGTTTTTAAAAGAATTAGTGGAGGGGTCTGGGCAGCTCAGTCCGTTAAGCAGCTGCCTTTGGCTCAGGTCACGATCTCTGGCTCCCTGCTCAATAGAGAGTCTGCTTGTTCCTCTCCCTCTGCCCCTCCCCCTTGCTCATGCTCTCTCTCTCCCCCCCCTCAAATAAATCAATAAAATCTTAAAAAAAAAAAGTATTAGTGGGATTATATAATGTCTATCCCATAGTATTTTCCATGGTTGAAAGAGCCCAGAATTTGGTTAGAACTCAGTTCAAATCTTGATTCTGTTCTCAATAGTTTAATGACTTTGTACGAGTTATTAAAACTTGCCAAGCCTCAGTTTCTTAACCTGAAAACAAATGGGAACACTACCTTTCTTGTAAGTAGTCAAGATTAAGGGAGATAATATATGTCAAGTACACAGCATCCAACATGAGAAATGTCCACTCCAGTTTCCCCTTCCCCCTTGTCTTGTATCCTCTCATCTCTTAGAAAGGACTGGAAGACATGGGGAGTGGGCGGGTACTGTTTGGAAGCAGAGGTGCCTCCTGCTCAGCAGAAACCATCCTCCTGAAGAAACTCGGCCAAGCATGGTAGGCTCAGAGAAGAGGAATCAGACAGCAGAGTCCTCGGGTTCTAAATTTTAAGGGAGAGAAAATAAGAGGGCTTTAAAATTTCTTTCCACGTATCCCAACCCAACTCACCAGGACAGCAATGTTGTTAGGGATTCGACGGGAGACCTAATAAGCAAACACGTGCCCCTTCCCAGGTGGGGAGCTCCGCAGCACAGGTGCGCTTCTGGGAATTGCAGGGGAGGAAGGGCTGGGAGGAGGTGACTGTTCTCCTCTGTGATCGGAGAGGAGACCACAGATGCCTCAGTGTCCCGGGACTGCCTGGCAGAATCCCTGAGGGGCCCCAGACGCAGAAGGACCCCAGCTAGTGCCCCACTGGCCACCTGCTGTTCCCTGAGACTTGCCCCCTTCACCACCCCACAGGGCCTGACTCCTGCTAGGAAAGGGAGGCCTGCTTAGCCACGGTCTCAACTGCGTTTCCCCATATTTTCCTTCTCACAGGGAGTCTCCCATGTCCTTATACCTCAGAGTCCTGATTCGGGCAGACAGAGCACTCTCTGGGTAGGCCAGCCCTAGATGTAATCCTACGAGCCCTTCCCAGAAGCTTCCCGGGCAGGCCAGCCCCTTTCTGCCTCACAAACCTCGATAAACCGGAGTCCTCCTTTCCCTGCCACTGGCTGCCAGATGCCTCCTTCAGCTCTTCGGTAACACTACTATTCGATTGTCTTCTATTTGTTTACTTATTGATGAGTATTCTTTCCCACACCTGAAAGCAAGCTCCTGCAGAAGAGGGACTTCGCCTGTAGGACCAATCTGGCCCACTGCCTGTTTTTTGTAAATAAAGTGTTATTGAAACACATCCGCACCCATTAATTGACACATCGTCCGTAGGAACTCTGCGCTACCATAGCAGCCTTAAGTGGTTGAGACAGCTGTCTGTCTGTCCCACAGAGCCGAAAATGTTAGTTATCTGGCCCTTTATAGAAAAAGTTTGACGTCTCCTAGTCTGGTTCATTCTTTTTGCAGTCGAACAGTGTTTGGCACATAACAGGCACTGAATACTATTTGATGACTAAATAAATAAGCACTAGACCGGGAAGCGAGGAGCAAGAACTTTCCCCTTGGAAGACTTTAGGTGCTGTTGCCCTGAAAGGTTATATTAATATAAGTAGCTGAAGAATCATAACAGGTAATATTTACATTTATTTTTTAGGTTTTCTTTTTCCACTGATTTTTGTAGTGTTGGCAGTGGTTTGCTAGGAATCAGGACTAAGGTTCCCACTTTAATTTCAGAGCTATATTAAAATAACTGGATTTGATCTAGGAATATTATCAGGCTTATTAAATATAATTATTTTCCTTGAGCTAAGGTTATTTTAAAAGATAATGTATATCTGTTATTGAAAATGTAGAGGAGGAAAAAATTACCTCAGTCCCATTTCTCAAAGACAGATGTTGACATCAGTGCTTTCCTTTGCAGTTTTCCTTCATTCCAGATAGAAGTTTTTCAAAGTTGTGTTTTTATTAGTGTGATCATTTTTCTGCTTTAATTTTCAATTTAAAATAAAAAATATTTCCTGTGCATTAGTAAGCGTTCATTGGTTGCAAGTCACAGAAACAAAGAAGCAAGGGCTTAAGTAAAAAATGAAATGTATTGGAAAGAACTGGGGTAGCAAGTAGAATCAAAGGGAAGGGAAGAGCCTGCAGCAGAACAGGCTCTTCAGCTGCAACCATTTCTAGTCTTTTGTCCCTCTGATCAATGTTTAAATTCCAGGCAAACAATCTGACTGGCCCAGCAGGAGTCTTATGGAACTCCCTTCCCACACAATCCCCCACGGTCACCCCCCAGAAACCTCGGCCGTTTTTTGTTTTTTTTTTTAAATATTTTTTATTTATTTGACAGAGAGAAATCACAACTAGGCAGAGAGGCAGGCAGAGAGAGAGGAGGAAGCAGGCTCCCTGCAGAGCAGAGAGCCTGATGTGGGGCTCGATCCCAGGACTCTGGGATCATGACCTGAGCTGAAGGCAGAGGCTTTAACCCACTGAGCCACCCAGGCGCCCCCCTGGGCTGTTTTGATGGACAGTTAGCCAAGGGTGAATGCAATGGGAAAAAGGAAGTGTGCCCCAAAACACTGAGGTGATGTCACCAAAAGGAGAGAAAGGAGTGTAGACCGACGGACGTCCACTGTAACATGTTGCTATACACTCTCCATAGATAAATTTATTGTTTAATGGAATGCTTTATTGGGAAGTTTCTGACTGTTAGGATGAATTCTTTGCAAAGTGGTTAGATTTTTCTCTTAAGTGATCTCTACACCCACCATGGGCTCAAACTCATAACCCCGAGATCAAGAGTCTCGTGCTCTACTGACTGAGCCAGCCATGTGCCCCACTCTTCATAAAAAAGTTTAGAAATTACTTTCAAAATTGTTGTAAGAATCAATGATTATTAAAATGCTAGAAAGAGGGGCCCCTGAGTGGTTCAGTTGGCAGAGTGTCCAACTTTTGATTTTGGCTCAGGTCACAATCTCAGGGTCGTGGGATAGAGCCCTGTATCAGTTTCCACACTCATCATTCCGGAGTCTGCTTGGGATTCTCTCTCTCCCTCACCCTTCTCCTCTGCCCTTCACCACACATTCTCAAATACATAAACAAATCTTTTTAAAAATGCTGGAAAGAATTTTCCTTTGCTTCTGAGCCCACAGATGTCTGTGATTACTCACTCCCTGACATTTTGCCATCTCAGAGTATTGCAGCTTATTCCAGATGGTCCCTCTTTGACCCTCTTTGGTCATGTGATTATTTTACTAAGACATTTTGAGACACTGCTGATTTCTTCGTTACAGTGTTTGTTATACCAGGTAGCTTCATCAGCATTGGTTCCTGGGTCTCTGGAGGATTCCCTGAAACCTATATTATGGGTTAAAGAAAAAACTCTATTTGGGAGGAGGAAACTTCAGGAGCCCAGATCAGCAAAAGAAGAAAAGGCAGAGAGAATCTCTTTCTCCTCCTATTTCCCCATGGAGAGGCCTGCTAAGGCCAGGCACTGTGCCAGTAACACACGCCGCCTGGCATTGCTTTGCAGGGGAGAGAGCCCATTCTTCTGGCGCTCTGCCTTCATACAGAGCAAATGTGAGAAGAGCTTTTCTAGAGAAGGTGTTTGCATGCTAACTGTGTCCAGGATGACAGCTGCCCAGCACCCTGGGAAGTCAGTCGTGTTCTGGGGAGCAAACTTGGGTACAGCCCCTCCTGTTAATAAAATGGGGCTCTGGTGCCAGCTAGCTCATCATACAGCCAATGCAACAGTGAGGATGTGACACGGCACGTTACACCTCTGTCAGGCCCAGGGCTCAGACGTCTGCATTGTGGGAAGAAAAGAGGAGAAGTTCAGAGTGAAATTTCCCCTCAAAACTTAAACCAACTTTTGCATACAAATGTGTGGTTTTCACTTGGACAGTAGGATGTGCTGGGTACTAGCTTTTTCTTTTTTTTTTTTTTTTTTTTTTTTTTGCCACTAACTGTGAGACCTCAGGCAAGTCAGCCTCTCCTTCCTTTTGTCTGTCTGTCTGCCACAGTATTGTCACCTATGGTAGAAGTTAGTTGGACTTGATACATCTTAGGCCTAACTCCTATTAAATCTGTAACTCTGTGATGGACAAATCAGTGAAATGCCTCCACTGGCTAAGTTTTCTTTAATTATGTAGTATTTAAATTATTTTTTTAAGATTTTTATTTATTTATTTGACAGAGAGACACAGCGAGAGAGGGAACACAAGCAGAAGGAGTGGAAGAGGGAGAAGCAGGCTTCCCGCCGAGCAGGCAGCCCGATGCGGGGCTCGAACCTGCGACCCTGGGATCATGACCTGAGCCAAAGGCAGACATTCAATGACTGAGCCACCCAGGCACCCCAGTATTTAAAATTTCTTTCTAGCTTTTTATAGTATATCAATTTGTCTTAGAAGAGCTTATAAAGTACCTCAGTGTATCTACGACAGATATTTGCTGTAGCTGGTCTATGGCTAGCTCATCTTTTGCTCACACTTACAAAGCAGACCCTGCAACACTCCACACCACTGAGCAATATGGTGTAAAGGGTGAGGAAGTGGGAATCAGGACATAGAAGCCTGCAAGGTACGGTACAGCCTCAGGGACAGCCTCACACATCATCTGTTAGACGGTTCCCAGGCACTCTCCTCCATCTCTTCATGTCTGAGAAACTGAGGGGAGAGCATTTCTTACATTGACCTCCTGCTCCTACCCCTTTCTGGCCCAGACACGGTCAGTAAGTCATGAATTCCCTGCATCCACAGGGATATGAGGATTGCACGGACTTGGGTTCCCATTCTGCCATGTCCTTCTAGAAAGTCCTTTCAGAAATTTATAGTAATTAGAGCAAGTTTTTGTGTGTGTCTTTTTTCAAATCTTTTGATCTTTTTTTTTTTTTTAAGGTTTCATTTATTTGTTTGAGAGAGAGTTAGCACGAGCAGTGGGGAGGGTTAGAGAGAGAGGGAGAAGCAGACTCCTCACTGAGCAAGGAGGCTGATGCAGGACTTGATCCCAGGACTCTGGGATCATGACCTGAGCTGAAGGCAGATGCTTAACTGACTGAGCCACCCAGGTGTCCTCTTTTGATCTTTCTTCACAAATGCTAAGGAATAATCTTCTATTTTTTTTAAAAGGTTAAACATGGTCTCTAGCTTTGGTGCCTCTTTACTCACATTAGTTATTTTGGTTAAAGAATAGATTTGATGGAACCAAAAGTAATTATTCTTGATTTCCAAACATCATTCTACATTATCTTTTATAAGGACAGAAGAAGTATTAACTGATAAAATAATCCACCTGCCATCTTCCAAAAATATTTCCATTTTTAGTATCAATTATTTGGCCTAACTGTCGATTTTAATCACATTAAGTCTCTAATTTCTTAAGACCGTTAGGGTTTTGTTTCTGTGCATGCAGTTTTAGTTGAATAAAATTAATATTACAAAATATTAAGATTGCTGGCAGTTTGGTTTTATATATATGCATAACCCATAGTTATATATATGACTACTGTGCACTTTATACTAAAAAGCAAAGTAAAAATGTGGTGATTTAGAATGTTTTGCACCTTTAAGGCTAACTAATTCTCATTATGTCCTCTATTGGCAAAATCAACTGAACCGGAGTTTCTTTCTTTCTTTCTTTCTTTTTAAAGCTTTGTAGACTTGGAAATTAATATTACATATTTGTAAACACTTCATTGCATTTCTTGTAATGACTATTTTTACAAAAGTTAAATCCTCTAATCCTCACAACTAATAAACTAACCTGAATTATCACCCAAATCACTGATTTGGGGGTTGCATTTGCTTTCAGAGGCAGTGCCTCATTGGGATCAGAATCAAATCTTGGCTCAAGGCCTTAATTAGTTGTTTGAGTTGGATGTGTTACTTACAGCTCTGAACCTTGCCTTCCTTGTCTACACCATAAAGATGATTGCATTTGCTTCAAAGGATTGTGGTGAAGTGTTAATACACATGTATGTGTGGTGTCTGGCAATCAATACTGCCAACGGCTCTTCTTAGTGTTTAGCTACCAGTCGTTTTTTTTTTTTTTTCAAAGATTTTATTTATTTATTTGACAGACAGAGATCACAAGTAGGCAGAGAGGCAGGCAGAGAGAGAGAGAGAGGAGGAAGCAGGCTCCCCGCAGAGCAGAGAGCCTGATGTGGGGCTCGATCCCAGGACCCTGGGATCATGACCTGAGCCGAAGGCAGAGGCTTTAACCCACTGAGCCACCCAGGCGCCCCCTACCAGTCGTTTTAAAGTGATAAAACATACCTGTTATCATTTTTATCCAGTGTACGGTCATTGGGCTTCAGCTTTAGATAAAAATAAGCAATTCAGGACAGCTCGGAAGTTTAGATCAACCCCAAATTCACCAAGTATTAAATGCCAGGTGCTTTGCAAAGCATTTGGGACCCAGAATGAGAGAGAGCTAGGAAAGAGCTCTAACTAGGCCTGACACAAACACGACAGAGCAGGGAGAACTCTAACACGTGCAACTGATCTTTGTATTAAAAAATAGTTTGAATAATAATAGCACAAGTTACCCTTGAGACAGTTCATATCACAGTGGCAGACTCTTTGCATACATTATTTTACTTTATTCTCACTACCCAGACCCTTTGACCTTTTGTCCTCCACAGTCCATAATCAACAGATTATTGCTGAATTGCTGGGGATAGAAACATTTCTGTATAAAATCAATGTAACTTATTTTTTATCTAATGGCGTATGTGTTAGCCATTAATTATAATAAAACCACAGTAAAATTAAGAAGTGTGATGAAGTTTTTATATTAAAATTGGGTTTGTTTATATTTTCCTTTTTATTAAGGCTGGATAAAACCGGATAATATTTTACCAATTGCAATATAATACAAATGGTTGAGTGGTCTCTTAGTCAATTTCTTGTTTGCGGTCATGTCAAATTGATAAATGGAAAAAAAGTCCTCCAAAATAATGTTTACATAAAAAATATCATAAAACTTTAAACAATTTTTTTAAAGATTTTATTTATTTATTTGACAGAGAGAGATCATAAGTAGGCAGAGAGGCAGGCAGAGAGAGGGAGAAGCGGGCTCCCTGCCAAGCAGAGAGCCTGATGCGAGGCTCGATCCCAGGACCCCGAGACCATGACCCGAGCCGAAGGCAGAGACTTAACCCACTGAGCCACCCAGGTGCCCCAATATCATAAAACTTTAAAAATACATAAAAGACATGAGGCTAACGTTATTAATTATGTAAATGACAGCACCAATATTTGATCCAATAAAATCGACAAGTAGCCAGAAGTATTGATTCCATAATGTCAGCCCGCCATAAGATTTTGGGTAATTTTTCAAGTCAATCATTTTCTTGCCTTCTGCTTAGCTGTCGTTTGTCATTTGCTTAGGGTGGGGAAAGAGATCTGAGGTCTAACTTCTACCTTACCAATTTGAAGCAGATCCCCCATTTTCAGCTCTACACCCCTAGTCTGCCTCCCAAGAGAAACTCCAGTTTCTGACCTTTCTCTCTTGTGCAGTGGCCAGACGCTGGTTTCTTGCTGTCCCCTAGTCCTAACAAACGAACTCTGCAGACCCTTGGAGGGGTCCTCTGCTATCTACTTTTCTGTTCTCTTTGACCTCATGAGTTTAAACCTCTTTCTTCATTTACTGTTATTTCCTGAGTTTCCCAAAAGAAGTGAAAGTTAACACAGACGTGCAATCTACCATATTTCCTTGGAAGTTCTGCAACATTTAAAATGAAGTGGTTGAAAACGTATTGCTATTAAGTAAAACGCATAAAAGTGTGTTTACATAGACTTAGAAAAATGAAATTAAGACATTCATTTAAAAATCTGTAATCTATGTAAATCAAACATTTGAAAGTATAATTCAAGTCCCATAATTCAAAAAACATTTATATTATAAGTATTAGAATTTGACTTATAAGTTTGAAAGCCAGCAATTTTACTTATTGGCTATTAAGCTAAGCGTGTTTGGAACTACAAAATGAACATAATAGTAGGATTATCAGGTTGATAATTTTATGAGTCAATGTCTGTAAATCATTTTGCACAGTTCCTAAAACCTAGAAATTGCTCAATAAATGTTACATTTGTCACTCTTACCATTATTCTTAAGTACAAACTGAAAAAAAGATTAGCTTCTACTGCATCATTTGAACTTTAACCAAATGTTACACTTACTTGTGTTTTAGACCTTTTCAAATACTGGGAAATAATTACTTTTTTCTTTAATTTTTGAGGAAATTGATTTAGATTTGTTTTGAATGTTTTTTTACTGTTGAGAAGTCTAAAGGCATGTAGTTTTAGCTGTATGTTTTGTAAATCTCAGGATATGGTCCAGGTGGAAATTCTTCCCTTTAATTTTTGTGTTCATTCTAACAGTGATCTTATACTGACAGATTTCAGTTTTGGACCAATGAATGGGAGCTTAAGAGAAAGATTATGAAAGAAGGCACTATTAAGTTCAAAATTCACCACAATGGACAAACTCAATAGGAAATCAAATTATTGTTTTCAGACTCAACGCAAACATTTGGAATTGTTTTGTAAAAAGCATTTGTAAAAATATCAGCCTTATATCAAGGTTGAAAGATGAGCATTCTGAGCAGGTTAGACAGTTTGCATAAAAACAGCATTTTGTGGCATCATATACATTGTTGCCCGGCAGAAATACATACATACTTTGCCACAATAGCTCATTTAACTCATTAGAGAAAAACCTTGATATTTCCATATTTTTTATATGAAAGCCAAAATAGAAATTCAAGTTGCTATATTAAATAACTATAATTTCACTATTTCATTTTAAAAATTATTGAGATTTCAAACAGTCTAGAAAAATACATAAAGGTTATAGTTCAAAGGAAAACAAGCTTGCAATCCCATGACAGTGAGTAAACCGAGGCTTGGACCACCCATCCTCATCTCTGGGATGGGGGACCAGTAATAGGGTAGAATCCAAGCAGTGTTCTCCTGGTTCAAGAACAACCATCTTCTAGTTTAGGTCAAGTTTGTCATGCAGATTTGGGAGTACTCAAGGACATAAAACTTTTGGGGTGATGGAAGTGTTTGTTTTCTTGATTATGGTGATGATTTCATTCATATATATGTATGCATATATATATATGAATAGTATACACCTTTCTCTGTCTATATGTGTGTGTGTATACAATATACATAGCGACATACACTCATAGATACATGTGTCTATATGAAAATCCACCAAGATGTGCTCTTTAAATACATGCAATTTATCAATTAAACTTAAATAAACACCAATTAATTTTATAAATAATTTAGTAAACATCAATTAAACTTTAATAAAGTTGCTTTAAAAAAACTCTTTGGTATGGAGAAGAAATAGTCTATAATCTATTATATAATTATATATATTATATTATTATATATAATATATATTATAAATATATAATAAATAATATATAAATATATATTATTATATAATCTATAATAGATTATATAAATATTCTAATAGAGAAATATGAGCTTCACATAAAAATAGACAAATGCATCTTGAACATATGAAGAAATGACTAACTATACATGTAAGAGAAGTACAAATGAAACCTCAGCTAACAACATAGCAGTGACACAATTCCCACAGTTTGGCAACACACAACAGTAAGAAAGGGGTGCGAGTGAAGAACCACTCTCCTGCATTGCTAAGAGAAATGAAAAAACAATGATAAAACCCTAGGAAGGGCAATTCGGCAATTTCTCCCCAAATTTCTAACAAAATGGCAAATGCATTTAATTTTTATTCCGCTATCATGCTCTGGGGAAGATAGTCAACCGATCCTTTTATTCATAATGAAGAGTGTGTATGATTTATATATTAATGTCATACATATGCATATAGTGAATAATTATACAATGAGCAACACTGTATCTATGAGCAAGAGGTTGGAAATAGCCCATGTGAATCACTACCACACTGGCCCAGGAAGCAGAGGGACCACCACAGGGTGCCCCATGGCTGTGGAAAAGAATAAGGATGCTCTATGTTCTGATAGGGAAATATTTCTGAAACTTATTTTGAATAAAAGTAGCAATGTAGGATTGTGATAACAGCTGCAAAACCCTGAACCTTTAACAAAGCAATGAACTGTTTACTCACAACAGGCAGATGTTACTTTATATAAGTTATACCTCAAGAAAGCTTTAAAAATAAGTAAACACACATATATAAAGTTAAGGTATCATTATCACTTAATATGTTATGCTGTAAATCCTGTTCCTTCTTAAAAAATGATTTGAAATTGTTGGGTGAAACTGTTGTGAAGGCAGCACAACCGCTCTGAAAGGTGTAAAACTCTGTGCAGAATAATACGACTAATAAAAATAAATAATAACAAACATAAAAAAATAGCAATGCATTTGGTGGACTATTTCTACCCAAATAAGGAAACAAGAGACTATATGTTTGCAGTATCTTGTTTGCATGCAGAACTGATGAAAAGGTAGTAGAATAAAATAAAAAAGGTCACTTGCAGAAGGGTAGAGAGGGATAGGAAGGGGAACAAAAGATTTCTCTCTTTTAAAATTATTCCAATCTTTAAGTGAATGTATTTTGAATTCAAAAAATATTAAAATGCTTTTATATTTATCTAAAATCAAAATGACAGCCAGTCTTTTTATGTCAAATGTTTGTCATATGGGTTTGTTAATAAGCAAGGAGCATGGTCTGATTAACAGTGCTTCAAAATTCATGTAATTGCAATCCCTGATGAAAAGTTTCCTTCCCAAAGATACTCTAAGAATTTAGGTATTTTGAGAAACATACCGACATTCCTATCTAAATGTAATTAAGCAACAAAACTCAGTTCCAGAAAACCTATTGAGCTATCCTAGAATGACAGGGTTGTGTTTGTAGTGCAGAGGCATACGAAAGGAGTAACCCACAAACCCCACTTTTTAAAGGGAAGTCATTTGGTCTTAACTACAGCAGCAATTAGTTCATACCAGGGAGTAATGTTCTGTAAAATTAATTTTTTTTCTATTTTTTTCCATTTTATTTATTTTTTCAGCGTAATGTAAAATTAATTTTTAAAATAAAGTTGAGTTTTACATTTCAAGCACTAGATTAATCTTATATTCAGCAAGTCAGCTTCCGTAGTGATAGCAATCAAACGATTCTACTTCAGGGTTCTGATTAAAAGAAGAAAACCCAGCAAACCCCGCAGACCAAGGTCACCTTTCATCCAGTCTTGCTTTTTAAAGCGATTCCTTCGTATGAAATGGCAGTGGAACAGAAACTCAAGCAGGCACTTGACATTTATCCTTCCACTCAACTCGGAATCCTTGATGGCGCCATTTACTTTTCTTTCACATCGCTGGACTGCTGGGAGGATGGTGTGAAGCTTTCATTAGTCTGGAAATTAAATCAAGTAATTTCCATTTCGAGCTTGAAATTTAAAGCGTCAATGATCGTTAACAATCAAGTCAGTGAGTTAAGCTTGTCTAATAATCAGGGACTTTATACAAGATGACAAATCCATTTAGGGACAAGTTCCGTTTTTTCACAGCTCTCGCTGAGCAAGTCAAAACTCCCAGCTAGACGGTGTCATCACCACACTAGGCCAAAAATTACCTGAGAATAATTTTGCATTGGCCTGGCTCGTAGCACCAAAAAGGGAAGAGTGAACTCTGGATGACTTAGGAAGGAGAATTGCCCCCATTAACTCAGATCAGACCTCAGTTTGATTTTAGAAATGAAGGGGCACCCGGGTGGCTCAGTGACCTGCCTTCGGCTCAGGTCATGATCTCAGGGTCCTGGGATGGAGCCCCGCATCGGGCTCTCTGCTCAGCAGGGAGCCTGCTTCCTCCTCTCTCTGCCTGCCTCTCTGCCTGCTTGTGACCTCTACCTGGGCTGTCATTTATTCTGTAAAATAAATAAATAAATAAAATCTTTAAAAAAAATGAAATGAATAGACAGAGTTTGGGTGCAGCGGTCCATTTCCTTGAAAAAAGTCAGACGAAAGGAAAAGTTTCGATTTTGCTCTCGGCGCTCTCAGTGTCTCTCCTGGTCTGGATTCACCTTTGGATGCAGAGAAGAACAGGTACAAATTGGGTTGTGGAATATAAAAGAAGGTTGTCGCATCTCCCCTGGCGCGCACCTGGGTCAGATCCGGGGCTGTTGGGGCTGTCGTGTGGCACTCTGAGGTCATTTGGGGGAGTCTCTGAAGAGTCCCAGGGCTGGGGTCTGCCGTAGAGTGTGGTCAAGCTCTCCTTCTGTTATTTCCTTTCCAGGCTTTGAGACGAGATCTTTCCGAGTGATCAGAAAGAATGAGGGCATGGGGACCACATGTCACACTCCATCTCCCCAGTGATTATGGGTCTCATAGACTCACTGTACTCCAGTCCAGTCACTCTCAGGATCATAAGGAATTCCGCTGGCCTTTCTCCCTGGAAGGTAACTTCTAAGCCCTTGGAGGTTGTCACGTGATAGAATTGTCTTTGCTGTGATTCAGTCAGGAAGCCTGTCTGTGTAATGAACCCTCAGTACAATTCTGGATGCCGAAGACTGAGCGCAGCTCCCTGGGTGGCAATAGTCAGAGTCTTGTCACTCTCTGGTGCCGAAAGGGGACCAGGTCCTGAGACAGGCAGAAGCTAGCATTCGGAGCCCTCCCAGACTTCACCCTGTGTGTCTCTTCTTCAGACTGCCTCTCATTTGTCTCCCTTCCCTTGGCTATAATAAAAGTGTAATTGTACACATAGCCCTTTCGGAGAGTTCTGTGAGGCTTTCTAGTGAACTGTGGGACCTAACACGGTTCTGGGGACCTCTATGTTTGCAGCGGGCCGGTGGGAAGGGAGGGCAGCTCTGAAGATCTCTAAATTCAGGTCAATCTTGTGGAGGTTTCTGATGAACTCACTCTACTTTCTGAAGCTTCTAGCCACGTCTGCCTTTGCCTGTCAGAAACTTAACAGTCTCAGTTCGTATCATAGGAAATAACCTGAGACCTGTGCCACACTTGTGGAAGGCCCTCTTTGTCTTCCCACTTGCCAACTCTCCTGGGAAACTCCTTGGAGGATAATCCAGTCTTTCAGAAACCAAGTTGACCCTCTTAACAAATAAGACTCCACACCATTCCTGAAACCATAGTTACTATAATAGCCGTAAATGCTGCTGAGTGCCAACATTTGCTGGTTGCTCTTCATGCACTAACACAGTCTCATGAGAATGCCCAGCTACCTTCTTTTTGTTTTTAAATTTATTTATTTATATGAGGGAGAGGGCATGCACATACATGGGGAGGAGCAGAGGGAGAGAGAGAATCTCCATCAGACTGCATGGAGCCCGACACAGGGCTCAGTCTCACGACCCTGAGATCATGACCTGAGCTGAAACCAAGAGTCAGACGCTTAACCGCCCCTCAGTTACCTTCCTTTTGACAGAAGAGGAAACCGAGACTTAGGTTATATAATTTGCCCAAGGTCATACAGCCAGAAAAAGGAAAGGCCAAGATTGAAACCTCAGCTGTCTGATTACACTACTTGAACTGTCAAAGTGAGTGCTCTCAGATCGCGGTGCCTCCAGTCGTCCCCACGAGCAGGTATATTTCTGGAACTTACAGCTGTATTTTGGCTTGTCAAGAAGCAGATCCTGAGGGAACTTGGGTACAAGGAAACACCAGGAGAGTGGTGGAGAGATGACACAGGCCGGGTGTTCAGTCCAAAGCACAGATGAACTAGCCTGTCACCATGAATGTTACTGAACCAGAATCCTGCCTGGCAACTCCTAAGATCAAGAGTAGGACTTGGGGCGCCTGGATGGCTCAGTGGGTTAAAGCCTCTGCCTTCAGCTCAGGTCATGATCCCAGAGTCCTGGGATCGAGCCCCGCATCAGGCTCTCTGCTCGGCAGGGAGCCTGTTTCCCTTCCTCTCTCTCTGCCTGCCTCTCTGCCTACTTGTGATCTCTGTCTGTCAAATAAATAAATAAAATCTTTAAAAAAAAAAAAAAAAGAGTAGGACTTGTGTCTCTGAGATACCTACACTGGCTTTCCCCATCTCACAGGGTTATTTTCACATGACATCTTGTCGGTCCGTTGTCATTCCAGCCTGCCCCGGGCATTGTGTTGACAAAGCAAGTCCCTGGGTAGTGGAAGAGGGCCTTTCCCCACTGGAGTGCTCAGACTTTAGAGGCTCTGGGGGAGCACTGACAGGGTGGGGGGCACCTTCCTCCTAGTTCAGGGTTTAGTGACACACAGAGTCTACCTGGGCTGTCAGGAGCCATGTATAACTCTGTAAAATTAATTAAATTTGATAAAATTAAAAATTCATTTTCTCAACCACATTTCAAATGTTTAATAACCGTACGTGGCTAGGGACTACTAAATTGGACAATGCAAGTGTAGAACAGTTTCATTAATTACAGAAGTTCTATTGTTCAGTACTAGTCTGTGCTGTTATGTAAGAGGGTCTTGGGGAAATCCCTTCTAGGAAACAATTTGGCAAAAAAAAAAACAAAAAAAAAACCCCACTCTGGGTGTGTGTGTGTGTGTGTATATGTATAACCTTATAGTTGTTTATACATTTGACCAAACCCTGATTGGTTAAGGAACAATCCTCGAACTATCTATGAGCCATCTATGAATAAAGATGTTCCCTGTAGCATTATTTTTAATAACACACACACACATTTTAAAAAGAGGAGCAATTTAAACACCCAACATTTGGGATGCCTAATTAGACTATACTCCCATAAGTTGGAATACTATCCATTAAAAATTAGATTTTAAAAAGTTGAATGATGTGAAGAAATTCTTTTGATATTAGGAGAAATGACAGAAGTAAAAAATGAAAAATAACTGTGTACTAAGGTCTTAACAATATTAAAACTCGTTTATTATAAGGTTTAAATATTTTTCTTTCTATCCTTTATTTTTATCTTATATTTTCCACATTTCCTGTACTAATCATGTTATCCCTTTATTCATAGGTAAAATTAAACATGTCCGGGGGTGCCTGGATAGCTCAGTTGGGTAAGCCTCTGAGTCTTGCTTTTGGCTCGGGTCATGATCTCAGGGTTGTGAGTTCAAGCCCCATGCTGGGGATGGAGCCTGCTTAAGATTCTCTCTCTTGCTCTGCCCCTTTCCCTGCTCTCACATGCTCTCTCTCTCTCGTTTGCTCTCTCTCTTAAAATTAAAAAAAAAAAAAAAAAAGTACAGGGGTGCCTGGGTGGCTCAGTGGGTTAAGCCGCTGCCTTCGGCTAGGGTCATGATCTCAGGGTCCTGGGATCGAGTCCTGCATCGGGCTCTCTGCTCAGCGGGGAGCCTGCTTCCCTCTCTCTCTCTGTCTGCCTCTCTGCCTAGTTGTGATATCTCTCTGTCAAATAAATAAATAAAATCTTTTAAAAAAAAAGTACACCATATAATTTTTAAGGTCTTTGAATCTTTCTTATCTAAGTCATTGATAATGCTCTTAGGCAGAACACGAGTATAGGTTGAATTGAGAAGCAAGACACTGAAGATCTTTCCCCAAGATCTTATCAGAATTGTTCAGCTTTGATTATTCTACCAATTTTAAATGTTCTGATCTTAGCACCCAATCCACATTTCTTTATCTTGACCACAAGATGTTAACAAGACTTCCTGAACCAGGATGGAACTTGTTTGTTCACTGAATTTATTCAACTAGCATTTGTTGGGGAGCCGTTCTCCCTCAAACGGGGAGGGTCCCAGGGTTGTGCAAAGAGGCAAATGGATGGTTCTCTAAGGTAGAAGTTCAGCAGATGGTATCCTGGGCAGGACTAGGGCAGCCCGACAGTCTCCCCAGACCTTGTCCCCTGTCCCTGTTTGGTCCTAGCCTGAATGTTCCCACCACAAAGTCCTCTGGATTATGACCAAAATGCTCTAAGCACAAAGAGTTTCCATATAATATTCTCCTGATGGCCTCACCAGCTTGGGCACTGAGGCTCTTAGGATCTCTTCCAAGAACTCAGTGGGAATAAACATGCATTCTTTTCTTAAGCAATTTCATCAACACCGTTCTCCATTACAGCTTATGCGACATGAGCAAGATTATAATACCATCGAGTCCTTCTTTATTTTAAACCTCACTTCTTAAATACAATCACAACTTATTGTAAAACATGGTAGTATTTGTTTAAGCAGGTACTCGTCTAATGAATCAGGAGCAGAGAAAAATAATTTCTCCAAGTATGAAACTTGCCTACATTTCAGAGTCTGAAATAAATCTGTTTGATAACCATTAACATTGTCACTGTGGTCAGGTTTGCTGACACTTTGGCTTTGAACTTCTCCTCTTGTAACTGTGCAATTCATTTATCACAAAGAGCTCCGCAGTTTACCAGCTATGCGGCTCGCTGGCTACGAATTTAGTCATAAGGAGCTCTTCATTTACTCATCCTTGACAGATGGCTTGCTGTGCGCCAGGCATAGTAGTAAGTGCTAGAATGGCAATGTTGGATAAGGTGTGGTCCTTCGCCCAGTTAGAGTGGAGAAAGCCCAGGTTTATGATCAATTTCATTTCTCTCTGGTCAAGGTCACAGTAGAACCACAGTGTGATGCTAGGGTGCACCTAACCCATGTTTTGACACCCCTGGTTTCTCTTAATACCTATGGCTGACTTAATATTTTAAAAAGTGTCAGGTCACACGTATAAATTTCGGTCCACTAAGTCAGTAGTGTAGGATATCCATTTGTCATTATTTCACAGTACCCAAGGGTCAGGCTCTGAGTCCCTGTTCCACCAGAGCAAGGGGAAAGACAAACAGCCTCAGTCCTTCCGACATTTCCCCCACTCTTGTGCACTAGGGTTCTGTCACGGATTCCATGACACGCGCACTGCTAAAGCAGTCAGGGTAAAGGGTGGCGGAGTGGTGACATCTAACATTGGGTCACTGGATACCCAGGTTTCCATGAAAACATCCACAGTCCTGAGGTGCCCAGGTGGCTCAGTCAGTTGAGCGCCCCACTCTTGCCTTTGGCTCCATCGTGAGATGGAACCTGCATCGGGCTCTGTGCTCAGTGTGGCGTCTGCTTGAGATTCTCTCTCTCCCTCTCCCTCTGCCCCTCACGCTTATGCATGCTTTATCTCTCTCTAAAATAAATAATAGTAATAATGATAAGAATGATAATAATTCACTGCCCCTGTTGACGCAGTCCTTGGGTCCAGAGTCTCACTACCACATCTAAGCCATTTCTTGGGCACAAGAAATTTCACCCTGCCCTCCTGAGGTCTCCTCTATGCAGCTCACAGCACAGCATGGCTGTCTCAGGGATCGCTGAGAAGGTTCAGGTACCTCCTTAGAGGACTCTCTCTCCAGCCAGAAAAGGTCCTCCTCTCTATGTTTTACCATGATATTCTCTCTAAGCCTAAAGAGCTCAGGGTCCTGTTTACAACAACCAGCAACACTGTACTCATTTCGGCTGTTTCTCCCCAGTGGCGACGAGCCTACTTTGGAAAGGAGTGATGGTAGGAGGAACGATTGCAGACATACCTAGAAATACCTCTGCTGTGTATTATTTGCTTACACCTCTTACTGGCAGGCCTCCGGGAGAGCCTCCCTTGAGCTGATTACACACAGCTGAGAGAAGCCTCAACAGAAACATGCTTCCGTGGCATCTTCCCTTGTTTCTGGAGGTCTGTTCTGCTGCATCACTTTACACCATGGGCTTCTCAGCCCTGACGCACACTGAAATCCCCTGGGGGAGCTTTAAAAAATCTTGATGACAGAAACTCTGTTCAATTGTACTGATGTGAAACCTGGGCACTAGTTTATTATTTTTGGCTCCGCCAGGGATTAATATATGCAGCCAGAGGTGATCATGCAACCTCTGCTGTCTCCTCCTGCTCCTGGTTCTCCCGAGTTCTGTTCTGCTAGCCTAGCCCTTGGCTTCTCAAACTAGTCACTTCATAGCATACAGAGACGTGTGTGTGTGTGTGTGTGTTCACAATGGACTAAGTAAACGAAACTGCTTAAAGCCTCTGTACACCGGGAAGAGGTTCTAGTACAGCAAAGAGAGAGGTCCAGTCCTTGCCATCTGTCAGTGGAGGAGGACAACCAGTGTGCTCACGTACCGGTGTTGGGCAAGTCTGGGTTAGGAGAGCTGCCTGCCCCTCTAGGTACAACCTGTGTATCATTCCCTTTAAAGCATGTTCACACAGTAATTGTACATGTGCCTCTGAAATGGAATTTTACTCAATGACATTTTGGATCCTGCTGCGTGTTATTAGTGCTCAGCACAGGGAATAGAAAGAAGAAAAGGTTGTTGTTCTCATGTGAGGGCTTCCCGTCTATATCCGGATGAATGTACCTTATAGGCTGGTATTCAATACAATTCAGTTTACTTGCTTTACTGAGCCTGATGTAAAGTGCATCCTCATTCACTTACTGTCCTTGGGCAAGTCACTTAAGCATTTCTGAAACTCTCTTTTCCAATCTAGGAAAGGAGAGGATTTTGCCAGATCTGGAAGACCAGACCCCAGGCGCCACGGGGCCAATTTCGTTAAAAAGACTAGTTTTAGCTTTGCATGAATGAAAAGCTGAAACCTCACTGCCTATCTTCAGGAGAATCCAGGGCTGACAGAAGCATGAGCACTTGTCGCTCCTCCAGTATCAACACTACAGGAGAACTACAGGGTCCTGTACATTTTTCATCCCCGCCCTTTCCATCTGTGGTGTGAGCCCCACTGCATTAAAAAGCATTAAGAAGATTGACCTGGGCGCCTGGGTGGCTCAGTCGGTTAAACCTCTGTCTTTGGCTCAAGTCATGATCTCAGGGTGCTGGGATCAAGCCCCTCATGGGCTTCTCTGCTCAGCGGAGAGTCTGCTTCTCCCTCTGCTGCTTCTCTTCCTGCTTGTACCCCTCTCCCCATCAAATAAATAAATAAAAATCTTAAAAAAAAAAAAAAAAAGAGATCCACCACCTTGTGTCCTCTCTTTAGAGGACACAAAGTCCAAGTCATGCTCAATATCACAGACGAACAGAACAGAACCCCGCTTGACTCACAAGAGGAGCCTTATAGGAGGACGCAAGGATCAGCTGTCACATGCTCTAACAGACGAGTGGCTCCCAAGAACAGTTTAGTAAACTGCAATACATCAATAATGCAAGTTCTTGCCACCATTCAGAACTACAGAACAAGCACAATTTTCACCTGCCCTATCCCATGAGTATTGAGCTATGTAATAAACATTAAACCAAGCCGGTGTCTGTGCTCAATAAAGTCCCGTGCATTTTACTTCTAGGTACTTACTCCAAGCAAACAAAAGCCCCAACACACAAGGACTTTCTTAGACACAAAGCTTTGAGTCCTTGAATCAACACCTTTGTTCTAATACATGTGTTACCATCTCTGCCTTAATGTTGCTGCGGCAAAAGGTTTTCTGATCAGTATAATTTCTTCTAGGAGTTAAGTTAATTGATAGGGAATTAAATATATTTAAAGATATATTATTGTGCACCTATACTTGCATATATATTTACATGGGCATTTATCACTCTTCTCAAGACCTTCGTCCTTCAAGAGTTGATGAACATTAACTCTCTGAAATCCAGCCGGTTTCAACATGGCTTCCTGCTTCTGATAACCATCTTGGAGGGCGTCTTGCCCTTCTTTCAAGGACACAGCCACTGCTCTGTCTGTTACTGCTCAAAAATAAAAGTATAGCATTGCCAGAACACTGATTTTTTAAAAGAAATAAAGATTTTAGTTTTAAAAAAAATTATCTATTATTTCTTTGAGAGAGAGAGAGAGCATGAGGAGGGAGGAGAAGGAGATGCAGGCTCCTGGTGATCAGGGAGCCCGAAACAGCACTCGATCCCAGGACCCTGGGATCATGACCTGAGCTAAAGGAGGATGCTTAACCGGCTGAGCCACCCAGGTGCTCCAAGAATCTGGAATTTTAATGAGATATTCCATTTTTAAAATAAAATAATTAAAACCACTTCTGTGGCTGGATCTAGCCTAGTGCTCTCACTCTTTTGATCTTCTGGTACAGAATTGGTGGATTGAGACCTCTCCAGCAATGATCCATAAATATCACTTTTTATCTTTTATCTTGGAAACTCTAACTTTTGGGGTGCCTGAGTGGCTCAGTTGTTAGGCATCTGCCTTCAGCTCAGGCCATGATCCCAGGGTCCTGGGATGGAACCCTGCATTAGGATCCCTGCTCCACGGAAAACTTGCTTTTCCCTCTCCCATTCTCCCTGCTTGTGTTCCCTCTCTCACTGTGTCTCTCCCTGTCAAATAAATAAATAAAATCTTTAAAAAATATACTATTAAAAGAAATAAAAAAAGAAAACCCTAACTTGCCCGAAAATAAAATTTGTTTTCTAATTTGTTACCCTCAGAATTTTCTCAATGAAAAAGTCTGAGAATAACAAATTAGAAAACAAAATGCATTAATTCCGTCAAACCATGGAAACCACTTTTCCCTTTTGGTGCATGTTTTCCCTGTCGTTAGTTCTATTTCTATTTAGTTCTATTTCTATTTCATACTCCTAAAACATAAAAGCATATTATAAGCTTATTTTCACTTAATGATATTTCATGGCTGTTTCTCTGTATTGCTGTTTTTCTAAAACACTATCTTTAATTACTGCATAATAATCCATTTTAAATATAAGTTACTATAATTCAGTACTCAATTTCTATTTATGGAAATAGCCGGTCCAATTTCTTTGCCATTCTAGCTATTGCTAGAGTTCCCATCTTTCTGTTCTTCTCTGGTAATGTCCTTAGGGTAAATTCTTAGAAATGTTATGTTAGGGTCAAATGTAGGAGTTTTTTCGAAGATTTTTCACTTATCTCAGTAGCCCTTGAAATTGGAGAGATTGGGATTCAAAGCTACTCTTTTCCTTATAAGCTATAGGACTTTAGGTGAATTATGTCTATGAACTTCTGCATCTCATCTACGGAATGGGAATAATACAACAGAATAAGTTGTACCAATTTATACTTCCCTTAGCAATATGTAAGAGAAAGTTAGACCTCCCATTCTTGCAAAACTTTTTTTTTTAATTTTCACCTTTTCCAATAGAGTAGATGAAAATGGAATTTAATCATTTTTATGACAAAGAATTTTGAGCAGATTTAAAATTTCATGCATGAATTGCCCATTCCTATTTTTTATTGGTATATTTAACTTTCTAAAAACGTTTTTATTTAAACTCCAGTTAGTTAGCATACAGTGTAATATTAGTTTCAGGTGAACAATTTAGTGATTTTAAACATTATATTCCTTATAATTATATTTTATATATGTATACATAAATATTTTTCCCTCTTAGTAGTCAAATCTATCAATCTTTTATTTTGATTTTACAATCTTATTTTAGACTATTTTACTTCTTTTTTATTTAATTTTCATATTTAATTCTTTACCTCATCTGAGGAATTTAGTTTATAGGTGATATGAGGTAGTGTCCCGACAAAATCTGTTGAATAATCCCTTCTCTCATTAGCAATTTGAATCTACGTCTTTTTAATACTTCCATATGTATTTTTCTGTTTCCAGATTTCTATTCTGTTTCAATGATCTGTCCTCTTTTGCCCCGGTACCGCGCTTTTACATTTCTTATAATTTTATCGGACTTTTGAACATCTGGGAAAGCAAATCCTTTGCCAAAAATTTCTCTTTTTGCCCATTTGTCCTTCCAGTTGAACATGAGTACCATAGTTAAGTAAAAACATAAAACAGTGTTTTAATTCATGAATGGGAATTCATAAATTAGTTCTGAAAGAATTGACAGCTTCAGACGATCAAGACTTCTCAGATACACATTCAGCTTCTGATAAAAAAATTAACACCAAGGCTCATAGTATTCCCTGGCAAGAACCCAGAGAATTGCAGTCTGCGTTGTTTAGCCATTAACTCTGACAGTCAACTAGGCAGAAGCAAGAATGAACCATAAGTTTGATTCAAAGACCAAAAGATCTGGGTGTTTTTGACTCAAAAGTCCCAAAAGTCCTGGGACCCTCACCCATTGCTATTGTTTTCATTAGTTTGATTAACCTCCCAGATAAATTGTTCTTAGTTTCTTTAACATAGAAATATAAAGTTTAAGTTACTGTTACTGTATTCCCCACTTCTCTCCCTCAGATTTCTTGGGGGTGGTGTGGATTACAGATGCCTCTGGTAAGTTTTGCTGGACACAAGAAACCCAGAAAGACTTAGTTCTGAAAACTTTCAGAAAATCAAGATTTTAGTCGGTAAGTTCAACCATTAGAAATTACTGATCTGAGACTCTTGAAGGTACAAAAATGTCAATTTCATATGGTTCTGGTTAATGTCTCTTGAGATCTATACAGTTAGCTGACACCAAGCCAATGAAACACATCAACATAAACTGCAAAAAACAAACAAAAACCTGTGTAACTGTGTAGATCTCTGTGTGTTTTTGTCAGGGATTTATGGAAAAATTAAAAGTTTTATTTCTATAATTTTTTTAAGTTTTATTTATTTATTTCAGAGAAAGACAGAGCTCAGGTGGGAGAGACACAGAGGATTCCAAGCAGACTCCGCACTGAGTGCAGAGCTGAGGTGGGGCTCGATCTCGGCACCCTGAGATCATGACCTGAGCTGAAACCAAGAGTGGAGCACTTAACTAACTGCGCCATCTAGGTGCCCCTATTTCCATAATTTTTTGAGAGAAAATATAAACATCTGTCGTTTTAAAATGAAGGAAAATTGGTGTATGTAGGAATGTTTAGTAAAAGCTAAACCCTTCCTTGTCATACACAATTTACTTCAAGAAAGAACACCCTTTCCTGTAATTTATCTTGCTCGACTTTGTAAATAATCCCTCTAAAGCATGGAATAAGCAACCAAGTCAAAGACTTCCCCCCAGCTGACCTGTATCCGTAAGCTGGGGTACAGGATTCCCAGCTCTCCAGTGATCTTTCAGAGCCTGTCTGCTCTGGCCACTCCAGACAGTCCTGTGCACCTACAGGTCCTCGGAAACATGACTTGTTTTTTGCTGACTTTTTACTTTTAGTGCGTTCTGTTGATTCCCCTTCTCTGCCTCTTTCACTATCTGAACTGTATTTTTTTTTAAAGACTTATTTATTTATTTCACAGACAGCTATCACGAGTCAGACAGAGATCGCAAGTAGAGAGAGAGGCAGGCAAAGAGAGAGTGGGGGAAGCAGGCTCACTGCCAAGCAGAGAGCCGGATGCAGGGCTTGATCCTACGACCCTGGCATTAGGACCTGAGCGGAAGACAGAGGCTTTAACCCACTGAGCCACCCAGGTGCCCCTGAACTGTTTTTTTTTTGTTCAGATTCCAACTTAAGAGCCATTCAATCCATTTCCAGGAGAGTGGGGAAATCCAGCCCAAAGTGCTTTTTACAGCACCCGTCATATATTATATTCTGCTTATGGATACGTCCTATGTTCTTGGTAAGGCTTCTAACTTCTTTATCACCATTCACCTAGCTCTGAGCTACCTACGCAGCAGACATTTTGATGACAAAGGCGGGCAAGGTATTCTAGTTAACTATTCCAGTTTTTATACCTGCTGGTCAGATGATGGTTGGAATGAACAATGACCCAAAGTGGATGACATGATTCGCTTCACTGGAGTATAATGACGTCATCGCTTCCTGTGGTACAAGGCTGCTCCCGACAGAACTGCCTGGACGTTGCTCCGTGTGACTACCATATGCCTGTTTTTTTTGTACCAATCCCTTCCTTCTTTTTCACTAATAGGATCTGATTTTTTGCTAAATGCCTTCTTTCTTCAAGTACAATTACGGTAAGAGATGTCCTTTGCCATCTTTTGCAGGGAAGCAAAGGGGTGTTGGTCCAGGAGAGGACTTAATGCCCCAGAAAAGCTTTTAAAAATCCTTCCATTGCCTCAGCTTTGGGACCCTGGGAAAAGAAAAAGAAAAATGCAAACAGCAAGAAAACTGAAATGATGTTTTCGTATTTTAAAAAAAGTATTTATTATTTCTTTTTAAAAAAGATTTTATTTATTCATTTGACAGAAAAAGACACAGCAAGAGAGGGAACACAAACAGGGGGAGTTGGAGGGGAAGAAGCAGGCTTCCCACAGAGTGGGGAGCGGATACAGGGCATCAATCCCAAGACCTTGGGATCATGGTATGAACCGAAGGCTGAGGTTTAATGACTGAGCCACCCAGGTGCCCCTCATATTTTTCTTTAAAAGTGCTTATTTGTGGTTGATGGTGTTATATGGCACATCACCCTTGAAGATTATAAACCACATTCATGGAAGCTGGTACTATCTCCCTTTTTGGAGCTTTAACAAATTTATTAAATAAAACTTGCCCTTAAGCTGCTTTAGCTGAAATCTTATCTCTTCCTGGCTTTAATTAGACGTGATCTTTTAATATTTACTACAAATTTATTTTATTAAAGCACAATCTAATCGAATAATGAAAATGCTTTGTTTGGGGTATTCACACATAATGTTCTTATGTCATTCTCTCTTTATTATTGTGCCTTAAAATATTTAGGGATCGTACTTGTCCTCACATTTCAAAATTACTTCAGATGTTTCTAAAACTGCTGGATACGCAGTAAAGCTGCTGGATACATATTTTCTCATTTGACATGTCTTCTGTTCCTCTGTGAAGTTTAAGGTCATAAATAATATATCCATTATTTATGTGAGAGGAAGATGCAGGGTTGCCGTTTAAAGATGTTACCTTGTCGGGCGCCTGAGTGGCTCAGTGGTTTAAGCCGCTGCTTTGGTCCTGGGATCGAGTCCCGCATCGGGCTCTCTGCTCGGAAGGGAGCCTGCTTCCCTCTCACTCTCTCTGCCTGCCTCTCTGCCTACTTGTGATCCCTCTCTGTCAAATAAATAAATAAATAATCTTAAAAAAAAAAAAAAGATGTTACCTTGTCTTGGAAGTGATATTATTTTATTTTATTAAATACTCAGAAAAACTAATGGTCAGAACTACACTTCTTTAATCTGATTATGTACATATGAAGTTATAACTTGATAACTGTTTTGTTTTTTCTGGAAGTAGAATTAGGAATATCTGGGAGTTTAAAAATACGAGATGGTTTCCAAGTACTTATTTTATTTTCAAATTTCCTTTTATCCATTGATGGCCTCAGGGCAGTATCTTCTGCTCTGCATACCTTTTAATCTTGGAGTTTAGAGTATTGTGAGTTTTTTTTTTCTTTTCTTTTCTATTATTTTTTTAAAGTCTTACTTTTCACAAGGAAGCCAGAAGTGTGACAGGAAGGTGTGATTTTTAATTTACACCAGAGTCTTTCAAATAATGACTTTTCACACCGTGCTATTGCAGCTTAGCCTAAGGGAGGTGTTCTGTGGCTACTGTTGTCTTAGCAAATTAAATCCACTGCTGTAATTCAGCAAGCCGGTCTTCTATATTTAACCCTTGTTTTCAGTTTTGCAGCTTGGTGTTTGTGAATGCATATGAGAATGTAGCTTATTACTTTGAAGTGGACTTGTTTTCGAGGAAATGGATTTTGAAGACCGCTATCTTCTCAGGTGGTTGTAGTCTGAAAGGTAAACATGTTTCCTTCCCCACCATGCCAACTGTGATGTTGGAAATTCTAACGGACTCAAATCCGCAAAACGAAAAATACAATAATAATAATTTTGAGAACTTCTGGCAATAAAATTTAAATACACAATCTAATAAATAGCTGTATCTTTCCTTATGGTTCCATTTCTTTAAGAGTAGCTTTGTGCTGTTTTCATAGAAGAGTCAGCGTCTCGATGTACAAGTACTGCATCGTTTAAAGGATGAAATAAAAAGTAATGCCAAAAGATGAAAATGTTTTGTTTTGTTTTGTTTTGTTCTTTTTTTTTCAGTTCCTCCCTGGTCCATTTAAAGTAATTTGGATGGAATTATAAAAAACAGGACTAAGATGCTAAGAGAAATTTTTAAAACTACTGAAATTGATATGCTTTTTAAAAAAGATTATATTTATTTATTTGTCAGAGAGAGAGAGAGCATAAGCAGGGGAACAGCAGGCTCCCCGGGGAGCAAGGAGCCTGATGTGGGACTCGATCCCACATGGCCTGAGCTGAAGATGCTTAACCAACTGAGCCAGCCAGGCATCCTGAAATTGATACACCTGTTAAAATTTTCTAAGCAGTTGCAGAAGAATAATGGCATGTAAAAATAACTGAATAGTTGAAGAACATATCTTGTCAGCTTTGTATATACATCCTTCACTTAATGATTATTAACATATTTATCTACCCATTTTAAATTTGTCCAACTCAATTCTTTTAAAGTTTTCAATCAACATGCTTCTTTTTCCTAGTTATCTTAAAGGGTATTAACAGAAGGAAGGAAAGAAACATTCAGATTCTCTTGAGAAATCTGGTTTGTACTTCCTCCCCTTGCTAAACCAAAGTAATCAGGAGGACAAGCTGTCTTTCCTAGCTGGGGGCCACAAGGGGTTAAACAGTCTTGGTTTACTAAGTATCTCTGTCAGGCTTTTATCTGATCCTTCCTCCCTTCCTCCCCTGCCCACCCCTTTTGTAAATGTCAACCACTTCCTGATGAGCCTAGTAGTGGTGAATTTCACACCTTTCTTTGCTTTGTGAGGAGACCTGGGTGTTAATGGTACAGGATTGGGTACAATTGTACCGCTCTGGCGGGCTGTTAGTAAAGCTGAGGGATGCCTGTGGGAAAAAAGTAGGAGAAGGCGAAGACATTCGAGAAAGAAGACTAGGAAATAGGTTCCAACCGGTCTCATTTTTTTAAAGAGTATTTGTTTTATTAGCAACTTTTAGATGTGTATTCCGGGAAGAGTAATCTTAAAGAAGCTTTGTGTTGAGAGTCTCAAAGAGTCTGGCAAAGGGAGGAGCTGAGATTAGAGAGCTGATTGGGGAAAAAAAACAAAAAACAAAAAATAAAAGAACAACAATCCCAGAGAAAAAACGGAAGAATCCTTCTCTGACCTCTCATTCTACAGGTGTATTTACAGGACACAGCCATGGAAACCTGGTCAGTTGATCAGGTCTGCAGTTGGTTGGTGGAGAAAAACTTAGGAGAGCTAGTTCATAGGTTTCAAGGTGAGTTGTTTACACTTTGAAAAAATATTAACAGGGCAGCCTAGCTATTGAGTGTCCTCTGTTACTGGTAATTTGTTACTCTTGTTGCCTAATGCATGCGAATGTGGGTGTGGAGTTGCTACTTTGGGGAACTTCCCTTTCTTTGCTGACTGTATCTAACATCCAGAGGAGGATGTAATATTCGAAAAAGAATTCAAATAAAGTCAAGTAGGAAGAGCTAGTCAGAATACACCTTGGCTATTGGCATTTGATACCGCTCTTGTCCTTAAAGAATGCAGCCTGTGCTCTGATCAGTGTCGGATTTACAAGTATTGGATATTGCCTGGGAGTTATTATTAAGAAGGATTTTTTCAGAGAAACCTTTTTTCTTACAAAAACAGTGCCTCTTACAGAGAATAATCAGAAGCCGGGGAGGCCCCCTGGGGAAGCAAAAAGTTTCTTTGTGACTCCATGTTCTGATACTTTCCTAGGAGCAGACAGCTGTTGGGAATGATAAGGTGTCAACGTTCTTTGTTTGTCAAAGAGAGATAATTTTGTAACTTCAGAGGGAAAGTTTAGATGATCCTTTTAACACCAGAAATGACTTTGCCTGTTCAGAGTGTTGTGTTTGTGGACTGGACAAGCATGTGGAGACTTTTTTTTTTTTTTCCAGAGGAAGAAGTAAGTGGGGCCGCTCTTCTAGCTCTTAATGATCGGATGGTTCAGCAACTGGTGAAGAAAATTGGGCACCAGGCTGTTCTGATGGATTTAATTAAAAAATATAAGCAGAGGAGTCAAAGACTGGAGCCCCTTGGGAGCCGTAGAGAAACAGCCCCTCTCGCTCAAGCAGGAGCAGCCCCGGAGTAAGTCTATTCCTGAATGACCTTAGTTTTGATTCTGTGCTTTCTCGATGTGGACTAGAGCGTGACATGTGGGGGTTAAAACACTTTGAAAACTGTGACCATTTTCAGCAAATTTGTAGGTACAGTATTTCTAATATCTTCGTTAAGGACATTTTTGCAAAGTTTCAGGAATCAATCTACAACTTTTTTTTTTCTTTTAATACACTGCTTTTCGAACAATGACCCCAGTTGTTAGGGAAATCCCGTGAATTGGGAGTTCCTACATAGAAAGCTCTGTAGCAAGCGGTTGGAGTGTACATAGAACACAAGTGCAAAGAGACTCCTGCAGTTTGGGGTTTTTTTAAATTAGGTTTTAGGAAAGGCATCTTATACTGCTCCTTTGTTTTTCCCCCCAAACTATTTATTTATTCATGTATTTATTTGCCAAGAATTTCTTATAGTAAGTAATTTATATTCTCCTCTAGAGGCTTTCGCAGTATCATTTGCTGAAGACTACTTGCCACAATGAGTTTTCTAATTTCTCAGGGGTATTCTTCGAATCCTGAATGCTATGATCACATCCCACAGAAATCATGTCGAAGTATTGGTGGTGCCTTTGAGGTTCAGGGATGGGTTTTTTTGTTGTTGGTGGTGGTTTTTGTTTTTTTTTTTTTTGGTTGTTTAGTTTTGTTTTGTTTTTTTATCACTTACTTCTGCAATGGAAAGGAGTGATAGCTGGAATTACCAAATTAAAATGTTCACTTTACAAATCTATGTGCCCCAGGATCATTTCAAACATTCTGACTTGGTTTTTCTGTATTTGAGACTTTTTGCCAAGTTTCAAAGGTTAAATAATTGCCACAGACCTATTATTCATTAATTTTTAAAGTAAGATTATGGTGTTCGATGAAATCTATTCTGTGTCTTTAGTTTTTCAGATTAAATCTGTAATAATTGCTGCCTTGCTCTTTGATAAGCAATGCAAGGTTACAGAGACTTGGCCTCTAGGATATTTGTGTATTTAGAACACAGATGGGGGCAGGTGGTCTCGAAGGAGTGGTCCGTGGTTGCCCTGAAGATTCTACCCTCAGATTTATTCCAAGGATTTCTCCTAAATATTGGTTTGACATATCTGTGTAAAAAGCACACTCTTCAATATGTGACTTCTGATGCACTTCCCATTGCATTCTTTTACGCCATTCCGCAAAGGGTGGGTGTGAACCTTAAAGTAATTTCCCAGCATTCTTGGGTGGGTTGGACTTCTAAGTTGGAAGTTCCCTTCAGTTGACTGGAATCTTGATATTGCCTGAGGCACAGCTTGGAAGAAACAGACAGCCTTGTTTCCACTGCGTATCAGTTTACAGTGTTCTCCAGTAAATGAGAACTAGCTGGACTGCCAGGAAATCTGGGCTACATTCCTGGTTCTACGACTGCCTTGGATTGATTATGTTAAATGTTGACATTCCTGTTGCTTCATCTGTAGGTTGTGAAAAGTAATACAGTACCTAACTTCATGTTAATTTACACTGATGTTGGTTGTATCATAAGCTTTGAGAAAATCTTTCCTCCTTCAAAGCAGTCGCATGTTAAATTCGAAGCTTTGTTACCCTGGTAAAGAAAGCCATTTGCAAGTGTAGCCAAGACTTGAAACATTGGTAATCCAGGAATTGATGAGAGGGCTTTTCAGTCTATGTGGTAAATAGCTTATCCACTTTAAGGATTGGCTACATTAATCTGGTACAAAGCCACAGTTGCAGGTGGGGTTATTGGTTATACTTGGTTTAAGTGCTTATTGGCTATATTTGCTTATTGTCAAATAATATGTTGTCATGTGACAAATATATTGTTGCATGAGAATATGCTATTTAATTAAACCCTTTCAGGAGGTGCTTACTAAAGATAAGAAACTGGGCGTAGAAGCCAGAACCCTGAAGCTAGGTTTCAAAACACTTGAGTTCAAACCTTTCTTCTGATGATAGCTACTCATCTAACCTTGGAGATTTGCTTGACTTTTTTTAGTTTCAACTGCAAAATGAAGTAGGTAGACTAAACGATGCTTAAGACTCCTTCTAAAGAGTCGATAATGGCATTCTGGATCAGAGATTGCAGATGGGTTTCAACTCGAGTGCAGATTTCTTTTAATGGCTAGTGGTTGCCCGGTTTGTTCTTTTGAAAAGTATTTGTAGGTCACATCTGGACAGAATATTTGGCATCCTATTCGGACTTGAGGAAATCACAGGAACGTGTAATAGGTGGGAGTATTTGCAGTTGCTTTTCGGTTGCTGTTGTTGCTGGAGCTGGTAGAGAAATCAAAGAACAGAAAGTCAGAAGACTGAGGTCAACTCCTGGCACCACTACTGAGGAGCCTGAGGTTGTGAGCAACTTGCTTTTCCTTCTGGGCTTCAGCCGTACCAGCTGTAAAGGGGGCCAGTTAGTGGACTGTGGTTCCAAGGGTATTGGATTCCACAGAGAAGAGACGTCCCCCCCCCCCCCAAAATGGCAGGGACTGGAGAAGGAATCTGATATAGAGCTAATCACTTTGTTTTTTGGCAGAATAGGGATACTACCCAATAAAAATAACATTTAAAAATATTTTATTTATTTATTTGAGAGAGAGACAGTGAGAGAGAGCATGAGAGGGGAGAAGGTCAGAGGGAGAAGCAGACTCCCTGCAGAGCGGGGAGCCCCATGCAGGACTCGATCCCAGGACTCTGGGATCATGACCTTAACCAAAGGCAGTTGCTTAACCAACTGAGCCATCCTGGCACCCTAAAGATAACATTCTATTATCACCATCATTTCAAAGAAGAAAGGATTGCCGTAGCACCATTTATAATATGATCGATTGGTGCAAACAGCATTGTGAGCAGGTATCAGTCTGCATCCTGGCATGTATGAACCACTGTGTGAGATGACTCCAGAGTGTCCTTTCTTTTCTGTTCTCTTAGTTGTAACCTTAACCTGGAGCTAGAAGGTGGACACAGATTATGGTGTCACTGTGGGCTGTCTTCTACCCTCAGAGTGGCCACAAGATTCAACAGTTATGGCTCCTGTTGAACAGCTCCTAACCCAACTCTTCTTTCTTGGTGACAGGGATGAACAATTCCCTAGTCCAGTCAACTGTGGGAAGCAGACGCCATCTTTCTATGCAGCTGAAAACTTTGAAAATGGACTAATCGACCAAAGAGTACTGAAACAGAGGTGGGGTTGCTAACTTCTAAACATTTTAAAGCTGAATGATAATATTTGTCTTTATTTTTTATGAGATGTCCTGTGTTTAAATGCATTTCTAAAGTAAGAACCTTTTGTTTTACCAGAAGGGAATCTTTAATCAAGTGATGAAGAGATTTGGTAAAAGATGAAGATTAAACCTTATAATCTTTATATTGGAAAAGTGAAGTTTGGAGATGATAGTAAGCATCTTTCAAATACATGTTAAGGAGAAAGAGGATTCCTCTGTCATAAACTGGGATGACTGGCAGTAGCCACAAAAATGTCGTTTATTCAGAGAATAATGCCCCATAGAGTATGCTTTTGTGGTGTTTTTGCTTTTGTTTTGAATTTTGTCATTGTAGTTGATTTAAGTTGATGGTTCTGATGGAGATGATGCTTTGGCAAATATTTCCTTGTATTTCTACACTGGATTTTACGTGGTATAGTATTTCCATATATGGGCTACAATGGAACAAAGGGAAACCATAAACCTAGAGAATTAGATCCAGGAATATGAAAGTCAGACAAATTCTCAAGGGTAGATGTAGGTAAGATGTGATACAGAGTCACGGCGGCCTACTGGCATTCCCCGGCCACTTGGCCTGTGTGGTTTGTGCATCAGTCATGATGCTTATGGTTTTCAGTCACCCACCAACAAATGCTTTTCTTTAAATGTCCTGTCATTGAAAGGAGAGACGTTAACTCGCGTAGGAGAATAATCAGGCAATAGTCAAGCGGGGGTGGGGGGGGAGGGATGAGTCAAGCTGGGGAGTGGGGGGGGAGCTTTATAGTTTTCATTCAACTTTCACATTATCATCTCATTCAGTCCACATCAGCCCTACAAGGTGAGCATTATTCTCTCCGTTTGATAAATGAGTGAAACTGAGACTTAGACAAGATCGGGCACGTTGAGGGTGGTATGGTCATAGACGAAACTGAGATTTAGAGAAGTCCAGAGGCTTCTGGCTAGTTTTCCTGAATATGTCATTCCCACTTCAGGCAGGATCTACTATCTTTAGGAGAGGGTCTCAGGGGACCACGGGCAGTAGCCTCAGGCCCCAGCAACCGCTCAAAGTCAGGAAAAAGCTTCACCTTTGATCAGGAGCTATTCCAAAATGGGCTTTGGATCTGGGCTGTCCTCTCTGTCCTCTTTCCTTCTTCGCCACCTTCAACCTCGCACCCCCACCCCTGGGCAAAAAGACCCCAGCTCCCGAAGATCTCTCGGTATTAGAGCCCATCTTCCTTGATACTATTGCCTTCTGCTTGGGGAGGTGAACAAGAAGGTGGAAGGCAATGACCAAGGTGAGATGTAGCTCCGATGGTCTTTCTGGTTGAAACCACGGTTCAGGAAATGTAAATACATTTTAATGATGGCTTCATTCCCTGCTTTCTGCACATAGGTGCTTGTGGATTTCGAGTGTTTTCCTTTGATGGGCTCTGGGTGCATGGAATGAACCATAAGTTCTCAAGTACTCCTTCCATCAGCTTCAGCTTCCAGAAACAACCAGTCCCTTCTGTAACTGTTCAGGTGTGAGTAGAGAGAGAAAGAGTGACGATAAGTCTCGGTGGCCCAACCCTAGTACCATTGTCAAGCAGTATCCAAATCTGCACATGGGGAATCATAACAATATTACTCTCTTCACGGTGCTTTTGTGGGGACCATTATGTAAAAACGGATAATGCTTGCCGAGTGCTGAGCGCAGCAGAAGCCCATGGAAAGCACTCAGGGCACTGCTTTCGGCTCCTGGAACACCATTCCAGGTAGTTGTCCCACTTTCCATAGGACTTTTCTCTCCTTATTTGCTGCCAGTGGGTGATGAGGCTGTTGCCTTCTATGGGTTCTGTCGGTCTTTTCTCTTTTCTAAGTCTTTTTTTTTTTTTTTTTTTTTAAGAGAGAGAGCATGAGTTGGGGCAGGGGTGCTGGGTAGGGGCAGAGGGAGATGGGGAGAGAATCTTAAGCAGACTGTGCTGAGCCCAGAGACTGATGCGGGGCTAGATCTCATAATGCAGAGATCATGACCTGAGCCAAAAATCAAGAGTCTGACACATCACTGACTGGGCCACCTGGGCACCCCTCTCTTTTCTAAACCTTCAGATGACATTCGATCCTCATAACAGTTCTGTGATACCAGCAGAGAACCAGCTGTGATACCAGCATTTTTTTCACATGGCTGGTCAGAGGAACACAGGTGTCTCTCATCCCTCATAGCGCTTCACATGGGGCAGAAAAAACAGAAATGGCTTAGAAATGGAAAGACATAGGAGGGTTTGGAACGCAGAGCAGATACTCCCGTATCTTTCTCTGTAGCCAGTAAGTCTCTCCTAATCCCTGGAACTGCCTGTTGCCCTCTCCATCCACAAGCACCTCAGAGTTAAATATGTCCAAAAAGGGACACCCCCCCCTTCAGTGCAAGAGACACAGATCTACTCCAACTAACCCTAGACAGGGGGAGTCTGTTGTAAGAAAAACATTTCATATCATATGCCAAGACAAAGCCCATAAGTTCCTGGGGCAAGGAGGAAGCTGCCCCCACCCCACCCCACTCCACCGTGGACCCATGTGATGACCGTCTCCATCTCTGTTCTGCTTTTTTTGTCGGCCTTCTCTTGCTTCTCACCATGAGGATGAGTTTATCCCACTACTCATGGCTGTCTCACACTGTTCAAACTGCCTGGCATGTGACTACCTTGCCATAGCCCTGACTTCGAAGAAAATTCTCCCTGAAAACTGCTCATCCCAGCCAACAGACTCAGTCTTTCAGTGCTGCTCCCTCTTGGGCAACCAGCTGTGTTGTGGACAGAGGCAGATTAAAGGCAATATACTTATTTTAAATATTTTCACTCTGGTCCTGCCTTTTATCCAGAGCCTTGCCTATGGGGGGTGAGGGGATGGGGGACTGGACTGAAGATTCCCTTCCCACATCCTGTCTCAGACAGGGACTCAGTCATCCAGCTGTGTGAGTTAAACTCACTGGAGCCCCCCTGCCTCCCTGCCTCCTCCCTCCTGCCCTTCTGTCTGGGGTGCTATTCCTTCAACAAAATGCAGAGAACGACCTGTTGCAAGGCTTTTGTGTCCGGGTTGTCCCCTTCCCTTTCCCATCATCCTTGAGGATTCTGCTCAAAACCTCTCATTTACAAGCCCCTCCATTTTATTATTCCAGGCCACACAGAGAACTTTTTTTCTATGTGTCTATGTATCTCTTGCTTTACTTTTAAACAGAGATAATGGAATTGATCACTTTAACATCTTTATTCCCTCATGAGACAGAAAACACCTTCTGGGCAAAGACCACGCCCTTTTTGTCATTGAAAACAGGGCACTGGCACAGTCCTCATGGTCCTTCGCACACGGAATCTAAGTAGGAATTTTTAAATTGAACTGAGGGTACGCCATCCAATGAAAGACTTAATATATCTCCTTGGGGTGGGATAAATATTTGAATAGCATCAATTTCTTTTTAGATCTCTCGATACAGTTCATGCTAAATGTGCTGACTTTGTAACAGTTAAACTCCAGAGTTTATGAGTCACTCATCTGGAACAGGCTAGAAAGCTTGGGGCATTTGGTTATAAGGCTTTCACAAAGCCATCTGGTCTCAAGAGACAGGGAGAGATAGTGGAGTAAGTGTCTACTTTGGGCACACACACCTGCTCTGGAATCCTGACTTCTCCATCTACTTGACAGGTGGTCTCTGCAAGATGGGAACATCGCCTATATATGTAGTTCTTGACATCCAGATGGGATGGCATATTCAAGTACACGGCAACCATTATCACACCATACAAGGTGGCTGGAATTATTCCTGTGATATTTGTTCTCTTGTCCCTAAAACAACCATGTGCTTTCCACCCAGATTATTTGCAAACAAGAAGAAAAAGAATGCTCTAGAGGCAAGCTGATCACCTGAGCTCGGCCCTTGAAAAGTCTCTAGTAGAGATGTGTGTGTCCCAGTGGATAAATTTTGGGAGCCAGGGAAATGCTAGGATACTGTGATATAATGCGGGTTTCTCTGGTGATAGGTGACTGAATTGGTTAAATGCTCTTCCTTGATTATGAAGACCCATCTTCAACATGTACTGGTGACCCTTTGGAAAGAGATTTTTTTTTTTTTTTTTTTTTTTGCAACGCCATTCCTTGTTTTTCATTTACACTATTTGCTTCCCTTTTAGTGCTTAATAAGGCATGAAATCAAATAAGGAGGTAGAGGTTTCCTAAATGTTACTTAGAAACACTTTGCTTAGACTTTAAGTATATGTGTGCAGATGTTTTTGCTTCTCTCTTTGGGCATAATTATAAATTAGTCATGGTTTCATGCATATTTAAAAATTATTTTAATGATTTGTTTCGTTGGTCTGCATTTCCTTGGAAATGCAGAATGATCTTACCGGACTGCCTGTGCCCAGTTAGGCATATGACAGTGGGTCCCCACTTGATGTATTGTTTGTCGGCTCGATCACTCAGATAAGGGGCCTCGCAGTCATTGGCACATCTTAATCAGTGCCTAATAGAAAGAGGTTCAGTGAAGTGCAGCAAAGACAATACATGTAATAAATTGTCACAGGCCAGTAGAGCAAGGATCCCTCAGAGGGAAATGCAGGAGCGCACATTCTCCCCGCCACAGGGTGTCTGCAATAGCTGTACCTAAAGGGTCTGACCTTTGGAAGTGTTATATTGTAACTCCAGTCCTTAATAAGCGATGTCCCAATGTACACAAACAGAGTAAATGCTATGAGGAGTCCTGCAGTGAGAAAACCCACTTAACTTTGTTCCACCCAGAATTCTTTCTCTGGGTCATATCTATTAACATTACAAAACAGATCTGTGGGGGCGGGGAATACTGACTTAAAGATTTCTTACCCAAGCCAGGATTCATTCATTCATCTCATACGTAAATATTTACTGAATGCTGATTCTGGGTCATGCTGGGTCTGGGCCAGCAGACCAAACCTCCTGTACCACGTTCTAAAGGGGGAGAAAAATAGCCAATACATGCGACATTCCGTTATAACATATTTAAGTGGTATGAAGATCAGTAATGCAAAGAAAAAAGGAGGGGGCATCGAGAGTGAGCAGCACCTGTGTGTGGGGGCTGGGGGTGTTCAGGAGAGTTCTATTTCAGATGGCACTTTTAGGAAGTCTTTTGACTTTGACTATATGATGCTTGAGCACAGACCCAGATGAAGTGAGGAATGCCGGGTCACTAAGCTAGAACTGAAATTTCCTTCAGCAGAGGATACCTGCGGGCCCAGCCAGACAGGAACTGCAGAATCAGGGGAAACTGGGCTGAGACCCTTGATGAATGCTTCTCTGACCCTTGCACATTCCCATTAAATCGAGTATGAAGTCTTCAGAGATCTGAAATAAGCTTGAGTTCTAATCATGTCCCCCTTTTTGTTCAGTACGAAAGTTACTACATACACGCCATACATGAGCTATGCGTGATTTAGACTGTGAGGGAAGGGAGTGGGGGGTCGTATAGTCCTCGTCCAGGGGACCTCTCTCCCTCAGGGACAAGACCAGCATATCTGCTGACAACTGCCGTGCGGGAAAGAGATGCAGAAGCGGAGAGGTGCAGGGGACAGACATAGTACAGAAGAGAAAGAAGTAGACTTTCAGGGAAGCGAGTATGGACAAAGCCTCTGGGGGGATACTTCACGAAAATGGAGTAAGGATTTTGAAAGGTGATTAGAAATCCAGGTGAAGGAAAACAGGGCAGGAAAGGAAAAGGACATTTACAGCAAAGCAAACAAACCCCTGAACGGGTAGAGGGGATCCTGTGGAGTGTTTTGGGAAGGTGAGAGACAGAGGTGGAGAAGACAGAGTTGCGGGAGGTGGTAAGAGGTAAGGAGGCTCTGTGCTCTGCGCATGAGCTGAGCAACTGTATGTCAGGTTCACCTGCAGGGTTTCAACAAATGATACCAGGGCCCCAGACCCGTCCTTCTCAAGCTCTTCTGCACTTGAAATCACCGGGGAGTCTCGTTAAATTGCAGATTCTGATTTCATAGGCCGGGGGTGGGGCCTGAGATTCAGCATGTCTAATGATTTCCCAGGGAATGCCAAGGCTGGGGCCACCCTTGGGTAGCAAGCAAGGCACGACACCAACGAGAATTTCTGGTGACATGCAATGCTGTCAGTGTCACTAAGTGTCTGTGTCCCTCCAAATTTCATATGTTGAAACTCTAATACCAACGTGATGGTATTTGGAAGGGGGCCGTTGGGGTTAATTAGGTCATGAGGGTGGTGCCCTCATGGATGGGATTGGTGCCCTTGTAAGAAGAGGCCAGAGAACTTGCTGACTATCCTTCCACCATGTGAGGATATGACCAAAGATGGCCTTTGTAAACCGGGAAGAGGGTGCTCACCAAGCACCCAGCAGTGCAGGCACCCTGATCTCAGACTGCCCAGAGCTGTGAGAAGTCAATGTTTATTGATTCAGCCACCCAATTCTAATTTGTTGCAGCAGCTCAAGCAGACAGTGTGAGACCTGTACATCAGTATTGTTTTTTAAAGATTTTTTTATTTATTTGAGAGAGAGAGAGAGAGAGGGAGGAGAGGCAGAGTGGAGGGCATCTTCAGGCAGACTCCCCACTGAATACGGAGCCCAAGCCAGGGCTCAATCCCACGACCCAGAGATCATGACCTGAGCTGAAACCAAAAGTTGGATGCTCAACCTACTGAACCACTTAGGTGCCCCCCAGTGCATCAATATTTTTTAAAGTTCCACTCACAATTCTAATTCATAATGAGAATTGAGAACCACTGCTTGAGATCACAGGGAGTTTTTGTCATTTATTGTGATAGTGATGTAGGGAATGGATTGGAGAAAAGATGAGAGGAGGAAGGTGCTAGACTAAAGTTTAAGGAATAGATGATGAAGGTCTAAATTAAGACAGTGGTAGTGGTGAAAATTATATTTAAAAATAAAATCAAGAGGACTTGATGGTTAATTAACGCAGGGGGAGGGAAGAGTCTTGCTCAATGGTAAGTTTCCTCTTGAATTTTAGGCTTGAGCAACTGGGTGATGGTGATGCCATTATCCAAAATAAGAAAACAATCAGAATATCATTGTGAAGGAGATGTCTAATAGTCTATTCAATAGAGTAGAAGAAGCCCTGGGCTTCTCACTACATTTTGTCTTATTTTCTTTCTCTCTTCTTCTCTTCTCTTCTCTTCTCTTCTCTTCTCTTCTCTTCTCTCCTCTTCTCTTCTCCTCTGTTTTTTTTTCCTTTTCTCCCTCCCCTCCCCTCTCCTCCCCTTCCCTTCCCTCTTCTCACTACTTTATACATTAACATTACATATAAGTAAACACCGGACAGGAGTCAGTGATAAATCAGGTTACCTGAATCCTTTCAGGCGCAGAACTGTGATTTTTATGGAACCATATAGTGGATGGAACTGGCAAACCCCAGCCCAGGTGAGCAGATTTGGGGGAAAACCAAGTCACTAAAGGTCTTGCCCCATGAAGCACATAAAGCCAGCACTCTGGGCCAGATTTGAGAAGTGAAATTTTTACCTTAATCCGGCCCCCCACTGACCCCTGCAGAAGTTGCTCTAAGGACATACACTGTTCTCTGTGAGGTCGGGATCCAAAAGTCTAGTAATATGAAGGCGGATTTTTTTTTAAGCTACCTTAGATCCATTCATTCCCGAGAGATCAGATTTTGATACTTCTAAAGTAGAAATGGTAGTACTGAACCATTTTGCAACAACGAAGTAGGTAACGTCTCATTACTTTTGCTTACGTGTGCATGAGGAACAAAAACGGAAAAGAGGAGCTTGGGCATGATAGTTCTGTGAGAGACCTATCTGTGAGTTCTTGTGACTGTCATGCTTGTAAGTATAAGTAGTAAAGATCAAGGCTAGAAATTTCTGGGTTTTTGTAGGTCTGTCAATACCACGAGGAGTTGAACAATGGGAAGACATAAAATATTTGTTTATTTTCGGCTTCTTTTTGTGATTAGTCAGAGCCCCAAAGGCTGCTGGGTCTTTGAATCTCACACTGGCAGCCAAAGATGGGGAGAATTTGAGAGGAGTCTGTCTGTCTGTGCCACAGGACATGCCTGATGCCCTCCACATCTCTACCTCCTTTTTTAGGTCTGACTATGTGTTCACACATAGAAACTAAATTCCTCTGGAAGCCTGACAGTTTAAATGGCAGATGTGAAAGCTCGCAGCTATAAAACACAAATTAAAAGCAAACATCAGAATGCTGACAATGTGGAGCAAACATTTTCTGTATTGGCGGTGGGGACCATCAGTTCCAGCAACAGAAGAGCATTTTCTTCCTAATCCAGGCGTGTCTTGCGGTGACATTGTTCCCTGTTTTCTAGAGGTGGTACCTCAGCTTGTTCATTGGCATGTATCTCTCTACTGAGCTTTTCCAAACTTCTGGTTCACCTTGTTTTCTCAGCAGTGGAGAGTCTTGCTGAGCTTAAGTAAAGCGGGTGATTTCCAGAGCATTGGTGTGTAACAGAGCGACGTTTCTGTGTAACTTGTAGTTGTGAAGTGTGATCACTATTTTGAAGAGACATGTTATAACATCCTCTTCTTTTCTAGGCTAAGATGACAGCGAGTTCTTTAAACAGATGTCTCAGCCTTCAGTGGCCTCCTCCTTCTTCTTGGTTCCAAAACCATCTCAGCCTTTAGATGTTGTTGTGGTCACATGTCATTTGGCTTCAGCATGTCAATCAATAACACGGGGCTGGGCTTGCCAATCAATAACACTGTCACTGTATGAAGTCTGTGAGCTTGGGTGTGGGGAAGAATAAAATGAAAAATGAGATCTCAAAAGAAAGTGACTGGTGGGACACAGTCTTCCAGTCTGGTCCTTGGAGAGCAGAGTCACTGCTTTTCCTCTCGATGGTGGGAAGACTACCCCTGGAGGTACTTTGGATATGAAGACCAAGTCCTGTAGCCGGAATGGATATTCTTCATGGAAAAGTGCCCCATTTGTCCATTGTTCTTCCTGGAAAACTGGAAAGCCATATTATTTTGTAAGATTAAAAAAAAAAAAATCACTGTTCCTAAAAGTGGCAGATGATCTCTTAGCAGGTGCCCTTGGAGGAAGGTGCCACTGGGAGCTGAAGTTTAAAAAAGCAGGGCTGATTCATGAAATGACTGTGTCTCCAAAAGTCAACCAAGATTCAGATGAGTGTGATGGGAACTCTGGTTCTGTAGAGAAGACTTATGGGACACAGCTGAGCCTGGGTGAGATACTGAGAAGAACTTTTTTGGGAGGATTTTTTGGGGGAGGAGGAGTGTGTTTGATCATTTGGTAATTCTCTACAGCCACAGCCCAATTCTTGTATACCTTTTGTGTGTACAGAGGATGCTGCTCTAATCCCAGATCTGCCTCTCTAGGATCTGGGTCCCATTGGTTTTCGTATCTCAAACAAAAGGACTTGTGTGGTCCTTCTTTTTGCTGGCACATTGGCTTGATGCCTTGCTAGTCAATGGTTCCTTTGAGATAGGTTGGGGATTTTTAATGTAATAGAACTCTCCTTTTGGAAAGATGTCAATTTTTTTGTGTGAAAACACAAATGCATGGAATAGAAGACTGTATTTATCACAGAATATTAAATTTTGATCTTTCTCAAAGTTCCTAAATCACTTACAACATTTTTATTACAAACTGTTCCACTCCACAAATTCACAAGGAAATCAAAGCAGATAAGGAGGCAAGACTTAGTTGAGTACCCACAGGGTCAACACTGGACTAGGCCATGTGGGGGGTGCAGACAAAGGAAGACTCCCCAAAGCCAAAAGAGTGGAGGAAAGTCTATCAGAAGAGAGGGCTTAAGATGAGCCTAGAGGAATGAGGGGAAACTTCAGACTCCCAGGGTGAGAGAAACAACTGCTGACACATGGGTAGTGTGTTCTGGAGTTAGAGAAGCCTGGATCTGAGAAGTCACATTGGGTGATGGCTGATGGTAAAACCCTAAATTGGACCATATGATGAATGGTCCTAATTTTTATCATGATGAATTCAAATTTGGGGTGTTCAGAAGTTACACACTATGAATTTTATTTTTGTTCACAGAATCTAAAAACCCTATCACCTGCTTTATTTGTGGAGATGTACAAGGGAAGAATGAGAAAATGTCCTTTCTGGTCTGGAGGTTCAAGAGTTTATATTCTCCCTAAAGCAAGAGTATCTGCTTTCAGGGGGATAAAATAGCTGCCAAGACTCAATAGCTCTAAATGGGGTTTTATTGCAGGGAATCGTTCCAGGTCTTTCCTTCCAAACATACATTTTTACATTCAAATATGTTAATAAATCATAGCCATTTTCTTCTGGGAGAGTTCCAGGAACCCAAAGGGCTGATGTTCAAGGATGGATCTTCCTCAGACCTTCCCTTAGAAAAAGGTAATAATAACCCTGTTCTCAGGGAGACTGAGATGCTATTGATCAAAGAGATGAACATAGTGTGCTAGGTCCATGACGGCCCATCTACCCTGTTCATGCTTTGTATCTGATTGCTAGGGACAGAAGAATCCTGAATCATCCATGTCACTCAACCTATGGGTTACACTGTAAGTAAATAGGAAGAGTATCAAGCTTATAACAATTGGGAAAATGGTGAAGTTCCCATGAAGAATCAGAAAAGGCAAAAAACCTAGTATGGTCAGGTGTTGAAGATAAAGTCTCAGCTGTCCCATACACTTGGTCTTTAAACTATGGGACTTCTAGATTTGCAGTGAAATTTCCACATTGGCTTCTGTCTAATCCCGGCAATCTTGCAGTACCTGAAGTATTTTTAATTTTTTTACAGACAGGGAATATCGCCCCCCCCGCCCAATGCTGGATTCTTGGGTATTTGGGCTGCATGTGGCTCATACATGATGTCCAGTTATCAGATCACATAAACCCAGAGACAGCTGACCTCCTCTGTAGACTCCAGTCACTGTGAGGTGTTGTCAGTCACAGACAGACAACCTGAGTGGTCCTTCAGAATAAACTGCTTCAAAAGACAATGGTTGAAGTGATAGTCCAAGGGTTTATCAAATTAGGGCAAAATTTGTTATGTGATTAGGACAAATGTAGGAGGCCAGCAATAGCCTACTCTCCATGTATATTGGCTTCTTCTCCAGCTCTATTTCATGTCTGAATATCTTGTTTGTCTTCTTTCTGGAGATGGTCTTCTCATGGATATTCCTCTTGGACATCCATTTCATTATCATGACAGGGCAACTGGGTGCTAGGAAGAGCTTCTCTATAGGAACCTGGGAGTCTGGCAAGCTACAGATAGATGTTACTTTCGAATAGAATCATTGGCAGCTTTCTTAACATGTCCAGAGCTCAGATGACCAGGTCTGGGTTGGCAGAGTTTGCTGTGGTCATTCAGTTAGATCAGGAGCCATGGGCCTAGAACCTGAGTTGCTTCTTTCTCTTGGGCATGGTTACTAAGTCAAGCAAGACTGGTGTAGTGTACTGGGTCCCTGGGCTATGTCTTGGGTCAAGGAGTAACCTGGAAGCCATTAACCGGTGACAGCTGGCTGCTCCCCTGACATGATGATATCAGTGTTTATGTAAACTTAGAGAGAAGATCAAGAGGAGAAGATTTTATGACTGTCTATAGGGATAAAATATGAAAACACAGAATTTAAAAATTGAACTATTACCGTATTGGTTTTCAGTCTCTTTTCTCATTTTTTGGATTAGAGTATTTCTATTGCTCTGCCTTCAAGCTCACTGACTCTTCTCTATATAATGTCAATTCTACTGTTAATCCTATCTAGTACTTTTTTTTAAATTTCGAATTTTGTGATGTCCTATTATTTTAATCACTCTAGCATATTTTCCTTCAAGTCACTGAACATTGTTATACTAGGTGTCTTAAAGTCCTCATAGACATCTGGATCATCTCAGCATCACACTCTGTTAAATGTTTTTATCTTGAGAAAGAGTCACACTTTTCTGGGTTTTTTTTTTGTTTGTTCATGTTACATAATTTTGGATTGTATCTTAGACAGTGTGAATGTCACAGTGTGGAGACTCTTGATTCTGTACTATTTACTCTAAGAATGTTGAGTGTTGGTTAGTTTGTTTTTGCAACGCAACAAAATTGGTTGGACTTGAACTGAAAACCGTCTTGGGGATCAGCCCAAATCCAAGTTTAGTTCTCTTATTCTTAGTTGGGCTATGCACATGTGTGATTCTAGATCAGCCAAAGATTTGGACAGTTTATTCACAGAATTCACAGTTCCCTCTTGCTAGCTATCTCCTTTCTACGATTCTCTTCGTAGGTTGAGAGGAGGTTGCCCAAATTCTGTCCGCTAATTCACTAGTCCAGAAAGACTGCAGGTTTTCTATTAGAGTTTTGAGCAGCACCGCCTGAGGCCTGCCTTCCAGCCACAAGTCATAAAAAAAATGGAAACTCATTCTATGTCTATACTTTTCTTCCAAGTATAGATTCTCTTCAGAATCTGCCTGCTCTTTTTCTACTTTCTGGTGTTTTCCGATAATTTTTTTATTGCTTAGTTGTTTATTTTTGTATGTTGTCCAATGCTAATAACTATTATTCATAGGATAATTTGTCCAGTGTGAGCTAATTAGGCCATTCCAGAAGCAGAACTCTGCTAGTTAACTATCAAAGTAGTCCACATTTGAGTGATGAATGCTTGGATAAATGTAGTAACTTGAACAATGGAGAGAAGTATGCAAGTATAAGAAATAAGATATAGAGAAATTTTCATGACACCTAAATGTGAAGAATTAAGACATTTAACTGTTAAGTCTGAGTTGTAAAAGAGATACAAAGTGATACAATGAAAGACACATGGATATTGGAATGGTATCTTAGTCTGCTCAGCTGCCATAATAAAATAGAATGGGTGTTTTCAACAAACTGATTTCTTACATTCTGGGGACTGGGAAGTCCAAGATCAAGGTGTCAGCCAGTTTGGTTTCTGGTGAGAGCTTTCTTCCTGGCATGCAAATGGCCAATATGATGAAGAAAGAGAGTGTGCTCTCTGATGTCGCTTCTTATAAAGACATAAATCCTGTATATCAGAGGCTCATTTTACCTTAATTATTTTTATAAGAGTCCTATCACCTACTACAGTCTCACTGGGGATGGGGGGCTCCAACATAGGAATGTGGGTGGGGGAGACACAATTCAGTCGTAGCAAATGGAAAAGTGGCTTTGAAATGAAAAGATTATAAATTATTTTAGACATGTTGACTATGAAATGAATAATGTACAAATTGCTGGAGGTGGAGGATAAAGCTTGGAAAAGAGAAGATTATGGATGATTTATAGTCCTTCAACATATGTCTCAGAGCTGAGGCCATGGGGGTTGGGTGAGCTGTAGGAGGGAGAAAGCATAGATCAATACTGAGGATTAAGAGGGCAAAGACCAAGCCATGTGCAAACTCTCACAGAGGATAAAGGACAAAAAAGTCAGCAAATAAAACCAATGAGTTCTTGGAGAGATAGAAAGAGAGGAGGCAAGTAAAATAGTGTGTAGAAAACGAGAAAGAAGGGAGCTATGCAAAAGTGTTCAGTTGTGCTAAATGTGGTCAGAAAAGTCTTGAAAAAGGCCAGTCTTAAAAGTCCCTGGATTTGTAAATTAGGTAATCATCATTAACTCTCGGGTAGGTAGTCTTACGAAGTGACTGGGAAGAGATCAATGTGCAAGAGATTAAGGAAAGGCAGGATGGGAATGACGGGAGCGACATATTTGGAGGGTAGATGGTGAGTTGGCTCACCAGGCTAGCGAATGCAGTAAGGAACCCTGAAATGTTAACAATATTGTTGAGACCAAATTGAATTCAGCTGTGCACAGATAACCACTCTTTTCAGCTGACCACATTCATCCTTTCATCAGTCATTGTGCACTAACTCTGCTAAAGCGAAAGTATCTTGCTGGAGATAAAAGAAAGTCTCTGCTCCCTGTCTTCTACTCATAGTTGAAATCTTTCCCTAGAGAGCTGGAGCTCAACCTGACCTGCTCTTACTAGAGCCATCTTCCTTATCCGAGGTGAGCCCCCTACTGTCTGCAATATTAGATGATTTTTCACCGTAATTGAAGTACACTGCATATTGTATTGCAACTGATGAATCATGAAATTCTACCTCTGAAACTAACAATACGGTATATGTTAATTAAATTGTATATAAAAAACTTTTTTAAAAATTAAAAAAAGTAAATATAAGAAAATTTTAAAAAGTTAGACGTTTTAGAATCCAACAAGCTTTTTCATGAGAATCTCAACTCATAATATTTTTAAAAATTAATGTATATTGCTACAATGACTCTGCCATTTATCAGATGTATCAACTTTATTATAAGTTTTTGTATTACAAATATCAACTCTACCTATGAACTGAGTATTTAGTCCAGTAGACTTTGATTCAGTTAGACAGGGTTCAATCCTAGCCATTAATATTGTCGTAGAAGATTTCCTGTTGATTTTATTGGATACCCAGGCTTGAGATCCATTGGATCAGCGGTTCGTTGTTTTGTGGTATTTTGTTGAAGAGCACTGGACCTGAGGTGGGAATCGAAATATTAGTGTTCTCGGTTTGGGATTGCTTTTTGATCCCTGCCTTTGCTCTAGGGTGACTTCTATTGGTGTTCTGCTCAACTGTACCTCAATTAACATAAGATGAATAATCTTAACCTCACCATAAAGTTTTTTTTTTTGATTCAATGCAAATACTATTTGATGAATGGTAAATGATTGTGTGTGCAGTTATCTGCTTCCAAATTAGAGCGTATTTTTAATTTCTGGGGAGTCCCTTTACTTGTGTAGCATTTGTTTGAACTTGTTTTAGTTGGCATAACTTGTATTCCCCTCATCTCCAGAATACCTTGTTGAATTGCTTTAATTTAAAGAAAAAAAAAAAACAACTGGTGCCTCTGATTTTGCCTAATGATACCATTAAAGGGAAAATGGAATAGATGGAATAACTAGCTTTGCTAGAACTTGGTATGTGTCTAGCTACATTTAGGGAGTTTGAAAAAAAAAATGTATAGTCCCTGTACTCTCCCTACCCTTATTTTGTGGAGAAGTGACATATAGGAAAATATATAGAACAAGAAAGTAAACATTGTATGAAGGCCTATCTGATGGCGTGGAAATACTGAAGTTACCCACTGGTGCAGGACAGTAAGAGATAGCAACCTCCAAGCCTAGAGACATCATGCAGCTAATTTAGCCACTAAAAACTTCTGGGGGGGGGGGGGAAGGAGGTAAAATGTTCGGAAACCAAGTTTAACACCGGCACAGTTATAGCCCCTTTTGGAATCATTGGGAAAGCACAAAATACAGCCAACAAAACTTGCCCTACTTTACACCCCTGCTCTGAGTGGGCAAAGGATAGATCACAGGTGAAGGAAAGAAGTTAAGGCAATAGGAAAGGAAATCAGAATTGTAGAAAATGAAATGGCATACGGTTGTCCCCCAGTAACTACTGGTCGAAAGATTGAATGAAATGAGAGAAACATACTGGAAGGAGTTTGGGCTGAAGCACAAATTTCACCTGGGAATTGCCGGTTGCTTCATTGGGTCAAGCATTAAATTATCCGTGTGGTTCTTTTAGCCAGGACATATTTTCCCCACTGATACAGGACTGCCAAAGGGGAAATAAAAGACAGAGCTTATCATGAAAAGAGAGGGGAGCGCTCTCTCTTCTTTTTTTATTGCCTCTGTTTCATTATGCCTCATGCACTCTTATAATATATGACCTCAAATTCTAAAGGAAGCCCGGCTTTTCAGAACTCATCAGAAGTTTGCTTGGACAATGAAGGATTCCATTGGTGTGCCAGAAAATAAAGCTACTTGGGCTAATTCAGGAAATCCTTCTCCTGTCTTCCACTCGGCTCGCCTCTGCTTCTTCGCTTCCATTCCAAGGCAAGCCTATTGCCTCTGGTAACTTGCTAGGAAATTTTACTATAGGTTCTTCTTCTTCTTTTTTTTTTTTTTTTTAAAGATTTATTTATTTGACAGAGAGAGATCACGAGTAAGCAGAGAGGCAGGCAGAGAGAGAGGAGGAAGCAGGCTCCCCGCGGAGCCTGGGGCTCGATCCCAGGACCCTAAGATCATGACCTGAGCCGAAGGCAGAGGCTTAACCCACTGAGCCACCCAGGTGCCCCTAGGTTCTTCTTTTTACACACTTGATGATCAGTTACTAACTTTAAAGTTTTCAAGTGCTTCTGATATTTAATTCTATAAATAGCTTTACTGTGGTATCATTTACGTAACATAAAATTCATCTATTTAAAATAGAGAGCTCAGTTGATTTTGGCAAATTTATACAGGTGTGCAGCCCCCGTCAAGTCCATTTTGGGTGCTTCCATCCCCCTGAATAATTCCCTCGCACCCCTTTGCAGTCAGTCCCTGCTCTGATCTCCAGCCCCAGGCAAACACTGATCAGCTTGATTTGCTTTCTGTGGCTATAGTTTTCTGTAGTCCTTTCTAGAAACTTCATCTGAATGTTAGTATCTGATACGTACTTTTAATTTAGAAACTCAGTTTACCTTATTAAAATGGCCAAAGACCAACTAAATTAAGCAGATCCTGTAGGTCACTATACACAGTAACAGAGTAAAGCCCTTAGAAGAATTTCCTCAGTCAGGTGCTGAGACTTTAATTGTGTGCCTCATTTGCTTTGCTGAGTTGGAACTTACTCCCTTTTAGTTGGGTATTTTATTCAGTTTTGAGCTATGCGTTATCTATTCCGTCTTCAAGATGAATGAATCAATTTTCTTTCCAACTTCAGACTTTATTCCATGGTCAATTTTAGTAAGACACGTTTTCCAGAACTACAAATATTTATGTGTGTGTGAAGGGAAAGAAAACAGAGATACCTAATGAGCTCTCAGCCATTTGCGGATAGATGAATAGATGCAAGATGGATTGATAAATTCCATATTTAGCCCTCAGGAAAGTAGTTGATATTATAAGTTCTCAGGATGTAGAGAATTCACAAGTTACTTCTATTTGAAATAGAATTTCACTCTCTGTGTGTTTTTATTTAGCAGAAGGAATGTGAAACATGTTCTAGCAAGGACAAAAGCATTGCAATGGACTAAGTCCTATGTTTTACCGGAGTTTCCCTATGACGTCAAATGCATGTTAGCAGAACAGAAGTGTCCCGATCACAGCATGAGGATAAGGATCATTGAGTTTCTCCAGGCCGACATGACTAAGTATCTGGAAGGATCGCTGTGAGTAATAATAGGACGGACGTGCTACTTTGGGAGAGGGTCTGTTTTCCGAGCAGGGTAGAACTCATTTGGATCCAGTGTGCTTCAGATTTTGGATGACATACTGGTGATAAGCCCTGTGTTGTCCAATATTTGAATATCTACATTGTTATATAGAAGGATCTAAAGAACTGTGAGTGTGATTTGGACCCAACCTGTAGGAAGGAACGTGGTCTGTTTGAGGTGAAACATGTCCTCCTTGTTGCCCTTATCAGGTATCCCAGCACCCAGCAGTACAACGATGTGGTCAGCGCTCTGCTGCAGACCCACCCTTTCCTGGACGAGGACGGTTGTGGCTTCGTAAGTGACCACGTGGCACCATACCCTTCATCCCAACTCATCTTAAAATAGTAGCATTGTATTGTCCAGTAATCATATGTCCCATTCCCCTTTCCTTAGTCTCTCTCTATCTGTTTATGTCTGTTTCTCTTCCTCTGTCTTCTTGGACCCATTGTCTCTGTCTGGTTTCTCTCTCTGCTTCTGCTCCATTAGCCTGGTCTCATTTGTCAGTCCCTGTTTTTTTCTTAGCTTTGGTTTCTCTCTCCACCTTCCTCCTCTTTTCTTCCTCCATCCACACCCCCCAAGCCCCCACCACCCTGATGTGCTCTTTTTGGATACCTTCTCTGTCTCTCTGTGTGTTCCTTTGCCTTTAAAAAAAAAAAAAAAAAAAAGACATTTTTTTTAAGGGCAGGTTTAGGTTTACAGCAAGATTGAGAGGAATGTACAGAGATGTCTCATGTACCCCCATCCCCGCAGGCATAGCCTCCCCCATTATGAACGTCCTCCTCCAGAGTGGGACATTTGGTACAATGGGTAAATGTATAGCGACACATCATAATCACTCAAAGTCCATAGTTGACATTAGAATTCTTGATTGTGGCTGTACGTTCTACGGGTTCGAACAAATGTATAATGACGCGTATCCATCATTATTGTATCTTACAGAGTATTTTCACTGACCTAAAAATCCCCTGTGCCCCACCTGTTCACGCCTTCCCCATCTCCTTTTTTGTCTTCTTTGTCTCTCATCATCATCTTTCTGTCTCTCCCTCAAAGCAGTTTGGAGGCTTATGTTTACTGTTGAGTCTCCAGGGAGGGTCTTGAAGGGATGTAATACACAGAAGGAGAAGGACAGGACTGCCCTACTTCACTGTGTCATCACTGGAGTGGTCCTTGCCTTCCTCCCTTCTTTCCTTCCTTCTGTTTTCTTTCTGTATTTTCAAGAAATGTTTATTATGTATGGATAGAATGAGAATTTTCTGAGTGGGAGAGGGCCGTATATATTCTTTTTTACCACCCAGACTCAGGAAAGGGATAATATTCCTTGTCTGGAACTAGTAACTAGTGAAGCCCAGTCCAGAATTTAGGTATTTTTTGCTTCTAGTTTGACATCCTTCCTAAAATATGCTGCTGCCTATAAAAGCACACTGTAAAATAAACCAATTCTTTCTAAAAAAAAAAAAAAAAACCCACTATACAAAACCCCCCCAAAAACTACAAAATAAACAAACCTATTTGTCACAACATTGATAATGACACTGATACGCCTGACAAAATTGATTAGAAAAATGCCTTCTACACTCAAGATATACAGTCTGGCAACTAATCAGTGTTACTGTGTATAGAGCTAATTGTGTCTTAAAAAATAATTTGAATTTGCTGTTTGAATAAGTTACATATTCACAAAGTTCAAAATTCAAAAGCAACAATAAGATATAAATGGAAAAGTCTCCCTCCCACCTCTATCCCCCAGCTACCTTATCTTCTTCCCCAGAAGTAACTAACGTTATTAAAGATTCCTTCTAGAGAATCTTTGCATACATATAAGAAAATACATATTTATCCAATTACATTTTGACCTTTAGTTTCATAGTTATGAAAGTGAGACAAATAGAAAGTAATGAATAATGCTTACTTTGATCTAGTGTGCATTTTACTCACTTCTATTCCCAGTGGCATTAACGAAAGATGGTTAGCTGATAAGACTTGAAAAATTGCTTGGCGTGTTATGGCCCGTGTTTGCACATATAGGATGGAAGGGGAAACTCTGGTGCATGGTAGAGAAGGTTCATGTGCGTGTGTGTGTGTGTGTGTGTGTGTGTGTGTGTGTGTGTGAGAGAGAGAGAGAGTGCACAAGCAAGCAAGCTCTTGGTCATTTTTAGGGCTAATTTTATTCTCAGCTTCTTATTTTGAAAATTTTCATGTCTACACAGAAGTTGAAAGGTGTTGCAGTGAACATCCATATATCCAAGAAACCCAAGGTTTCAACATCTTGGCAGTACTTAGAATTTAGGCTGGCTGAGTCTTTGAGCTGGCAGCTGTCCCCTACATTATAGGGTTGTTGGCAGTATCCCTGGCATTCCCCGGATGTGAGGAGCCCCCAGCCACTCACCCAGACCATGAGAACAACCACTGTGTCTCCAAAGATTGCTGCGTGCATTCTGGGAAGAGGGCAAAATCCTGATACTTAAGAATCACTGATCTAGATTCACTATGTATTAATAGGCTGTCACATTTATATTTCCTGGCTCATATTTATTTATTTGTTTGTTTTGGCTGAAGCATTTGGAAACAAAAAACAGGTTTCAGATGCTATTCCTAAACACCTCAGCAGATATCTTGTAAGGACAGAGATGAACTCCTCTCTAAGCACAATGCCATTTTTACACCTAAGCCGATGAGCAGTAATTGCATCATATCGTACGCAATAACTGCATAAGGACATATATAACCCAGATTCCCATTTCTCCGATTATTCCAAAAGTGTTTTTGAAATGGAGTTTTTTCTATAAAATCAAATCAAGGATTATTCATTGGATTTGACCTTGTCTCTTCAATTTCATTTTTTCTCAGAGAGTCTCTCTGAACCCTCCTTGTCCCCTTTTTTCCCCTGATATTTATTTTTTACACAAGTCTAATCCAGTTGCCATGGAAGATGGTTCATATTCTGGGTTTGTCTGAATGTTTCCTAAGGATTATATCTGGGTTTAAAATGCAGAACAAGGATCCACTGGGGGTACCGTGGACTGCGGGGTGCCGTGGACTGCTTCCCCTTTCAGATCAGGGACCCAAAATTTCAGGGCTATTTTGTATTTCGGAGGGAGTTGGAGGAGAACCTGCACCCACGTAGCTATTCCCACTGCACTGCCCGCCTCTTCCCAGGCCCCAGGGGGAAAAGCAGCCAGAGGGAGAATGATTATTCAGTGACGGGGTATTTTCTACTGAGGCATCTGGAAAAGGCAGGGGCAACTTAAAAATGTCCTAGCAGTTGATGGCGGTAATTCTTCCCACCAGATCAGCAGGTTTAGAAAGACTTCAGAGCTGTAGAAAACAAGAGGAGAAAAAATGTATTTGCATTCATTCATATTTTAGGGCTAAGAAAAACACAAGCCATCCATTCTTTCTGTGCTGTTGTAAAACAGCGGTGGCAGAGGGCAAAGCCGCAAGCTGTGGGAGGCAAGGGAGCGTCTCTGACTCATACATACCGAGAAGCTTCGTCAGAGTCTTAGCTGCCTGCCAGCCTCAGCCCACAGCAGTCCTCTGTGGGGCCGTGGAAGTTTTTATGAACAGCACTCTGGTTTACAAATTACTTCCATGAAGAGTGATCATGTCAGTTGACAGGACTGGGCTTGTTGTTCCATTTTATAGTTGAAGAAACTAAGACCAAAGAGTTACTCGCTGATTTCTTGGCTGAGACACACTCGGCCTAGACTCTGGGTCCTCCCAATGTCGATCCCTCTTCTGAAGGGTAGAGCATGACTCTTCTAGAGACTTAAGTCAGGGAAGAAGGAATGGAAGAATCTGAGTGCCAGACAGTACCGATATGACCTCAGTGGCATTCTCATTTGCCCATGAGGAAATAGAGCTTAGAATCACCTCCTTTGGGGCCTGTTCAGGCATATGGCACGACAAGGAAGTCAAGGGACTGAGAAGCGGCCCTGAGACTCAGGGTTTTAGAAGTAAGTGAGGTCCGGAGCAAGCAAGGCCAAGACTCAGAATCTGGCTTCTAGTCTGTTGCTTCCACGTGTCGGTCCCTCTACCTCACAGAGGACTGACACAAGACATCCAATATTTATAGTTTCCCAGATGCAGCAGGCCCTGTGCAGACATGAGCCTATCTTCTTGTGCTTATAGATAAGTGAAAGGAAAGGAAATAAAGAGGGAAGGAAGGAGGGGGAGGGAGGGAAGAAAACGAGTAAGCAAGTGGGGGGAGAATGGAGAGAGGAAGAATGAAGAGAACAGAATAGCACAGAAGCAGAAACACATCACACAGATGAAGGTAAACTCCCCGTGTGGTAAGTACAGACAAGGAATGGTGAGAGCCGATAACCAGAGGACAAGAGCTGAGCTCTGGAGGCAGAGCAAGAGTTAACTAGACCCTAGATATAGCAGCGTCAGGGAGGAGAGGGATGGAACTCTCCAGGCCAGAACCAAAGGCCCAACAGAGGAAGACAGTGTTGGTTTGTTGAGAAGGCCAAGTTGTGTCCCTCAGCTGTTGCCCATGTCTTTGATCTCCCAAACACCACACGGCAGTCAGATTCTTCCGGAGCCCAGACCTGACCATCTGCTCTCCTCTCTCTAGTGGCCTAGGAGGACTTCCTAGCCCGGCTCTGTAGCTGGATTATCCATAAAGCCTTGAAAAATACAGACATCCCGGCTCTGCTCAGACCAACAGAATCAGAATCCCGAGGGTCTGGGCCAGCAGCATCAGCATCACCTGGGAACCTGTAAGAAATGCAGATTCTCAGCCTATCCCTGACCTTCCCGGCCAGTTACTCTGAAGCAGCCCCAGCAGCCTGTGTTTTATCAGGTCCTCCGGGAATTGTGATTCGGATTAAAGTTAGAGAACCACTGCTTTAGAGGAAGAACCAAGGATGAAGGTTCCCTCTGAGATACTGATGTAGTCTCTCCATGGAGAGATGTTTGAAAAGATCTGGTTCTCGATTGCAGCGAAGCTCCGTTATGGGGTAACCATGCCATTCAGGATGGGGCTGGCTTCTCTCTCCTGCCTTAGTTTCTGGCCCATTCTCTTCTGGCCCATCTTAAACTCCGTGTTCCAGCCATGCACAGCTCTTGGCACCTCACCAAGTGGCACAGGCTATCCCTCTGCTCCACGGCACGGGCTGCTTTATCTGGAACTTCTATCGACGCTTCCCCCGACCTGGCATTTCCCAGTGCCATCTCCATTATCCGCCCCCCTGTTTGTTTTCTAACCTTACCATATAAATCTCAGCTTAGGTGTACCTCCTTCAGGAAAGCTTCTGTGGTCTCCCAACACAATGTAAGATAATGCTGTCTCTTCCCCTATTACAACACTTTTCTTTCTGAATTTAAATTACTCATCCCTCTGCTAGATGGGGTCTACTTATGCTCCCTCTCCCTCCCAGGGCAGGATCCTGGTCTTTGTGTTTGAAACAGTAGATGCTCTACAAATATGTAGATGAATGAATGCCAACAGTATTCACCAAAGTGAATTTCAAGGGATGACAGAAACATTGTTTTTAAGAAAATGCATCTATCCATGTAAGCATAAGACAGTATCAGTCCTTCTCTAGATCCCAGTGGAAGAGTGGAATCTGTTGCGGAGACAGCAAAGTACGTTAGAAAACACCCAGTTTGGGAAATCGGAAAATCTAGATTGAAGAGCCAGTATGTTCACTCAATAACTAGGTGGCATTGGGGAAATATTTTTATTTTTCTGACTCTGTTTCCTTAGTAATGATTTAGGGATTATAGCTTTTATAGAAGTATCACAAGACCATCGTGAAGGTAAGTGGAAGGATAATTCTATTATTTCTATTACTGTGATATGAAAATAACTTCAATCCAAGAGTGATGAAGATGTTATTGTTATTGTTTATTCCAGTCTCCTTGAAGATTAACTGTCCTGTTCTTTTGACTTATGCAGTTTTTATGGAAACGAGCTCTCAAAGATCGCTTTAAATATGTTCGGAGACCTATAGAAGATGACGAACAAGTGATGAGAAATAAGTGTAAATTTGGACACCGAAGAGGCCAGACAAAGAAATCTCTTACCAATATAAACTCTGATGATGTTAAAATTGTCCAGATAAAAGTAAGATTGGATATTTAAATGTTCTTATAACTTGTTGATTGATTGATTGATTAAAGGATAATAAGTAATAGCATCTAAAATCACTAAAACAGAATCAGATAGTCTTTTTGAAAACTGGAGGTAGGGAAGTTTGTTTGCATGGCTAATAATATGAATGATAATATGTCCAAAAGAGGGCTCCCGAAAACAGTTTGAGCGGAGTGTGTGCTATTCATCATCTCATGCTTGTTCTTTCACAACCTTTGAAAAACTTGGAAACACCCTCATGTTCTGGGCCTTTGAAAAATTTCACTTCCTTTCATCATTAACATAGATCTTACGTTCTTGCTGTTCTTGCTGCAGACAGTTTTTGGAAATCGTATTGTAGGGTAGCTTCTATCCTCAAGGTTTCAGGGAAGCATGTAGCCCACATGCATGGATACAAACCCCATCCTGCCCTTTCATTGCCCGGAAGGTGTCCCACACCCACCCAGAGGTGGCTGCAAGGACGTTTAGGCCTAAGGGCCAGGCAGCAGCTGGAGATTCCCCTCACAGCGGTGGGTTTGCTGTAAATAATGTACATGAAAGTCCTAATTACTGAGATCCTATAAATATCCTTTAACTACCTCAGAGCCCCCAGATATGGTCAAAGCCAAAAATGTCCCCTGCTAATCAAGTAAATGAACTTCTTAGGAAGGATGTCCAAAGCTACCAAGTGTAAAGAAGCCAACTCCCATGACTGCGAATTCTGTTTCCACCCCAGTCCTACATGAACATGTATTCCTAACTCTTCAACACAAGCACATTTATGTTAGTGAATGTACTTGGTGTGAATATTTCATTTTCTTTTTTAGCTGGTGTAATTTTTTGATAGAAATAAAGCAACCCAGTTGGTCATCTCAATTTTCTTAGTACTATCTATAAGCTCCAGGGGATAGGAAGAGTTTTTAAACATATTTTGAAAATCATTCATCCCCACAACATAAAAAAATTTAGATGAAGCTGTATATTTTAAATATCTTATTATAATTTTCAGTGAGATTTTTCAAGTCCTAAGCCAGTGAAGAGAATATAATTTTATGCCTGCTCTTTGACCAGAAGACAAAGGAAAGGTAACAATTTAGTGGTGTAACTTGTTAGAAATTTTGACTGCAATATTCCAGTCGCAAACTAAAATCATGACAAGATAGAGTTAGATTTATTTTAATTACCTTTTATATTCTGAAAATAAAAAGTCACTTTGTATAGGAACATAATTATGTCATACAGGAATTGGTTTTCTCAAGAAATTTGACTTTCCATATACAAAAACGGAGTTCCTTTACATATAAATTTTACAAATTCAGTTTTCCTTCCTTTTCTGTGATGCATGGCTCACCAAAATTCACTGGAGAGGATGAATGTAAGATCGGTAGATTAAGAATTGTCCCTAGCACTAGAACTCAAAGGAATGTTCATAGGGTCAGAGATCACAGAGGCTAAAGGGCCTCGTTTTTGTTGACACATCATCACTGGACCAATTTGTGCACTTCCCTTCCAGATCCTTCTCAGCACCACCTCAGTTCTTCATGGAATGACACCCTTCATGGCTCTTCCCTTCTACTCTCCTCCCCAAGACCCCCTGACAAGCCTCAATACTCAGATGAATCCTACTAAGATCCATGCACAGGCTTGTGCTACAAAAACACATTCCCCTTCTCCCTCTCCACCCCCCAAAACACAGAGAACTGAATGTACCAGAGTCAGAGATGAGTTAAGTTGCCATAGAACTTAGTTTTGACCTTCCCAGCTGGGGCAACAAGAGATGATAGAGTGTCCATTGTTCACACCCGAAGAGACAGTGTTTTTTCTGGCAAACACCTCTAACCAGTGAAGATTTACTTTTCTCCTCCTTACAAATGGAGCCACAGACTGCTGACTCTGTCAGAGACCGTAACATCTCTGTGTGTGACCTCGTGTTCTCTAGAGCCAAACGCTTTAGAGTTGGGGAAAAGTTTACCCTAGAATCTTACAGAAACAAAGCGTTTCTGTACTTGGTACCCTGCATGGCAACAAGGCAAATGGTAAAACCCTAAGAAGAATGGAAAGACAAATCCATTGAATAGACTACTTACGGAGTTTGACACTTCACATGAATTGCCTGAATGACTTCCCATCTCCGTTTTGAACTTTTGATAGCTCCTTCTCAGTGTCTTGAAGATTTCTCAAAATTAAAGACATTTTGGATTAAGATACTTCAGCAACGTTCATGTCTTTTAAACTTTCTTCACCGGGCACAGTATTTCCACAATATAGAAAACCGTTATTTCATGTGCGGCAGGGATGGAAAATGCTGATGGAGGCTTGAAGTCAGGAGTCAGGCTATGTCCTCAAAGGCAGGGAAGTGGGTTTGGATGAACTAGAGGAAGATTTTGGAAAGGAGCAAGAGAGGGGAAGAGATTGTCTTTTGTTTTGTTTCATTGCTGTTGTTTCTCTTTTGATGGTTGGGAACAATTTACCAAAGAACTGGAGGTAGATGTCTCAGTGGAGGAAGGAGCTTTTCGTAGCTCTGTCACATGGGCTTCTGCAGATAACCGAGACAGGAGTAGAATTTGTGTGGGTCTGAGGCTAGGACACAGACATTTTGTCACCAACTTTCCTCCTATCCCAAGCTCCGGGCCAGTTCAGCACTGCTGGACCTACACTATGAAACCCAAAGCATCTGCAACATCAAAGCATCTACCTGTGAGTTTTAAATCTCCCTGGGTTCCTCATATTCTGTTGCTCAAAAGACTCACCAACATGTTATGTGGATGGCTATGCTGGTCAGAAGTCCAGACTTTGTTTCCGGGCCAAGTCTCCAAAATACTGGGCATTTCACGGTGTTTGAAAATCTTTTTACACACACACACACACACACACACACACACACATATGACTTACTATAAATGGTATTTTTTTAAAAATATTTATTTATTTGACAGAGAGATTACAAGCAGGCAGAGAGGCAGGCAGAGAGAGAGGAAGGGAAGCAGGTTCCCCGCTGAGCAGAGAGCCCAATGTGGGGCTCGATCCCAGGACCCCGGGACCATGACCTGAGCTGAAGGCAGAGGCTTAACCCACTGAGCCACCCAGGTGCCCCTATAAATGGTATTTTATACTTCATTCCTGTTGCACTTTTCTCACTAACACTCTTTATGACTCATTCATATTAGTGTACTTCTAGTCCAGGATTGCAATGAATTATAAAGTACTCGTGCCCCAAGCCCTGTTCCTCCTGACTAGGAACTACAGCGTAGAGAACACCATCATCCATGTCTGCTTCTGGACCTACCTATGTGTTACTGCTTTCAGTTGTCTACCCAGAAATGGAGCTCATGGGGTGGAGGGTGTGCATTTACTTAAATTTGACTGATTAGTCTCCAGATGACTTTGTCTGTCTCATTCCCACAGTCATGCATCTTCCTGTATTCCTGCCAACCCTTGGCATTACCAGTCTTCTACGCTTTGCCAAGTCTATTAGGTAGCAAGTGTAATGTCATTCTTGTCATGATTTGCATTTCCCTGGGTAACTAATGAGTCTGAGAATCTCCTCACATGTTTGTTAGCCTTTTGAGTTTCCTCTTCTAGAAAGCTCCCTCTTTAGATCCATTGCCCATTTTTTAATGAGTTGGCATCTTTTTTTTTTTTTTTTTTGCTAATTTGAAGGAAGCAGTCCTTCCCATGTCCTAAGTCACAAAGACATTCTTCTACTCTTTGTTCTATTAAATATATTGTTTTCACTTTCATGTTTAGCTCTTTAAGTCATGTGGAGTCCATCTTTTCTGCTATTAAGTAGGGATCTCCTCAGAATGAGCCACTTTCTTAACATCAGTTGCTAAAAATCCATCCTTCTCTCATTGATTTATGGTGACACTTATTGTATATTAAGTTCCCAAATAGATGTGGGTGTGTTCTGGGCACTGTCTCGTTGTCCCATTAGTCTCTCATTCTGTTTTTATGTCATTGCCACGTTACATGATGACTTAGTGTTTATTGCTTAGTATCATGTCAGTGTTTAGTGTACAGACATTTTTTGTTGCCTGTGGAAGATGGGCATGGTCAGGAAAGTTCCTCAGTAAAGCAGTTTCTGGGCAGATTCATCCTCAGTTTTCAGAATAAGGGAAAGGACAGGAGAGCCTTCTCTCAGGAATCATCCCCTGGGACTCACAGAACTGGAGCTTAGGCTAGGGATGGCACATTCAAGTGGGAGGGCTGGACCAAAAGAAGGTTCTGGGGATCTGTCAGCACCAGAAGCATCAGGATAAGCTATGTCTTACCCATGTGGAAAACCTTCTGTGACATGATGGGGATGCCCTGCAGGAGGAATCCTGCCCCTGTCTTCCTGGGGAGGAGGTTGTGGTGGCATCTGGTGTGCATGAGACTCTGGGCCTGGATCCATACAAGGTCACAGCCTGATGCTCATCCTTCCTTGGAAGTCTCTTCTCCAGGGGATCCTTAGTGGTCTTCTTGAGCCTCTGCCAGATGCCCCATTTGAAACATTAGGATGTAAGTATACTTTTGAAATGCTTAAATTCTTCTTTATCATTTTTTGACTATTGCATGCATTTTAAAAATTTATTTATTTATTTTATTAACATATAATGTATTATTTGCTTCAGGGGTATAAGTCTGAAAATCATCAGTCTTACACAATTCACAGCACTCACCACAGCACATACCCTCCCTAGTTTCCATAACCCAGCCACCCTATCCCTCCCCCATCCTCCTTCCCTCCAGCAACCTTCAGTTTGTTTCCTGAGATTAAGAGTCTCTTATGGTTTGGCTCCCTCTCCTGGCCCATCTTGTTTCATTTTTCCCTCCCTTCCCCCAAACTCCCCCACCCCCCCGCCGCCCTACCTCTCAAATTCCTCATGTGAGTGAGATTATGTGATAATTGTCTTTCTCTGATTGACTGATTTTGCTTAACATAGTACCCTCTAGTTCCAGCCACATTGATGCAAATGGCAAGATTTCATGTTTTTGATGGCTGCAGAGTATTCCATTGTATATATCTACCACATCTTCTTTATGCATTCATCTGTTGATGAACATCTAGGCTCTTTATATATATAGTTTGGCTATTGTGGACATTGCTGCTATAAACATTGGGATGCATGGGCCCCTTTGTATCACTACATTTGTATCTTTAGGGTAAATACCCAGTAGAGTGATTGTTGGTTCATAGAGTAACTCTATTTTCAACTTTTTGAGGCCTTCCATACTGTTTCCAGAGTGGCTTTCCCAGCTTGCATTCCCACCAACAGTGTAGAGGGTTCCCCTTTCTTGGCATCCTCGCCAACATCCGTCATTTCCCAACTTGTTAATTTTAGCCATTCTGACTGGTGTGAGGTGGTATCTCATTGTGGTTTTGATTTGTATTTCCCTGATGCTGAATGATGTGGAGCACTTTTTCATGTGTCTGTTGGCCATTTGTACATCTTTGGAGAAATGTCTGTTCATGTCTTCTGCCCATTTCTTGATTGGATTATTTGTTCCTTGGGTGTTGAGTTTGTTAAGTTCCTTATAGATTTTGGATACTAGCCCTTATCTGATACGTCATTTGAAAATATCTTCTCCCATTCTGTCAGTTGTCTTTTGGTTTTGTTGACTGTTTCCTTTGACATGCAAAGGCTTTTTATCTTGATTGTATGCATTTTCCTTTCTTAAGTTATTGAGGTTTCTTTCAGCCAGCAGAATCCTCAACCTATTATCATCAACTTTTTGCTCATGGGATATAAGCCACTTTGATAAGAAGCTTTCTTTCAAGATTTTCTGAAAAAAATTTGGCTTGACTTTTTCAGGTCTCCAGTTCTTTACAGTTATGACTGATCTTTTCATTTACCTTGAAAAGATTCTCCTCTGTCTTTATGAGGTAGATTAACTCTAAATTGGATATTTGGTGAAAATTTATTCTGTTTTCTTGAAGCAGTACTGAAAGAACTCTGAAGTTTCTACAGGAGCTTTGGCTTCTTTCTAATTTTTTTTTTTTATAATTGCAATGAGGTTCTCTCAATTGAGAGACTTTTAATATGATCTTCAAGTGCATAGATTGTTTTATCACTTAATGTGACTTACGTTTAGTTTCTTTTTAAGAGTTTTCAAAAAATGACTTAATTCCTTTTTTTAATTAATGACTTAATCTATAAATCAGTTTCTTCAAAACTGCCTTTAATACCATCTTCTCAGAGGTCTTCTTTTAATGATGTATTTGTTATATCCAGTTAGGTGTCCCTAGAATCCATTTTGTCTTCTCCAGAAATAGCAGTTGTTCTAGTCTTCTAGTTCCTTATTTATCATCTGCTTAGAGGTTCTGTTCGTTATTGAAAGTGGGGTATTCAAGTCTCCAACTACTATTATTATTGAACTGTCTCTTTCTCCTTTTAATTCTGTTTTTGCCACATGAGTTTTGGGACTGTGTTGTTAGGTGTATATAAGTTGATATTATTATATCTTCTTGAGGGATTGGTTTTCTTTCATTATAAAATATTTTCCTTTGTCTCTAGGATAATGTTTTGTCTTAAAGTTTATTTAGTCTGATATTAGTATAGCCATTCTATCTCTCTTTTGGTTTCTGTTTGCATGTTATATCTTTGCCTATCTTTTTTTACCTTTAAACAATTTGGGTCTGAATCTAAAGTGTGTCTCCAGTAGACAGCATATATTTGGATCATTTGTATAATCTATTCTGCCAATTATTAAATATAATTATTTATAAGTTAGAATTTATGTCTCCTATCTTGTTTTTTATTCACTTTTTGTTAGTTTATTCTTTAATTACTGCCTTCTTTTGTGTTTTTTTTCTAGTGTACTAATTCAATTTCCTTTATTGTTTCTTTTAGTATATATACATTTTTAGTTATTCCCTTAGTAGTTGCCCTGAGAATTAGAACTAACATCTTAATTTTTAATGATCTAGTTTGGATTAATATCAATTTAATTACAATAGAATACAAAACTTTTGTCCCTATATAACTCTATCCCTTTCCCCTTTTGTGCTGTTATTGTCACATAAATCACATTTTATGTACTGTATGCCCATCAACACAGATTTATATTATTGCTTCATGCAACTGTCTTTAAAATATGATGGAAAAAAAAGTTACAAACAGAAAATACATTTATGCTGTCTTTTATATATACCTATGTAAAGACCTATACCAGGGCTCTATTTTTTTCATGTGGATTTGAGTCACAGTCAGATGTCCTTCTATCTATTTGCTAGTGACCAAGTATCTCAGTTTTTATTTATTTGGGAATGTCTTAAATTGCTCTTTCATATTTGAAAAGTGTTTTGCTGAATATAGAATTTATTTTGTTCATTGTTCTCTGGCTTGAGAATTGGGTGTTCTGATTTATCAGTTAAATGGTTTTGGCTGCAGTGGACAGACAGCCTTGTCTAAAACTGGTCTAAATTATAAGGAGAGCTTTGCTCTCACATTACAAGAAACTTAGGGGTAGAGGACTGAGAACATTATAGCTCCTCACCAATTTAACCATCTTGTTTCCTTATGACAATCAGTAGGATTGTTACTTCTCCACTATCTTGAAGTTAGATGTGGCCTTGAGACTGACTTTACCCAAGAAATGTGAGAAGTGCCATGTACGTTGGTGATCCAGTGTGCAGTGCCCCATCTTCCCCCGTTCTTTATCAGTGATGCCTAACAACATTGCGGGCGGTGGAGTCAGGTCCCTGGGTGAGGAGGATGAGGACCTGGGCCCCAAGAAGGGCACGTCACATGAGCCACAAATACACTTTCCTTGCTCTAAGGTTTGGGGGTTGTCAGGTACAGCAGCATAATTTTGCTTATCCTGAGTGATACCAGGGGATCCCAGTATAGTATTTCAGGCTTTGGATCCACATCTCAGTTATTCTCTTTGTGTTGGCTCCATGAAGTTACAGAGGCATTTTTGAGGGTCTCGCTGATCCTGCCATCCTGAGCCCAGGGATTTCATAGTCTGTATCTTACGTTCTCTATCTGGATTGGGGAGCTCTAGGAAAAGTATCACCATATATGATAATCAAAATGTTTACAACAAAAACTTTATTTTGCTTTATGTAAAAAATACCTAGTTTTCGTTTTTTAAGCTAATCCATTTGGAGATTCTTTCTAGTTCCTCAGGAGGGAGCAGATCATGTCCATTGTAACCTTAGTTAAGGACATTTCTCAGAGTCCGAAACATGGCAGAAACAAAACTAATACCTTGTCCCATCTGATGTGAACTATCCTATCAAACACGTGGTGACAGTTTCTTTCAAGAGATTAACTTGTGTTTTTTAAAAAACAACAATAAAAATCTCTACCTAATGTCCAGGACAGTGATGCAGGCATTCAATAAACCTTAAAGGCTCTTCTCATATTCCCAAATCCTCCAAACATTTGCTAAGTAAATAGATAAATCTGCCAGGTGCTAAATTACTAAGCTGACTTGGTAATTGATTCATTTCTATCTTACAACATTTTCTTTTCCTTAGTAATATGATTCATTTCTTAAAACATTTTCTTTTCCTCCTTATTGGGTATCCAGTACCTCCTAACATTGAAAGTCATGCAGTAGTCTTATGTGTTAGCTTTCCTTTGCTTAGAAGTGAAATGGAATCAAAAGTTATGCAAAAACTGCTGAAAGGGCCAAATGCTCAAGAATATCTTGTAGGTTTCTTTGGATTTCTTTTATGGCATTTACTGTTTGCTTCTTACTGCACCTGACACATAATGATTTATTGAATAAATACTAATCATTTTTATAGGCTTTGAACAGCTGTTTCTCTTATGGTGCAGAACTGAGCAGAACAGCTAAAGCTGAAGAAAAAAAATGTTGACAGTTAATTGCATTCGGGATATAATGCAATGACTGCCATCAGCAGGGAACACATGCGCTGATGCTGTGAACTTTTACAAATCAGCTGTGCTCTTAGAACCCTGGGCCAAGTGGCTGCCATTTCCCTGATGACTGGCTGAGCCACACACCTGGATGCTAAGCAAAGAGACTTTTCGAGTTACATAGAGGAACATCATTTCCACAGTCCTTGTGATGACCACGGAATTGAAAACAGGGATGATTGGAATGTGATATGTAGAAAACACTAGCCCCTAACATAGCACTGTCCAGCAGAAATAGAAGACGGACACAGGCGTAATTTGAAATTCTCCTGTAGCCACGTTAAAAAAAAAAGAAAAGTAAAAAGAAGCAGGTGGAATTATTACATTAGTATATTTTATATAACCCAATATATGCACAAAATTATCACTTCAACATGTAGTCATTATGAAAAATTGTTAATGAGGTGTTTTATTTTTATTTTTTGGCATACTAAGTCTTTGAAAGTCTGCATTTTCAAAGCTTACATCTCAGTTTGGACTAGCCACAGTTCAAGTGTTCAGTTGCCTCCTGTGGCCACCAGACTGGTGACTCCAAGAAACACACCCTTCTAGGAATTAGAAGGTGAGATGACACTTTCTTGGAAACACCGTAGTTGGCTGGGAGCATGACCAGTTATCTGCCGATGGCGTTCAGAGCTCCAGACCCCGCATCTTAGGTTCAGGACCTTTCCATCTGGCCTTTAAAGTAGACTTTTAAGGATATACATATAAGGATTATTAAATTGACACAACAAGACACCTTCTTTGTAAACTTAATCAGATTGTAGGAGGCTGAGCAACATTGTGTTCAATAAAAAAAGTCAGGGTGAGTTTTTATTCATCTCTGTGCAGGAAATAGTTATAACTATTTTGAACCATGCTGTGTCTTACTACATCAAAAGCAGTCTCAATTTTCTGTTCAAATCTCACGTAGAAAGAGTGTCCTCCTTATTCTTTCTTTCTTTCTTTTTTTTTTTTTTAAAGATTTTATTTATTTATTTGACAGGCAGAGATCACAAGTAGGCAGAGAGGCCCGCAGAGAGAGAGAGAGAAGCAGGCTCCCTGATGAGCAGAGGGCCCGATGTGGGGCTCGATCCCAGGACCCTGAGATCATGACCGGAGCTGAAGGCAGAGGCTTTAACCCACTGAGCCACCCAGGCACCCTGTCCTCCTTATTTCTGTTCCAGTCGTGGGATTAAATAACTGTGCTCTCTGCTACTCTACCCAAGTCCCCCAGAGCTGCAGGGCACGGTGCTGTTGGAGCCGAGGGCCTACTCTCTGTTACCAACACTCATGTGTTCAAGGAGGTGTAGCCTAAGCTCATTACCCATTTTGGATCCAACTCAAGTTAATGTTCTCGTTCATTTATTCTGATTCCTTTGAAGTCACAGATCCTACAGATGACACCTACACTGCCTTTATTGTGTCTATTTGTTGGGATTCCTTGGCTAGGTGTGATCTGTTCCCTGCTTCACGCTTTCTTCTTTCCATTACTTCTTGAGCACGTTTCCCTCCCCCCCCCCCGCCCCCCCCCCCCCTTACTGCTGAGACAGACACGGAGCAGCCAACTCTGCCGCTGCTCTGTAAGATTCAGGCTTCTCTCATTCCCTGGTTCCCTCTTGTTAATGTGTACTGCTAAGGAAATCAGCCTGTCGGAACAAGGCCACCCATCTTTTTGGAGAAGTCGGGGTTATGCTAAGACTGGAAGCCCTGCACCTGGCCATCTCTGTGCTTGAGAAAGTCACTTCCCCTTTGAAAGTCGCAAATTGCTCATCAGTAAAGTGAGAAGCATAGGCCAGACACTGCCCAAATTCTTTCTGGCTCTAACGATACATGAATCATTAAAAGGTGAGAATTTGAAATTCTGAAGCAGCCTGCTATTCCTTTGAATACAGTACTTCAATCTAAGATAGGATTTTCTGACATTATGATGGTCCAATCAGGTAGAAGCTTTCCAGAAACTCTGCTTTCTATGACATTTCATGAATTGGGTGGGGGTGTTAGAGGAAGCCATTCATTATGTGTATACTTGTCTATAAATGTCAATAGTACCAATTTTAGAACTCCCACTACAGTACAATAAAATGAAAGCTGTTTATAATTACAAACAGTCCCTTTCCTTTTTAAAAATTAAGATTTTTCTTTTTATTAACAAACTTCTCATTATATACATTTGAGACTTACAAAAGAATCCTATATGTATAATTTATGAGACAAAAGAAGCACGCGAGCCTCACATTCAGCTTTAAAATCTAAAATTTAAAATTTAAAAGACTACCTTTGTGTCTGCCCATCTTTCACTGCCCTGTGCTCTGAATTTTAGGTTTCTCATTCACCAGTTTTTAAAACATATGAATTTGCCACATGTGTGAGGTGTCTTATTTAGTTTTGCTTGTTTTTGCGGCTTACGTGATGATACACAGTATGTCATTGATGACTTTTTTTCTCACTCAATATATTGACTCTGGGATTCATCCAGGCTCAGTTCAGTTGTGTTGTTCATTCATTTTTATATTGGCTTAAAATCTACTGTGACAGGAAAACACAGTTTATTTGGATATTCTTTTATTGGCAGACATGTGCCTCTGTGAGCTGTGCTGCTGGGATCATTCCTTTTGTATATCTTGGTGTATATGTGCAAGTTCTTTCCAAGGGTACGCTTGTGGGAGTGGAATTGCTGGCACACTGGGTATGCAAATATTCAACTGGATAAGACAATGCCAGTTGTTCTCCTGGTCCTAATAGACATTTAAACTTACTGAACTGAGTTTAAACTGCCACACCCCCAAGTAAGATACCATTTTGATCAGATATCAAGATAACTTCTTCCCACCTCAAGTAAGATACCAATAGGTTGGGAGTAAAATGTTACTTGTTCCTATTTTCATTTTAATCACTTATGAGCTTTATCATCTTTCATATTTATGAAATACTCACGTTTCCCTCTCTGTAAAATGCCCAGTCGTGTCTTTTACCTATTTTTCTGAGGTTGCCCCTTTTTCTTATTTATTTGTAAGAATTCTTTATATATTCTATATTCTAGTCCACCAGTTTTATCATTGTAAATACCTTCTAGTTTGTGTCTTGCCTTTTGAATTTCTTTATGAAAGCTGTTGACCGAAAGTTTGTAATTTCAATGTAGTTAGATTTATTAATCATTTCTCTTATGATTAGTACTTTGAGGAACCCCCTTCCTACCTTGAAATGATAAGAATTATTTTTATATATATATTTAAATTGAAAGTTCTGCCTTACCATTTAAGTACTTAAGCCATGTGTAATTTACTTTTGTATAAGGTGTGTGGTATAGCTCTGTTTTCTTTCTTCCCATATGGCTAGACAGTTTTCTGTACCTTTTATAAAACAGTCCTCTTTCCCCGGTATTTGTGTTGTCATCTCTGTTCTTTCCAGTGATCTGTGTCTAGAAGCTCTTCCATGTTGCCCTAGTGATGTTATCTATCCCCGCATGAATATCAACTTTCCCTATTTACATATTACATAGTTGTAAACGTCTTGATAGTTTCCAGTCTCTATCACTAACTAATTGTTATTTTTTTAAGAGTGCCTTGGTTATTCTTGGGCTTTTTAATCTTTCATGTGAATTTCAGAATCATCTTGTTGAATTCTTAAAACATTAATTTTTGGTTTTTGATAGAGTTTAGATTTTGATAAAAATATTATTGAATCTATATCTCTATTTGAAGGAAGGCAATACTTCCTTATGATACTGAGTTTTTCTAACAGTGAACATGGTAGATCTATTAATTTGTCTCATAAGTATTTTCTAATAATTTTATAATTTTCTCCGTAAAGGTCCTACACATCTTTTATTAGTTGTATTCCCAGGTGCTTTTTACTTTTTGTTGCAACTGTAAAAAATGATATATTCTGTTTGTTAACAAATTTTTTATATTTATCTTACATTCAGTTGTTTGTAAAACTCTCTCTCCAACTCTAATAAATTATATGTACGTCATTTTGAGTTTTCTCTTAAACAATCAAATCACATCAACTATGAAAGAGGACAGTTTGTTTCTATCTTTCCAATTTCCATGACTTTTGTTTCTCTTTCTTATCTTACTACTCTGGGTAGGATCTATAGTAAAAGGCTGAATAAGAGTATAGCAGAGCAGCATCGTCTTGTTTCTGATTTTAAGGAAAATTCTTTTAAAATTTCAACATTAAAAATGTTAGTTCTAAGTTTCTGGTAGATAACTTTATAAGTTTCAAAAATTCCTCTTTTTATTTTGATGAACTTTTTTCCTTTAATTTTAAAAGGATGTTGAATTTCATACATATTTTTTCCGCATTATTTCAAATGTGCTCATTAAAAAAAACACTTTGGTTAATGCAGTATATGGTATTTATGAATTTTAGATAATCCAGGTTAATTACAGAATTGGTCATATGTCAAAATTCTCAAAACCTATTTATTTTTGTTTCTATCACAGCGACCCTAAAATTCAGATTTCAGGGGTGCCTGTGTGGCTCAGTCCGTTGAGCATCCAACTCTTGATTTTGGCTCAGGTCATAAAATTGGGGTTGTGGGATCGAGCCCTGCATTGGGCTCCCAAGTTCAGTGGGGAGTCTGTTTCCCTTTCTTTCTCTGTTTTTCCCTCTCTGCCTGCTTCCTCTGCTCATGCTCTCTAAAATAAAAAATCTTTTTAAAAAATTCAGATTTCAGTATGAAAGGTATGTGAAATGTAATGGATAAATCAATCATATTTCCCTTTAGTTTACTATAGTTCCTTTAGTAATGTCAGACCATTGTTGCATTTCTGGAATAAGCTTAAGTTAGTTGTTCTTTGTTCTCAATATTTATAATTTTGTTCTTGAATGAGACTGACTTGTAATTTTCCTCTTACAGAGTTCTTTCAGGTTTGGGGAGTCTTAGAATAGGTTGGAATCCTTCATAGAATTCCTTTTTCCCGCCACCCTTCTGACCCCGACTTTCTTATACAATTTGCATAAATTTGAAACACTCTGTTTTGAAAGTTTAGTAAAATTTGTCTATAAAACTTCCAGGTCTTGGCGTATTCCTTGTGGAAAAACTTATTTTCTCTTTATATTTATGTAAGATTATAGGGTTTTATTAGTCAGTTGGTAAGTTATCCTTTTCTAGCGATTTGATCACTTGGTCTGTCTTGCTAGTCATCCTACGTTCATAGAAAGTGGATCTACCTGAAGCTCTCTTATGTTCTTGAAAAGCCCTTATGTAGGAACATTTTAGGCCTATTTTTTTTCCCATTTTTTATAAATGACATCTGCTCATATTCTGGTCAGCTAAACGGTTTGCCAACTTGTTAACTCAAGTGCAGTTCTGCTGAGTATCCCTTCAACAAATTTTTTTCTTTCTTTCTTCCTTTCTTATGGCAGGAGGCAGTTTGTTGTTTGTTTGTAAAATATTTTATTTACTTTTTAATTTTTTTAAAGATTCTATTTACTTATTTGAGAAAGAGAGAGAGCACAAGCAGGGTGAGGGGCAGAGGAAGAAGCAGACTCCCCACTGAGCAGGAAGCCTGACATGGGACTCAATCACAGGACTCCAGTATCATGACCTGAGCTGAAGCCAGACACCCAACTGACTGAGCCACCCAGGTGCCCCTTAAATATTTTACTTAAATTCTAGTTAGTTAATACAGTGCAATATTAGTTTCTGGAGTAGAATTCATTGATTCCTCACTTACATACAACAGCCAGTGCTCATCCTAAGTACCCTCCTTAATACCATCACCCATCTATCCCATCCTCCACCTACCTCCTTCCATTAACCCTCGGTTTGTTCTCCACCTTTAAGAGTCTCTTTTATGGTTTTCCTCTCTCTCTTCTTTTCCCTCTCCCATATGTTCATCTGTTTCTTAAATTTCACATGAGTGAAATCATATAGTATTTGTCTTTCTATGACTGACTTATATCACTTAACATGACACACTCTAGCGCCACTCATGTCTTTGCAAATGGTAACGTTTTCAGAAAGATTTTTTTTTGAAAACTGAGTAATATTCACATATATATTCCCATTTATATTCATACTATACACACACACACACCACACCACACCACATCATCTTTATCCATTCATTTGTCAATGGATATTTGGGCTCTTTCCATAGTTTGGCTATTGTTGATAATGCTGCTGTAAACATTGTTGTGCATGGAACTTTTCAAATCTGTATTTTTGTATACTTTGGATAAATACCTGGTGGTACAATTGCTACATTGTAGGTAGCTCTATTTTTAACTTTTTGGGGCACCTCCATACTGTTTTCCAGAGTGGCTGCATCAGTTTGCATTCCCACCAACAGTTAAGAGGGTTCCCCTTTTCTCCAAACTCTCACCAACACCTGTTTTTTCTGGTGTTGTTAATTTTGGCCATTCTGACAGTTGTGAGGTAGCATTTCATCCTGGTTTCGATTTGTATTTCCTTGATGATGAGTGAGGTTGAGCATCTTTTTATGTATCTGTTAGCCATTTGGATGACTTCTTTGGAAAAGTGTCTATTCATGTCTTCTGCCCATTTCTTAACTGGGTTATTTGTTTCCTGGATATTGAGTTTGGTAAGTTCTTTCTAGATTTTGGATACTAGCCCTTTATATGATAGGTCATTTGCAAATATCTTCTCCCACTGCATAAGCTGCCTTTTAGTTTTGTTGTTTCCTTCACTGTGCAGAAATTTTTATTTTGATGAAGTACCAATAGTTCATTTTTGCTTGTGTTTCCCTTGACTCCAGGGACATGTCTAGTAAGAGTTGCTATGACAGAGGTCAAAGTTGTTATGGAAGGTCATATGCTACCTATGCTGTCCTCTTGGATTTTGATAGTTTTATGTTCAGGTCTTTCATCCATTTTGAATTTATTTTTGTGTGTGGTGTAAGAAAGTGGTCCAGCTTTGTTCTTCTGCATCTTGTTGTCCAGTTTTCTCAACACCATTTGTTGAAGGACTGTTTCTCCCCCACCCCATTGGATATTCTTTCCCACTTTGTCAAAGATTAGTAGACCATGTAATTGTGGGTCCATTTCTGGGATTTCTATTCTGTTCCATTTATCTATTTGTCTGTTTTTGTGCCCGTACTATACTGTCTTGATGACTACAGCTTTGTAATATAGCTTGAAGTCCAGAATCATGATGCCTCCAGCTCTGCTCTTCTTTTTCAGGATTGCGTAAGCTATTCAGGGTCTTACAAATTTTAGGATTGTTTGTTCTAGTTCTGTGAAAACTGCTGGTGGTATTTTGATAAGGATTGCATTAAATGTGTAGATCACTTTGGGTAGTATAGACATTTTAACAATGTTAGTTCTTCCAACCTATGAGCATCAACTGTTTTTCCATTTCTTTGTGTCCTCCCCAATTTCCTTTATACGTGTTCTAAGGTTTCAAGCACAGAACTTTTACCTCTTTGATTAGGTTTATTCCTAGGTATCTTGTTGTTCTTGGTTCACTTGCAAACGGTGTTGATTCCCTGATTTCTTTTTCTGCTGCTTCATTATTGGTATATAGAAATGCAACAGATTACTGTATGTTGATTTTACATCCTGCAACTTTGTTGAATTCATATATTACTTCTAGCAATATTTTGGTGGAGTCTTTCAGATTTTCTGCATAGAGTATCATGTTATCTGCAAATAGTGAAAGTTTTGAATTCTTCTTTGACTATTTGGATGCCTTTTATTTCTTTCTGTTTTCTGATTGCTCCTCAACAAAGTATTCTAGAAACACTTGTTTCTTTGGCTACTCAAACTGATCATCTTGGATTATTAATATGCTAGGTATTTCGTAGCCATCCACCCCACCCAATGTACTCAAATTTAGAGTAAATATAATTGACAGTTTGATGATTCAGTGTCACAAAATACCCACTGTTATTATATCATTTTGAATTTGGATTTTATGGCATAGTAGTGCAGTTATAAAAAGGCATTTAAAAAAGAAAAATACAAACAGAGGCAATAACAAAACCTTAATTTAAAACCTCTTTATCTCTTTTAATATTTAAATGAGCAGAAATAAAGAACATTCCTGTTACGTGTGAACCTTGTAGATAATCTAGGTTTCTACTAAAAGGGTATGTAGAAAAGGAAGTATCTCTTAACATCTGTCAAGAGAACGGACTGTAGGTAATGATAGTAAGTAATGAACTATCTGATTTGCTAAAGACTGTCCATTTGTTACCCACAGTCAAGGCCAACTGTAATCACACGTGGTAACCCTCATCTTAGGAGTCCATGACAAGTGCAATAACAGCCCATGATTCAAGTTCTCACGAAGTGTTAAACTGCCACTTGAAAGATGAAACATATTGATATTTCAAAAATATTTTGCAGGAAGAAACTGTTTGCTTAGATTCTGAGACAGATGAACATATTAACTGGTTCCAGCAAGAATATATGAAAACAGAAAAGAACTGGAAAGAAATTGATAGGAGGATGAGTCAGACTTTGGAAATAAGAAGAAAGCTGATTGGCAGCAGAACACCTCTGAAGGACATTCTTAAAATGTTTCCTTTCCTGAAGTGTCCTTACCAGGTATCTTTATTCGTTTATAATATTCTCTAATTTTAATGTCCAAATTGATTTTTTTTCTTTTCTTTTGGAGTATAACAGCACTACGTAGCAAATGGTGGGTGTGAATCTCAGTAGGGTGCATGAGACTCCACAGGCTATAACTAGGACCATTTGGTAAGAATTTCTGGAAGCATATTCTAATAACATACACTGCCTGCCTTCAGATTAAAGATTTCCCTGTCATTGAACATGCTGGGAGGCTGGGGGGACGACTACTTAGGGGTGTTTTGACAGTGTGAAACATTTTCCCTTTGCATACCTTTAGATAATCAAGATAGTTACTAAGGAACTGTTAGTCTGCAGCATTACTCAAAATCTATTTCCTTTATGATCCCAAATAACTTTATAAAGTGGAATATATGAAATTTAACAAATAAATCAAATACCCTTCCATTTAGTTTACTTACAGGGGCCTTTACACGGTCCTATCACAATCTTAGTGTAATGTTAGCGGAGTACATAATGAAAGATTCACTGAAGTTTTTACCTGGGAACACATTTCATGGAAGAATTCTGTGGGCGCAATCAACTGTTTTGAAAATAAAAGTTATCCATGCTATTCTTCCTCCACAAAATGAAAAAGAACTTGCCCGCATATTTTATTTTCATAATCGTGCCTATAGCAAACATCTGAGTGCTTACTACGTAGGGGGCATATTTTCGGTGCTTCACATGGATTATTTTATCTGTTCGTCTCTCAGCAGCACTACCTTAGTTATTAGTTGTTTTCTCTTCATCTTTGGGTTGCTAGGAAGAGTAATAGCCAGGAGGCTTTGGCTATTTCAAGAGTATGCCAGATTGACACACCTAACAATATATTGTTTTAAAGCAAAACCTTGTCAAGCTGATAGCCCATAAACTCTGTAAGTGTAAGGAGCATTTTTTAAGCATGTTAGTAGTTCTCCAAGTGCCTTGCAGAATATTGTGTGTTCAATACAAATGAAATATTTTTTTGTAAATATTTATCAGCCACAACAATTTTATTTATTTATTTTTTAAATTAATTTATCTATTTATTTGACAGAGATCACAAGTAGGCAGAGAGAGAGAGCGGGAAGCAGGCTCCCTGCTGAGCAGAGAGCCCGATGCAGGGCTCGATCCCAGGACCCTAAGATCATGACCTGAGCCAAAGGCAGAGGCTTAACCCACTGAGCCACCCAGGCTCCCCAATACAAATGAAATACTGATTTTTTTTTTTTTTCAATGCTGAATGAGTTAGTGAATGGTGGGGGTCTTTGTCTGGACTGCTGTAACGGAAATATCATGGACTGGGTTGTTTATAAAGAACAGAAATTTATTTCTCAATAGTTCTGGGGTTGGGGTAGTCCAAGATCAAGACACTGGTGGGTTTGGTGTCTGACAGTCTGCTTTCTGGTTCATGAACGTCGCTCTCTAGCTCTCATTTCACATGGCTGAAGGGGCAATGTAGCTATCCGGGGACTCGTTTATAAAGGCAGGAATCCCATTTGTGAAGGTTCCACCCTCATAACCCGTCCCCTCTCAAAGGCCCCAAGTCTTCATTCCATCACATTAAGCAATAGGTTTAACAAATGGAACCTGGGGGACAAAAACATACAGCCCGCAGCAGTTGGTGAGGCTGTCTGGACACTGATGTTGCAGCCTTAGGAGGTCTTCATGAGCTTGTGGGCTGCACAGGTTTAGTGATTCAAACAGATAAGCTATGGTTCAGCAGCCTTTCAAAGAATGATAGATGAGAATGAATCTGAGTGGGGGGCCGAGCAGGTTTTAGACCTAAGACTTTGTGTCTCGTGCTTTGTCTTAGGTCTCTTTTTTTCCCATTCCCTCAGGCATTTCACTCTTTATATCCAAAATATGGATTGGGATATGGTTTTTGTAATGACTGTGTTACTGAATGAATAAAGTTGTCTATCTATTGTTTTAAACAAAAGAGTTGAACGTTTCCGCTTTCTTCAGGAAGTGCCTGTCTAGGCCTTATACAGCCAGCTGGGATTCACAATATTTATAAAACCCTTGTGCTTCCTAAAATAAAAGCAAGCTCGACCTTGCTTGCAAACACCTAGCTAACAAACAATCCCTAGAGCAGGACAGCTGCCCCTGCTCCAAACTACTCCCACCACTTGTTGCTACTACCATTGTGAAGCCCTGTGAGCCTAGGGAGCTTGTGGGCACAGGTGTGGCAGAAGAGAAGCAGCCAGCATGGGACATTGGACAGGAGAGTTTGCATAGATCCTTCATCACCACCTGCGTTCATCACCCTCCTCCCCTCAAAACACATTCTTTGAACAGAAAATCAGAATGATATTTAGGAACAAAGATTTTAGCCCTAGGTATACTCATAGCTACGGAGGTATTATTGCTCTACAATTTCTCACAGAACAAAGCCAGGATGTATACCTTTGCAGAGGTGCACATGTGCACAAACACACACACACACACACACACACACAAAATCTGTATCTGTTCATATATCCATATAACCATGAGGTCGCATTTATACCTTCGAGTCCAACGCAAACCGAGGGCTTATCCTAATTGACTCCTTTTCCATACATTCTGACTCTAACAGCACCCACTGGCACCCATTATCCTCAAAGCATTCACTTATTTGTGTCACCTTCCTCAAACCTCATACAGCCAAATTCCTGTCATGAATGATTAGCCACAGAAAAGCTCCTTTCTCCACACTCCATGTTTTGTCTCACAGGTTACTAATCTTAATTCTCTTTTTTTTTCTTGTTATTCAGAATAATTTCTATTGCTCTATCTTCAAGTTCATGAAACTTTTCTGTTTCCCATATGCATTTCCCTATTCGGTGATGTTTTCATTTCAGTAAATGTTATTTTCAAATTGAGTTTCAATTTGATTTTTTTTAAATTTTTTTTTTTTTTTTTTTTTTGGACACAGAGAGAGGGATCACAAGTAGGCAGAGGGGCAGAGAGAGAGGGAAAAGCAGGCCCCCTGCCGAGCAGAGAGCCCAACACAGGGCTCGATCCCAGGACTCCGAGATTCTGACCTGAGCCGCCCCTCCATTTGATATATATATATATATATATATATATATATATATATATATATATCCCATTTTTCTGTTGAGATGCCCCACAGTGATGATACATGGAATTCACTGGACTTACCATGTTCCCCACTATCCTAGATTAGTGGTCCACTGAAGGTTGCCTAATTAAAGAGCCACCATGCCTTTCTGAGAATGTGCATTCCAGTTTTCTGATAACTACTTTTGGACCTAGTCTTTGGGTAACTGATGATCTACCAAAATGTTCAAGAAATGATGAAACCCCATGGGTAGTATGTAACTCTTCTTTACAGAGCTTTAGGGGAAGTGATGAGTACTTTGATTCCTACCAGTGTGAGTGATGATGAGTTGTCTTATAAAGCCACCCTTAAAAAAAAAAAAGTGGGGTGGGGCACCTGGGTGGCTCAGTGGGTTAAAGCCTCAGCCTTCAGCTCAGGTCATGATCCCAGGGTCCTGGGATCGAGCCCCACATCGGGCTCTCTGCTCAACGGGGAGCCTGTTTCCCTTCCTCTCTCTCTGTCTGCCTCTCTGCCTACTTGTGATCTCTGACTGTCAAATAAATAAATAAAAATCTTAAAAAAAAATGTGGGGAGAAAGGCAAGGGAAACAAAGGCAAAAAATGAACTATTGGGACTTCATCAAATTAAAAAGGTTTTGCACAGCAAAGGAAAGTCGACAAAAGCAAAAAACAACTGACAGAATGAGAGAAGATCTTTGCAAATGACGTATCAGATAAAGGGCTAGTATCCAAAATCTATAAGGAACTTACCAAACTCAACACCCAAGGAACAAATAATCCAATCACGAAATGCGCAGGAGACATGAACAGACATTTCTCCAAAGATGTACAAATGGCCAATAGACACATGAAAAAGTGCTCCACATCACTCAGCATCAGGGAAATACAAATCAAAACCACAGTGAAAGACCACCTCACTAGTCAGAATGGCTAAAATTAACAAGTCAGGAAATGACAGATGTTGGCAAGGATGTGGAGAAAGGGGAACCCTCTTATACTGTTGGTGGGAATGCACACTGGTGCAGCCACTCTGGAAAACAGTATGGAGTTTCCTCAAAAAGTTGAAAATAGAGTTATCCTATGACCCAGCAATTACACTACTGGGTATTTACCCCAAAGATACAAATGTAGTGATCTGAAGGGGCGTGTGCACCCCAGTGTTTATAGCAGCAATGTCCATAATAGCCAAACAATGGAAAGAGCCCAGATGTCCACCGACAGATGAACAGATAAAGAAGATGTGGTACACACACACACACACAATGGAATATTATGCAGCCATTAAAAATGAAATCTTGCCATTTGCAATGACATGGATGGACCTAAAGTGGATAATCCTTAGCAAAATAAGTCAGTCAGTGAAAGGCAATTATCACATGATCTCATTGATATGTGGAATTTAAGAAACAAAACAGGATCACCGGGGAAGAAAGGAAAAATAAAACAAGATGAAAACAGAGAGGGAGACAAACCATAAAAGACTCTTAATCATAGGAGACAAACTGAGGGTTGCTGGAAGGGAGGGGGGTGGGGGGATGGGGTAACTGGGTGATGGACATTAGGAGGGCATGTGATGTAACGAACCCTGGGTATAAGACTGATGAATCACAGACCTGTACCACTGAAACCAATAATACATTATATGTAATTAATTGAATTTAACATTTAAAAATGTTTAATTAAAAAAACAGTGGGGAGGCTCCAGTGGTGGTGGAATTCTCGGACAGGGAGAAATTGGGCAGTGTCAGAAAAAGGTGGTTTTGAGTAAAGGGGTTCCCATACATGTAAACTGGTTTTGCTTTTACTTTGTAATCAGATTGCCTACACCTGTTTCTCATCACTTAGTTTTGTTTCTAAAGCTCTCCTCTTTCCCTTTTGAACACTATGATTAGGTATTTTTACTTGCTTCCTAAGATCTAACAGTTTTCTTGTTTTGCCTCTTGTTGCATACCATCTAAAGAAATACAAGGTCCTAGAATCTTAGCTGGAAGCCAAATAGCCAAAATAACGCATGTATCTTTGGAAGCCTCATTTAGCTGAGTCTGTGCAAAGTTTTAATTCTATGGGTATAGAAGTTTGCTATGTCCATTATTTATCTTATTTATCCTATTCATTTCAGGTTTCATTTTTTTTCCCTCCTCTGTCTTTAAGTCTTTACTCTCCACTAAATCTACTCAGATACCTTGTATATATTTTAAACTAGCCTTCAAAGCTTAATATAAGCCTAAAGAGTTATTTACTCCTTACATTCTATACATTAGCTTTTCTTGTGATCTTTTTCTTCTTTTTCCTAGATGTTCAGGGAATTCCAACTTCTTACGAGAACAGATATTTATAAGAAAATAAAGCACATTTTGGAATCCTATTCAGAAAATATACTGACTTCTTTTTCAGTGATGGACAATCCAATCAATATTGCATTGCAAGAAAAAATGAAACAGCACACAGATGAAGAAATGTTGAAACGTTAGTAAACTTGGGTCCCGGGCAATCTGGTCTCAATGTTATCTGGATAATTTGGGATAATTAGAAAAGCTCTATTTTAGAAATAAGTAATTCAGTGAAACAACATGCAGGATGAAAAAAATTCTCAAATAGGGCAAGTTGAGGTACAGAATTAAAAGTACACTTGATCCTGTAAAATTATATTTAGGGCAACTAGTTATCTGTTAGTGTCATAATACACATCATGAGGTAAAGCATGCTAAAATCTTCCTGGCTGATGGACAGAGAGTACAGGGCTCTTATCTTCTGGCCATGACCTGGAGGGCAGAACATGAGATCTGGTTTTTATTAGAAGGCAATGTTGGTTAAATAGTTGTGAAACACTGATGCAATAAAGCCGGTTTATTCTCTGTAGAAGGAAATGACTAAACAAACAAAAATCCATGTTTAAAGACTGGCTTTTGCTTATAGTTGGCAAAGCCTTATTTTCACTTGGACTTTAAGCATATTTGTTTTGGCAGATCTGAAGATGACAGCCACATGTTTGCTCCTACCAGATGTTTTTGGGGATGATCCCAGCCTTTTTGTCATTGTGAATGAGAAGGTATGCAGTATGTCAGTGATCACTGGGTTTGACGTTTCACATCGTCATATGATAATTTATTTGAAAACAGGGTGGTGGTCTCCTTTGAAGTACGGTTTCATTGTATTTACAAATATGCTGCATTATGACAAGTTCATTTACTGTAATATCATGTTTAAATTGAGGCACCTTTTATTATTTAGCCATTATCCACATCACAGAATGGTGAGTCTATTATCTATTATTTCAGGTGCAAGTTTCCACACCCGTGTTAGAAGTCAAGAACCCTTTCAATGTCGATGTCTGCGAATTTTCTTTGTATTTAGAAAAAGAGAAGCTCACAAAGGTAGATGACTGTATTACAGCCTTGGCTGCTCTCATTGCTGCCTTCCATGTATTTGGAGTTGAGTGTCCAAGAAGACTGTCCCAAACCCTCAACTTCCTAGAGACGCTGATTTTTGATATGCACAGTCCCTGTTTTCGTTCTACGAAAGAAAAGGAAAAGGAAGTAGGATTTCAACACCCAGTTACTTAATGACATGCCAAATATTGCATCAGAATTAATCTCTGGGATACCTAAAATTTTATAAAAAAAATTGTTTTGACTTAGCATTATAGTAGAGGTAGGTATTAGAAAATTGTCTTGTCTCAAGTATGCAAATGAATTTTAGTACCTTCTGTCTTTATGCTTAGATACTGAAATTCTTTTTGAAATTCTGTAATAAAATATTATGTTAAAGAGCTGTTGGAGTTCTAAGAAATTCAATGATCCAAGCTACACTTTTTTAAAAAAATATTTATTTTTTCTAAGAGAGAGTGCACACGTTTACACAAGTGGGAGGGGCAGAGGGAGAAGGAACAAGAATCTCAAGCAGACTCCACACTGAGTGTGGAGCCCAATGCAGGGATTGATCTCATCACCCTGAGATCCCAAGCTAAGCCAAAACCTAGAGATGGGCGCTTAACTGACTGTGTTACCTAGGTGCCCCCAGAGCTACACTTTCTAGGGTGCTTTAGTTTTTGAAAGACCCTCCACTTCAGATACCTCAAGTCCTTTGATTCGGGTATCACACCTCACACTCGGCCCAATATGCGCACCCTCGGGAGACTCGATATCCAGGAGCTGTACATTTGTGTCCTGTGGGCTGCCTCTTTGGTCTGAATATGGCTTGGAAACATTTTAGTCTTGAACATTTTAAGAAGATGCACATACTCCCCAGTTCTTTTTCCTCCAGCTGACCTGCCTGGTCCCAGGCATTTTGGTTTCCTTCAACCACGTTTGTTGAGAACAAAGGCTGCTTCATTCCTGAGGTCTCCTCACTGCTAGCTGATCTCGCTGGCCCAGGTTCTGACCACCTGTGACCTGTGTAGTCGTCCACTGCTTCCCTCCCTTGACACACAGTGATGGCCCTGTTCTTGTCCCATATCATCCTACTTTTCCCTGACTTTGACATCAGGTGTTGGTGTGAGCCATGGCTGCTGTTCGGGTTTGTTAGGTCTGTAATATGGACCTGGTTTTTCCCTCCCAGAGCCTTCTGGGCACCAGTTTCTAGTGTTTGGCTTGGCCCCTTCCTCGACTTGCTCTGTTGCCTGTCTCTGAAGTCTGGGTCCTGATGCCTCATCCACCCAGCTCAGAGTCCCATGCCGTCATTCCATTTGTTCTGTTCCTAAAGACGGTACATAAGGAGTCCTTAGGTTTGACAAGACTCAGTGCACTCTTTTCAAGTATTTTATAAGGATACATGACAACATTACAGTTCTGAGGTGCTCCTTGATAATCATCATCACAGTTTCAAAAAAACCCATCAGTTTTGACAGAACAGATTGGTTTAGAGACTGAAGAGACTTAAGTGTGTTAATACTTCCATCACAATGCCGTGAGCATTTTGGGGGGTAATGTCATCAACTTTTTAAAAGTTTACAAAGAAAGGGATTCATATGAATTATTGAAAAATATTTGTATGACATACATCTCTGGAAATACTCATTCTAATGCCCCTTTCTCTGTAAGTACTATTCTTTAAAATGTTTAAGTCAGTGAGCTAGAAAATGCAATTTGATCAGTTGCCTCTACAGTGACTGTTCACTACCTGCTTCAGTGACAATGGACAGGCAGAGGGCCAAATCAGTTCCTATCAATTTCACCTGAACTAGTCCCTAATTCCATGATTTCTGTGTCTTCCCTTTCCCCTTCCCTGAACTGTGCCTTTCGTTCCTTACAAACTTCCCTTTACTTTTTTTTTTTTTTAGTATCTACTTCCCTTTACTTTTTTAGTTCCATAATCTGTCTTATTCTTCCTCTTCCCAAATGAATTTACTCAATTCTTACAGATTCCTTTCCTTGGAAGTACACAGGCTCTGTGGCTAAAGGTCAATGAAAGCCTCTCTTTGTCCTCGTGGGCTGGGGAAGGGAGGGTTGGAGCTGCAGGAACACAGCCATGAGGTTTGGCTTTAAACATGGCAGACATGAGCTGACTGTGAGGGCAAATTCACTTAAGCTTTATTGTCTCTTCCCATGGTGTATCCCCAGTGCCCCCAGCACGGCCCTGCCCCTCGGTAAATACTCCTATTGTTGACTAACATACCTCTATCTTCTTTGGAGTCTGAGTCTACCGAATCCAAAATGGCATCCTTTGGTTATATTCCAACCTGCAGACAGGTCCCAGTTGGCTTACACAGTGTTTGCAGTTTGTTTTTTTTTTAAGATTTTATTTATTTATTTGACAGAGAGAGAGATCACAAGTAGGCAGAGAGGCAGGCAGAGAGAGAGGAGGAAGCAAGCTCCCTGCAGAGCAGAGAGCCCGATGCGGGGCTCGATCCCAGGACCCCGAGATCATGACCTGAGCCGAAGGCAGCGGCTTAATCCACTGAGCCACCCAGGCGCCCCATGTTTGCAGTTTTTAAAAAATGCCTCCACTTATTTACTCACTTATTTATTGTTGTTCTTCACATCACCTGGGACCCAGCTTGACAATTTTGAATCCTGCAGATTCTTTACCTAGTGAGGTAATGCCCAAATCTTTGACATTGCTCCTGCTCTCATTTGCCTGTTTGACAAGCTTTCTAAAAAAAAAACATACATATGTAAAAAAAAGTATCTGCAATTAAGATTTTATTTCATTCATGTCAGACATAACAAGTGCAACTTGAATGTACAAATTCTGAACAGAACATAAAAAGGAAAAAAAAAACCTGACAACAAAAAACTTATTTAAGCAGATTCATGCAAAGAAATGAAAGGGACATTGCAGATGCCATGGCCCTTTTGAATTATGACAAATGCAAAGGACTGCTAGTAGACTCCCAATGGGGGACATCAAAGGAAGTCCTACATCCGAGAAAATGAGGGCAACTAAGGAGAGAGGCGGAACTTGCCCTAGAATTCAGACAGCATGCTACGAACTTACTTGCTACTCTTATAATAGCCCTCAAATAAATGGCCCATCCTAGGAGTAGACATTACATCCAAAGGCTGATAAAATAATTTAACTTTTGTGTTGGAAAGACATTCTTGGAAAAGAAACACTACTGCTAGCTGTTTCTAGATAATCAAGGGCTTTCATTTAAAGTGCATCTGTACATTTATAAAACTTAGGTGAACCGTTCTGCAGAGAAAGGAACCTTTCCAAAACGGAGGTTCTTGAATAATTGCTTTGGAAAGCTGCCCCTGGATCTGTGAGCATTTAGAAGCTTTATGTTGACCGATGTTGCTCCCTCCCACCCTACCTTTTCAGTAAAATCCATACACTCCCTCTTCAGCCAACCTGAAGAAAACCTTTGGGTCTGGAGGAAGATGATCTGGGACAGAATTCTATATGGATTAGTGTTTCCGTCGACAGAATGACCCCTTCAGCTCTGAAAAGCACCAGTTACTTCATTAGCAATCAGAGAGAAGCTCAAGATCGTCTCACAAATAGTTCAAGATCCTTACAAACATCCCCCTCCCCCCAATATAACTGCATATTCCTTTGATACCACCAGACTCTTGTAAATACATAGGGCACCACCATGTATAAGATTGATGCCATTCAAATACATCACCTAATTTATTTATATATTTTATTTTTCAATTCCATTATTTATATACATGTTTTTGGTAATTATAGTAAAGATGCTGGTGAAAAGTAATTTGTTTAACATTTCATAAAGCGTGCAAAAGTAAAAACACTGATTTAAAGTAATTTTTACCACTGTCCAGCCCCAACAAATTATGACAAGCAGTTAGGCAATATCATGACTTGCAAAGTTATACTTAGCATAATGTTGCAATTCAAAATATGGCACAAGATGAACAATACAGGTAACAGTCCCACTGGCGAACCTCAGCCAGGTTTTGACTAATTTGGTTTCAGTTGAACTTGGATTATATAAAAAGGTGTCTGAAAGTACTGAAAAAGAAACTGTGTGCATGAAAGAGAATTCAACAATGTTTACAAAATGCCAAAAGTTCTTACTCTGACCCCCCTTTTACCATAAATAATTAACGAAGTCCCCTTCCCCCCACCCCCGAGCCTCAAAAAGATGTACAAAGATAAATTTAGCTCAGTGAACAGAACCAAAGGATGACCGCTGTTAGACAGTACTTGGTTAAAAGCCGAAGGACTTTCAGAAGGGTTCGTATATATTGTCTCTTGAGGAATATAAATAATCAGATAGCATCGCTCTTTTGAGTTTTGGAGACTTCTCGCGTAGGAGTTATAACTGTCCTTGTGCTTTGAATAAAACATGAGCTTTTAAAGCAGAAAGCTGATGGTCTTCCAAATTCCCCATCTTCAAAGTTCATTGTGAGAGTTCTTTTCTGCAGCTTTGAACATCAGGATGGAATTGAAGATTTTGAGAGCAGGGCCCAACTTAATGCTCATAATCTTAACAATGTCTGTTTGGGTCATAAGCAGAAAGGCTTCTCCATCAATTTGCTACAATGGGAAGAAAAGACAAAAAAGATTATGACTCAGTCAGACGTGGTGGCGTGGCAAATAGGTGAAGCTATGTTATCAGCCGTCTTCTGTACAGCACCACGAGAACGGCACAGACAGGAGCTCATGTGTGCCGACATTTCCCAATTCATGAAGCTTTCTTATCGACAATAACCAAATGTGGACTGGAAGCAAAGTGAAAACTCAGTCATCTGAAAAATCGGCGTGCAGGAAAATGGGAGACGCCCGTATCTCCCCGTGATGACTCTGACTTAGGCAATGAGTCAAGCAGAATCTGGGAAATGCTGGGGTGCCTTAGATCCAGCTCCCATTATGGCAGATTTTCGGATGAGAGAGGGGAATAAGCACACAGTAAGCACACAGCTGTTTGTGGATATAAACAAGGAATTTGGGCAAACGTGTTGGCTGCATGTTCACATTTTTTTAAAATTAGCTTTCTGCATTTAAAAAAAAAAGTGATAAATAACATTCACTTTTAGAGTGGCCACAATTACCCTTCACACACAGAAAAAGAGTAGTAACTAACAAGGGCAATCAACAGTGTAGATGGAAACACACGCGATGAAGGTGGCAAAGGTGGTGTGAAGAATTGCACACTAGGCTGATTGTATTATGTGGGTAACTGTGACCAACATCCTTCCTTGCTCTGAGTCTCTCTGAGAGTAAAACTCTTTGCTTCCACAGAATAGAAAACTTTGAGGTTTAAAGATATCGCTCTGAAGAAGATGATGTCTGTTTTAGTGGACAGAACAAAGGAACAGTCTTTTTGTAAAATTTTCAGGTTTGGGGACATTCCACCACCTTAAATAAATTGCCTTTATTTCAGGTTTTCCGTTTTACACAGAAAGTTAAAAAAAAAAAAAAAGTAAGACACACATTTGCTCTTTGCCTCAGAGTACATCGGAAATTTTGACAGCAATGTACTGTTTTGAGGTGACTGCGTCTGTCCCAAGTTCATACATGGAAGTCCTAACCGCCAATAACCTGAGCACGTGACTTATTTGGAAACAGGGTTGCTGTGGATGTAGTTGGTTAGGATGAGATCATACTGGAGTACGGTGATCCAAGATGACTGATGTCCTGATAACAAGAGGAAATATGGACACAGAGAGAGACACATACGTGTAGAGGGAAGATGATGTGAAGACAAAGATAGAACACCATCTAGGACCAGGGAGCAGGGCCTGGAACAGAGCCTTTCCTCCACCTACAGAAGGAAGCTACCCTGCTAACACCTTTCTTGCCTTCTTCAGACTTCCAGACTCCAGAACTGGGAGGACAATACATCTCTACTGTTTAAGCTACTGGTTTATGGTTCTTGGTCATGGCAGCCCTACCTAGCAAACCAATACCACTCCAAATTCTGTAAACAGTTTACCAAATAAAGGCTGATATAATTTAGTAGCTGTTTAAGATTTACAACAAGCCTGAAAACCCTTTTAATTGGTAAAAACTAGGGCCGTCTTATGCAACTTTGAGTATTAATTATTTTTTAAAGAATATTTTATTTATCCACTTGACAGAGATCACAAGTAGGCAGAGAGACAGGCAGAGAGAGGAGAAAGTAGGTTCCCTGCTGAGCAGAGAGCCTGATGCTTGCGGGGCTCGATCCCAAGACCCTGGGATCATGACCTGAGCCGAAGGCAGAGGCTTTAACCCACTGAGCCACCCAGGTGCCCCCGAGTATTAATTATTTGGAAAAAGTTTCCTAATTTTCAGTAAGGAAACATCTTACTATTATAAACTAGGAAGGAAAGACACTCCACGGTAATTTTCCAATTGAAGACAAATTCAGTGGCACGTACGGGAAACGTTCCATTGTTTTTTGGGGAACATTTGCTCTGGTCTCACTTGCTTGTGCTATGACAGTCCTCTGATCAATCAAGGCCAAGCAGAGAGTTGGATCTATTAACATTTCCCTCAACCAAGGCAGACCTTAGTAGGATATATGGTCCGAGAGAAGTCTTCTAAGTCATTAATGAAAATGTCAACTAACATCCCAGTTCCCAAGGAGCTCATTACAAAGGTGGAATTGTTTATTATGACCTTGGGCCCTACTGAGCCTCCTTCTGAGATTATATAAGAATTTAACATGACCAATGACTGATGAAAAGAAACAGTCTGAGAGAAAATGGCAAGGCTGGAATCTGAAAGCTGGGAGTGGGGTGAGAAGGTGAAGTTTCCGTAGACTGTTCTGAAGGTTCCACTGGAAAGAAAAAGTCATCCTGAGGCCAGTGCTGGCCCGTATATTTCACACATGCTGCTTCAAAGTGCGACCAGACCTACATGCCTCCACTGGAAGGAAGTAAACTTAATTGGAGAAAATCCTTTCTAAGAACAGTGATCACTGCAATGTAATACCGGGCTTGTTTCTTGTTTGCTTTTGTAATGTACACGCACTGGTCTGACTCCAGAGGTGAAGTATGTTGCTCCAGGCCCAAAACTCCAAAGGAGGGTTTGGTACTCGGGGTGTTCTGGCCATCCATTTCGTTACTATTACTTTGCACCCATGTTCTTTGCCCACTGTTTTAACTCTGCAAATCACAGTGACATGCTGTTTGGATGTCTTCCTCAGAGGGTCAAAGTACGAGTGTGTTCACTCCACAGAAACTTACTAAACATCTATTACATCACAGACACTCTTCCTGGGGATGCACACACAGCAGAGAGTAAGAGATACGGGCAAAAACAAGCAAGGAAAGAAGCCAAAACTCCTTGTGAAGTTTACATTCTAGTAGTGGAAGACAGACTGTGAGCAGAAAATATAACAAATAAGCAGATTAATTAGTAACGAATCGACAGTAATCCATTCTAAAAGGCGATTCATGCTGTGAAGAGGACAGCTCGGTGGGGAGATGACAGGGCAGCAGGGACAGGGACGGATGACTTAGAAGGTGGCATCTGAGCCAAGGGAGTGTGTCACGTGAACATCTGGAGGAAGAACATTCCACACAGGGAAGATTCCTGGACGATTATGAGACTGGCAAGGAGGCCAGTGTGCGGGAACAGTGTAAGGCAGGGATGGAGGAGACAGAGGTCAGGAGGTTCTCACTTCACTCCAGGTCACAGGGTGTCAGACGACAGACCCTTGTGAGAATTTTTGTTTTTATTCTGATTTACTACTGAATAGGAATGGAAGAGGGACATGACTATGTTCATTTTTAACAGGGTCCCCTGGCTAGGCTGGGAACAGATCATAGAGGAGCAGAAAGAGAAGGAGGGAGACTACTTAGGAGGTTACAGCATTAAGCCAGGTGGGAGATGGTGGTGGCTCAGACCAGAGTGGTAGTGGTGAAGGCAAAGAAACCCAGAAAGTCAGAATCCCTACCTGTTCTTAAATTATACCTAGTAGGATATTCAACAGATTGGATGTGGAGTGTATATGAGAAAGTGAAGTCAAGCATGGTTCAAGTAACAGCCCATCCTAACCCCTGGACTGTGCTTCTTAGAGATGACTTAGTAGACTTTAGATTTATGGTTTACTTCTAGGCCAAAAAACCAACACCTGCTAACCTGGTGAGATACTATTTTCACAAGAAATTATAGGATGAATGAACAAGGGAATGAATGATTATGTGAGTAACACATGTGGACGGTGGACATTCAGTGTCTTACTCCTCACAAGGAGGACACTGAGGATACTGATGCCTGAGGGACATCTCCAGAGATATTATGCCATGAAGAGAAAATATTCAAAGGAGTATCATATTTGAATATGCACTTGAATCTTAAACTAAGCAACAAAGCAAATCCACTCAGACTGTCTGCATATGAACAGAGCCAAAAAGAGGATTTACAAAATGGATGTGCTATAAATTTATTCTTAAAAATGTTTTATCATTCTCTGCCTACTTGTGATCTCTCTCTGTCAAATAAATAAATAAAATCTTTAAAAAAAAAAAAAGGGGCGCCTGGGTGGCTCAGTGTTGTTAAAAATGTTTTATCATTTTCACAGGTAATAACTACATGACTGTTTTTTCAAAGAAAGAAACACCGCTCCCTGCAAGTGTCTCAATCTGTTTGGGGACTGAAAATTAATGGGCCGTGGTCCACGAAGACACTTAGAATTTAGGACTTAAGAAGCCCCAAAATCTGAGTAACTGTCAATTACAGATCAACTAAAAAGAAGGAAAAAAGTTCTTGAAATAAGAACATAAATCAGAGAAAAAAGGATGTTGAAAATACGATGCCTGTATGTTTTAATGGGCACCCACCTAAAGCCTAACGATACCTCTTAGAGTAACGATGCTGATGCCCGGTGCTTGCATTCTTAGCTGTCCTTGCAAGGCTCTTAATTGAAGGTGTGCTATTCTTAGCTGCTGAGGCTAAACACAGAGGCAAACAAGGCAGATATACGTGTAACTGTAGACAGCAGATGTGGAGAAAGCCTTCTGAGATTACTTGGTCTTCTTTCCATCTTCCCATAGCCAAGATGGGACTGATAATTGACTGCTTTCCTTGGAGAAGCTGACTGGCAAGGGGCTTATTTTTAAAAGTCTCAAGTGAGAAGAGTCTTCTGCTGTGCTCAAATAGCATGACTTCTAGGTACTTAGAGCCAATTTCTTTTTTGTTCTAAGGCTCAATATAGGTCATAACATTATTAATCATCTCTTATATTGAAGTTTTGGGCAGGCACATGAAAACAACTAATATAATTTGCCTACTGCAGACTGTAATGAATATCAGTTGTTATAAACATTACTGAGATAGTTATAGATCTAAGGGGTTATTTTAGCAATAACAGTAATACTTATTATAGCATTAAATGAATTTAATTTAGGTGTTGTCAAAATGATGTTTGAAAATAAAGGGAACTCATTTCACATTATTAAAAATAAAATGTTGCTTATTTCTCCCTGTGCTATAAACTATACAAATGCACCTATGAAGTTTTCTGTGTGTGTGTGTGTGTGTGTGTGTGTGTGTGTGTGTGTGTATGTGTGTGTGTGTGTGTGTGTGTTTAAGTAGGCTCCATGGTGGGCCTGAACCCACGACCCCCAGATCAAGACCTGAGCTGAGATCAAGAGCTGGATACTCAACCGACTTAACTCTAAGCCACCCAGGCACCATCCCCCCACTTTTATAAAAAAATAATGACTCTAGTGCTGTTGCTACAGAGCATCACAAAATGGTTCAAACGTTTCCACCATACCTAATGTCAGACAAAGACATTTTTTATACAAATAACTAATACTGCTTTTTAGACAACTCCATACCAATTTGTCAATTTCAACACAATCCGTCTCTTCCCTCTTCTCCAATTCAGAATATCTCACCATTCACTGCAGTTCAGTGTTCTGATCCCACCAAGTAACAGACTGCAACTCAGTGGAATACTTACTTCATCTTTGAACACCTTTCCATGTTCTTCACACCCAGGTAAGCTCTGTATGAATTCTGACACCTGTCAAATATGAGATAAAAATTCCAGTTTAAAAAGGAAGGCAGAATGTAAGTGTTACAGGTTTAAAATATTTCAACCTACATGTTTTAGTTGTTTTTCTCAGAACAATTTCTTCTCTTTCAGAAAAAAAGACTAAACCCCACACGCATTCACCATATCCACACCCTGCCCTGAAGAACACACCACTCTAACTGGTCCCTGGCAGACAAAGAAAAGAAAATAAACCTCATCCGTGCTCCACTTGGAGACTTTACTGGCAGGGATTCCGGCTACGGTGGGGAGAAGTTTGCTCTGCTGCTCCCAGCGCAAGGGCAGACATGGGATCGGGGACTTGAAGGACAGAAAGACAGCCGACCGACGCTGAGCCTGCTGTACACTAGGTTCTTCCCGGGCACCTGGTCGATTGAAACAAATGGGAAATCACACTCAGAAAAAGCAGCAAACAAAACAAAACAAAAAACAACAACAAAAAAAGCCTCAAATGCCATGTGTCTCCCCCAAATGATGTTGGTGGGGGCTGGCTTAGGTAATGCATTGCTTCCTTTCAATATTATATTCATTGAATAATTACACTTTCCTTTTTCATTTCTCCAGGTCACCATAAGAAACAACCTGTAAATTCAACTCACATGTCTGCTGCGTTACCCATTATAGAAGATGGGTCACGTTTGCAACACAGCCTCTTTAATGTTTCATGGAAGATCCTTCCCTCTGAGCTTCACTGACAAGGAAAATGACTCTCACCTCAGGAACTAGTTTTGTTTCCCTTTCAGCTGTGGATGTCCTAAAGGTAATAATGGTCAAGTTGTGTGCTGAAGTCCAGCCCCTGTGGTTACCGTGTACTACCATACCTCTTTCGACTTTTATCTCAGCCCTGCATTCATTTTTCAATTTCTGTTTACCAATCACATTGATTTTTTAAATAGCCAACTTAATTTTTTTGACAGTGATATGAAATTATTGCAATAAAAATAAAACCACAGAAAGGCAAATAAATGCTTTTTTCATTCTTATTTTGGTGGAGATAAAAATTAAAGGTACAGAATATTCCATTTATCTGCCAGATCTTCTAAACCCAAGCCTATTTACTGCTGCTCTCCTAAAATCACCATTTTTTAGTAAATGATTTTATGTCACTGGGACTCCTAAATCTTGTCAATAATTATCTCAAGATCCTTTAGAACATAAATCTTTTCTGAAAACTACTTACTCAAAGCCCATCGGAAGAAAGGCACCTCCCCTAACATTGACTCTCCTCCACCCCTACACCAGCCCACAGTTAATAATTCAGATACTTCAATTCCACTATCTTTGCCAAATGGTTACCCAGTTTAGGCTTTTGTATCTCTAGAAAAATTTCAAGCTATTTTGTATCGCCAAGAATATTTTAAGGTTTATTTCTTTGAAGAGTAAGATTTACAAAAATGTAGATAAATCGTACTGTACCGTGCAAAGAATTTTCACAAAGTGACCACACCCACGTGCCCAACACGAGGGTCAAGAAACAACATGACAGCATGCTGAGAGCCTCCCTATGCCCCCTTCTAATCACACCCCAGCCAGCAAGGGTGACCCCTTTCCTGACTTCCAATACCAAGGCTCTTTACCCTGCCTCTGAATTACATTCAGATGAAAACCTTTGTGTTTCGCTTCTTTCTCTCAACAGCATGTCTGGGAGACTCATCCACATCGCTTGCTCTCTGTGGTTGTAGTTTGCCTGTTCTTTGCTGTATAGTTTTTCATTGTTACGACTATTCCACGATGAATTTGGAATTAATGAACAGTGGAGTTGTTCTTAATTTTTGACTATTATCAATAGTGCTGCTATGAGGATTCTTGTCCATGTCTTTTCATGAACATATGTATGTTTCTGTTATATACACATATATATAATGCATATATATATATATAATACATATGTATTTTATATATATACATGTGAAACTTTGAGCTTACAGTGTTTGCGTACATTCAACGTTAGCAAATTCTGCCAGTTTTCCAAAGTAGTTGCACGATATGCATCTACTAATAGTGTAAGAATGTTACAAATCATTTATGTCCTCAAGGACATGTGGACAAGGACATCATCTAGCTTTTTCATTTTAACCATCTTGGTAGATTTGCTGTGATATCACTTTGTGGTGATAACTGAATTTGTCTGACAACTAATGAAGTTAACCATCTTTTTCCAAGTTTATTGGCCAAATGAGGAACCTCCTTTGTGAAGTTGTTTTATGCCCATTTTTTCCTTTGGGTCATCTTGCCTTTTTTCTTTTTACTGATTTGTAGACATTATCTATGCATACTCTGGATAGGAATCCTTTGCTGGAAATATGTCTTATTAACATCTCCCACTCTTGCCTTCCTTTTTACTCCCTTAATACAGTCTTGCATGTCTACTGAAGAAATCCGTGCTTTCTTCAAGGTCCTAAAGTTAGTCTCCTCTGTTTCCCGTTGAGTACTTCATGTTTTTTTTTTTTTTTTTTTTTTTTTTTTTAAAGATTTTATTTTATTTATTTGACAGTGAGAGAGAGGAAATCATAAGTAGGCAGAGAGGCAGGCAGAGAGAGGAGGAAGCAGGCTCCCTGTGGAGCAGAGAGCCCGATGTGGGGCTCGATCCCAGGACCCTGAGATCATGACCTGAGCCGAAGGCAGCGGCTTAATCCACTGAGCCACCCAGGCGCCCCCCAGTACTTCATGTTTTATCTCACAATCTATCTGAACTTTATTTTTGTATGGGGTGAGATAAGGCTTGCCATTCCTAACGGTTTTTTTTCCACATGGAGTTCTAATTCCCCCAGCATGATTTATTGAAAAGACCATCCTTTCCCCAGTGTACTGCATGCAGTGCTGCTCTAACATAAACGTGTGTGTCCAGATTCTCCACTCTGTTGCTCCAGTCTCTTTCCACTGAACTACAAGGTTTTAATTACCACCACTTCAAAAGTGTCCTGATGTCCGTGACCTAGTTCTTCTTCAATATCCTTATCTCTTTGCATCTCCACATAAAATTTAGAATCAGCTTGCAAAAAAAAAAAAAAAAAAAAAAAAAAAAAGCTAGGATTTAGATGTAGATTACTACTGAATACAGACTGATTTGATCCTGAGAAATGACACCTTCACAATATCCAGTCTCCCAATCCAAGAGCAAGGTATATCGTTCCATTTCTTTGGGACGTCTTTCCTAGTTCTCTTTGACCTTTTGTCATTTTCATGTACAGGTCTTGCATATCTTTTGTTAAATTTATTCCTCTGTACCTGAAGTTTTCTGTTGTTAAATTATTAAGTAGCACAGCTTCTTAAAAATTTATTTCCTGGGGTGCCTGGGTGGCTCAGTGTGTTAAAACCTCTGCTTTCGGCTCAGGTCATAGTCCCAGGGTCAGGATCGAGCCCCGCATTGGGCTCTCTGCTTGGCAGGGAGCCTGCTTCCCTTCCTCTCTCTCTGCTTCTCTGCCTGTTTGTGATCTCCGTCTGTCAAATAAATAAAATCTTTAAAAAAAGTTTATTTCCTATTGTTCTACTGTGGTTCTTTAATAACTTTTCTCTTAAACTAGCCTAATCTGAATTTTGAAATGTTCTGAATATTAGAAAGTAACTTAAAAGTAATTATTGGGGGAAAAAAATCTTTCTTATTGGAGTTAACACACTCTGCTCCTGGTTCCACCTGAGTGAACTCATACAGAAAAATCTATCTGTCCCACATGAAACATTTCAATTCTTCAAATATTTTTTAAAAATCCATCATGGTGGGCACCTGGGTGGCTCAGTTATTGGGTGTCTGCCTTTGGTTTGGGTCATGGTCTCAGGGTTCTGGGATCAAGCCCTGCATCGGGCTCCCCTCTCAGGGAGAGGCCTGCATCTCCCTCTCTCATTCCCCCTGCTTGTGTTCCCTCTCTCGCTCTCTCTGTCAAATAAATAAATAAATAAATAAAATCTTTAAAAAAAATCTATCATGGTACCTCTTGCCCCATTTCTTTTAATGAATCTCATAACTGATTATGAGGTTTTAGGCTCTCATCCTGTTCTACTGAATATGTTATGAGCCAAACATAAGGCTGTAACTGTTTTTATTCTTTTATTCTTTTTAAATTTCTCACAGAGCTCAAGATGTTTTTGTTTAGCATAAACATGGGGTATTTAAAAACATTTCTTAATTTCAGACACTACCAAGAGTTTAGCAATTATTTGAAATACGATATTTGTAAAATCTTTCACGGGGCAGGCTAGTATGAAGTGGTGAGATTTCCAGTTCCACAGGAGTGACACTACAGAGCCCACTTTATGGCTTGTCCTCTGATTGCTTGCCACCTACGTGTCAGTCTTTTCCAAAGTGGTACATTTATGATACAACTGTCTCTATTCTATTAACACTTGCCACCCTTTCCTCCTTCACGGTAGTTCCATTCTATTTCCTCCTAAACCTATTGTATTCAGCTCATTTCTAATGTTGCTAACATCATTACTCTTTAGAAAAACAACTGAGGGGCGCCTGGGTGGCTCAGTGGGTTAAGCCTCTGCCTTCGGCTCAGGTCATGATCTCAGGGCCCTGGGATTGAGCCCCGCATCAGGCTCTCTGCTCAGCAGGGAGCCTGCTTCCCCGTCTCTCTTTGCCTGCCTCTCTGCCTATTTATGATCTCTGTCTCTCAACTAAATAAATAAAATCTTTAAAAAATAAAATAAAAACAACCCAGCCACTCTAAAGAAATGACTAAAACCCCTAACGATCCCAAATTTCTGATGGCTTCACAGGTCTTTGAAGCAGACACTATAAACAGGCCTAGACAGACACATCATTCTAAAACTAATACAAACTTCGCATCTTTCACTTCAGACTTTCCTTGCTTTTGCTGATTCTTCTGTGCTGAATGATGTCCTGAGGCCCAGTGGTGTTTTCTGATGAATGAGGCAAGAAGTACCATTTCCCAGCCACAGAACATCCCATCTCTTCAGAAAATAATAGCGTTTGCTATGATCCCCCATCCAAAAAACCAGAGAAAACTTCAGTTGGGTGAATGTGTATCTGAGCCCTTGAGTTGCACAGAAATGTGACTCCAGGTTTTTATTTTTAACATGTGATCAGACTAAAATAAATGCAAAAGGCTTTGGCTCACGTAGCCGGCTCAGTGCCACGAGTAAGGAAGAGTAGGTCTGAATGTGCACAATGTGCTTCATAAAACAAAGCCTTTGTTCTGCAAGACATTTCTGCCGCCGTCACATTTCTTACCACTCTCTTCTCAAACTATTTATCTGCCTGAAAAATTACCCTTTTGCAGGAGTTTTCTGTATGTTTTGAAGTTCCCAGAAATGAACATTTACCAAAGTCCCTTTGCCCTCCCCTTTGCGTTCTGGTTTTGTGCTTCCACAGTTCTTTGCTGCTACTCAATTCTGTACCATTGGGCACAGAACAGCCCAGGGAGGATTTCTAAGCCCAGTTCTTACTCATCCTTACAAAAGTGAAATATGATTAGGAAACTTTATACTTTGTCTGGAAATTGTCTAACTGTAGTGTTAAGATAAGTAACTTGGGGGGCACCTGAGTGGCTCAGTGGGTTGAGCCGCTGCCTTCGGCTCAGGTCATGATCTCAGGGTCCTGGGATCGAGTCCCGCATCGGGCTCTCTGCTCAGCAGGGAGCCTGCTTCCCTCTCTCTCTCTCTGCCTGCCTCTCTATCTACTTATGATCTCTCTCTGTCAAATAAAAAAAAAAAAAAAAAAAAGATAAGTAACTTGGTGGAAATATGTATGGTTTTCTTGCTATTGCATCTGCTAGGCAGTTACTGCATGACTGCTAGGCAATTATCGAGAGAGGGATAGTTTTCCTAGGTTGATACCTGGAGATGGATAATAGAGGTCTGCCTATTTATGATTATGATTTACCATATGGAAATTGCTCAGCATGGACACTGTATCGGGAACTGTGAAAGGCTTCTCAAGACAGTATATTCTTGCAGACTTTCTTGAAATGAAGTGCAATCCATAATAATGAAGTTACCCAAAGCAGAAACCTGCCACTACAAATTTGCCCACCGTGTCTGTCAATCTGGTTGAGAGCATAGGTATTAAAATTCCTGATTAAGGTAGGAAAATGTGAAATCACAGATTAACCCTCGTAAAAAGTCATTTCTGATAAAGGTGACCCTAAAAGAAATATCCTTTGATGTCAAGACAATAAATGTTCTGTATAGGGAACATCATCTAAACCAACCATGAAGTCTCATAGTAGAAAGGGACGTCCTCGCCTCCCTGGAGCATGAGAACCTGCTTCCTACAGGACCGTTCCATTAAGACCCAGTGGAACCACTGTATGGTAGGCTGACCAAGCAGGGCAAGTCCTAGAGAAAAGGAGAAGTGCTCCCTCTCTGCTGCATTTGGGCTCGGATCCCACTCTGAGCAGGTTTCCTATTTCCGAGTCTGGAATACTAAATCAACAAGCCAACAGCATAAGTTACCACTGACCTCTTGCCTGACTCATTTCTAGCCCTTTAAGTCAGAGACAGAAGTGAGACCAAAAGCTCCAACTGCCTTGCTTCATTTTAGTTTCAAAACAGTGCTAGGAAGTAACTATCCCTAAGGTGAGGAAACAGAAGCCTGACACCCAAAGCCACTCTGTGAAGAGGGACAGCATCAGACAGTGACCCTGGATCTTTTGCCTCCTAATACAGAGGAGAGGGTCATGGTCAAGAGGGTGAGTTTAAAAGTCTGATAAACGTGGATTCCAATTCATGCTCTGCCACTGACTAGTTCCATAATTTTGGTGAAGTCAAAGTAACAAGACTGTTGAAAGGATCACATGATATTTTTAAAATGCTTATCCCAGTGTCTGATGTACAGTAACGACTCAGCAAACAGGATAAATTATTTCTATTTTGAAAGAAAGGAATATCACTGAGACTGTATTGGATATAAAAAGCAAAACTGAAAAGGAGTCAATACCCTTTGAGGCTAATATTCCATGAGTCTATAAAATAGGCTCCTAATGGGAAAAGAATAAGGCCAGAAGAAAAGGAATACATCTGTCAACCAAAGAAAAAAAATTTTTTTGAATGGAGTTACTAACTGGTGACTAAATATAAAAAGATGAACAATAAGAGTGATTGGGTAAGATAAATGGATCACAGCATCAAGGAATGGAGATGAAATTAGCTCCAGAACACTTAACTCAGGCTGAAAGATATTTGAAGATCATTTCAAGGTCAACAACAACAACAAAAAACCAAAAACCAACTGCTAGGGAGGCAAAAAGCAAGCCTGACTCTTCAAGTGAGAATCTAGCACATTATAAAATAGAATTCAATTCTTTCTGCATATCAGCCACCCATGAGAAAGAAGGCTTGCAGGAAAGAAAACAAAACTGTATCTTTCCCAGGAGTACAAGAGTTTAAGCTTGAAGGCCAGGTCATAGAATCCTTTATTAATGGGCTTTCCTACAATGATAGGAATGAGTTATTTTTTTAAGGTAAAAAAGACAGAAGTCCAAAAAAAAGGGAAGGAGAAGAAAGGAGAAAAAGTGATAAAAAGTGATAAATTATATTCAGTTAAACTCCCCAAAGGTCAAATTCAGTTGTGGTAAGAATCATAAAAAGGGGAGGCTCATAATTATCCATATTGCATGGAATTAACTTGAACTAACTAAAGAAACAGGGGAGGGAGAGAGTTTTTTTTCAGGAGAAAGTTTTTTGTTTTTTTTTTAAATATCAATTTGCTCCATGACTCCAAACAAAATAGTTCTCATGGGCCTGCTGAGTCTTAAATCCTATTGGCCTTTTAAAGAAACTTAGGGTGGCTTCTTTCAAGTCTCCTCTACTCTAAATAATACACATACTGCAAGGGGCTTCCCCTCCTATCCTTTGCACCATCGCCCAGCCCACTAGATTTGGGAAGGGCTCCTTCCACCACTGGAGGGATAGAATTAGGAATGATCCCTGGTGAGCATTTACTAGGCTCAAGAATGTGGACCCAGAGTGCAGTATTATCTACTTGACCTCCAGGCTCAGGTTCGCAAGAGGAATTCTTCCAGCACCCAAATGGGAGCGCTGAAGGGTAAGTGTTCTTCACAAAAGACCTAGAAAAATTCTCTGGACTCAAAAATGTTAAAATAGAAAACAATCACCACGGGGCCTCTGACAAAAAGTTCTATAAAACCTCAGAAGAGGAGCACTGATTTATGGACAGAAGAATTTCGTGATTTTAGTGAGGTATAAGGGGATAGGACCTCGACAAAACAAAAGCAGGCTGTGAAAGAGAACAAGCCAACGCAGGGAACTGAAGGGAAATAAAAACCACTGCTGTTAAGATTCGTGTTAAAGGTGGTAAGTAGTAGATTTGACAGAGCAAGATGCTAAGTAAGATATTCCAACTTGATAAAGTTGCCTAGAATATCAAACATATATAAAAGCTGTGAAAATACTAAAATACTGGGGTACCTAGGTGGCTCAGTTGGTTAAGCGTCTGACTCTTGATTTTGGCTCAGGTCATGATCTCAGGGTCATGTGATGGAGCCCACACTGGGCCTTGTGCTGGGTGTAGAGTCTGCTTAAAGATTCTCCCCCCCCCCCATGTTTGTTCTTCCTGTCAAAACAAAAACCAAAAAATCCTAAAATACTTCCATATTGGTTGGTACAATGCTTCCCCTCCCCCATCCCAATCCCACCCTCCCCCAAGGCAGCCAGGCCCTTAACTGGACTTCTCAAGATCCAGCAATTAAGGGTAACTCTTGGTATAGTGGAGAACATCCAAAACTCTCCTCCAGTACGAAGACCACTGTTAATTTTAACTATCTTATGCAAAGTTGAGTGCCAAACCAACTGTTAAATATTTTGAATATAAATATAATCCCCTGGGTCTAACTCAAGAATAATAGGTATTACCAGTCAACAGAGAGAATAGAGCACAAGTGATAACCAAAATTAAAACTGAAAGAAGTTTCCTGGGTTAAAGACCAGCTGGCAATCATAGCGTGATTTTACTACAGATGAAATTCGTTTTGTGAAAGCTTTATAGGAAATGTTTCAAAACTCTGATAATGAAGGAAAGTTATCAAATTCATTTTAAGAGGCTAAAAATGGATGAGATATTAATAGTCAAATCTCACTTAGGAACATATGTGCAAAAATTCTCAAAGCAACTTATTTGATGAGGCTCTCTCCCTTTCACTAATAAAAAATCAGACAGTAAACAATATATGCATATTGAACTATGGGTTTTGTAGGTGAGAATAATAATTAAGAGTTATATATGAATCCTAGTAATGTTTCCAGAGAGAGTAAAACAGAAAAACTGAGGCAATTCAAATCAAGAAAAACAGGACAAAAATACACAAAGTTTGAAAAGACAAAGAGAGAACACCAGGCATATTGTATGTTAATCAAGCCAAATTCTCTTGATTAAGAGAATAGTAATTTTCCAGATCATTTTCAGAAAAAAAAAAAAATGATCAAAATCAGCTCAGCAAATCCAATAAAAAGTTAAATGGATTGAAGTTGGGAAGAGACTGAAAAGTTTACCAAGTATTACTCCCTCAAAAAATTCAGAGTCTAGGGGCACCTGGGTGGCTCGGTGGGTTAAAGCCTCTGCCTTTGGCTCGGGTCCTGGGATTGAGCCCTGCATCGGGCTCTCTGCTTGGCAGGGAGCCTGCTTCCCTTCCTCTCTCTCTCTGTCTCTGCCTGCCTCTCTGCCTACTTGTGATTTCTACTTGTGATTTCTGTCAAATAAATAAATAAAATCTTTAAAAAAAAAAAAAGTTCAGAGTCATGAAGATTCTATTCTGCTTCTATCTACATTTCCAATGATGAGAGAATTCCATGCAATAAACACACCTTCCACAATACTAGTACTCTACTACTACCACCTTCAGCCACGGGGGCATTTAATCCTCACCATACGCTACTGACATGGCTATGTTAGGACTACATTAATCTTACACAGGAGGAAACTGAAGCCCACAGCGAGGTGCACCACTGGTGAGCGGTAGAGACCTGAGAGGAATGAAGGCTGTGATTCTAACCACCATTCGCAAAGAAAGACCCTCATCAGAGAGACCTTCGTCTGAGAGTCCAATATACCTTGATGACAAAATCCTCATAAATGCTTTTCTTCCTTTCTTAATGGCCAGAAACATTTAAAGTAATCAAACGCTTGCACAGCACTTATTATGTGCCAGGCACTGTTTGAAACAACTTACAGAAGCACTTAATCGCCATGACAACCTGAGAAGGGAGTTACCATCATTATGCTGCTGGGTAGATAAGGAACCAGAAGCACGGAGAGGTGTTCAGTGACATGACCAAAATCACACAGCGAGCAGGTGGCAGAGCAGGGATTCAAACCCTGGCCATCTGTAGGGTTTGTACGTAGTGTTAAATTAAACACAACAGAACATGCTGAAGACAGCAGTGAATGTAACCTTTAAAATAATCACAGGTTATTGCTTTCTAAAAATCAGATACGGAAATCAAACCATCCCTTATGGAACAGGTCACTGCAGGCAAACAGTCCTTAGGTGCCATTCTCAAATCTCATATGATAATCTAAAGCAAAAAATACATATGAAAAAGCAAAGCCTCCAGGGAGATCATTAAAATCCCAATCAGGCTAACATTTTCTCATAAAAAAATTAATAAGTATGTGTAAGTCAGAAATACAATCCATACCAACAGTCAGTACGACTTCATTACTTAGTTAAGCCGCTGTAATGTGTTTTTAGCAAAGATGGAAGACAAATCACTTTCTCCAATACAACTTAAAACATTTGTTCAAATTATTTTCTTTTCATTCTGTGGTATTAGACTAAGACCATAGACTAAGACCATTTGGATTTCAATACACATTCTGAGGTGAGTTTTAAACATACAAAAAAAATGACATCAATACCATCGAAAATACATCACAAGAACCAAACAGAATGCTGCCCAAATTTTATATATAATATTGCACAGATATGTCAAAGAGACTGTAAATATAGGTCACAGATGAATCCATATCACTATGAATTACATACTATAGTTGACCTTGAACGATGCAAGGGTTGGAGGCACCAAACTCTGTACAGTCAAAAGTCTGTGTAGAACATTTTTTTTTGTAAAATCTGTATAACTTTAGATTCCCAACAAATGTAACTACTAATAGCCCATTGTTGACCAGAAGCCTCAGCGATAACCTAACCAGTTAACACTTATTATATGTATCAAATACTGTATCCTTACAATACAGTGAGCTAGAGAAAAGAAAACACTATCAAGAAAATAATAAAGAAAATACATTTATAGGACTGTACTGTATTTACTGGAAAAAAAAAAAAGCTCTGTGTGAGTGGACCTACACAGTTCAAACCCACGTTGCACAAGGTCAACTATATCTTTATCCTGAACAATAAACTTTTAGAGCCTGTGGTAACAGAATAAACCAACTAAATGAAGTTTATCTTTAATATAGAAGTGGCTGCTATACTCTAGTCAAGTTCTGATAGTTGAGTATTAATAGTAATAGCCATCAATACGATGAGATTATTATGGCTACCTCTGGCTTCCTGCGACGTCCTCATTTCACTGTCTGTCCTCTCTTCAAAGTCCTCCTTGACATCATCAGCATGCTGGTCCCTGAGGAAAACAGGTGTATCAATATTTTGTAACAGATGCACTTTAAAGGATAGTTCAGCACTGCATCTCAGCAACTGTTACAGGTAAGTAAGGGATAAATCATTGAATTCTACTCCTGAAACTAATATTACACTATATGTTAACTACTTAGAATTTAAATAAAAACTTGAAACTTTAAAAGACCAACAAAACAAAACAACATAAAAACACATGACACCCCTAAAATGTTTGAAAGGATTTTCAGTTCTACAAAGAAGCAATTCCTACTAAAACATCTATAAACATCCATTTTCTTCATTACCAATTTTCATTTACAGTTCAGAAAGGAGATTTTTAAAGCTAAGAATGTTATTAACGTGAACTTTTCTGTCAAATTCATCTATAGAATAACTCAACTTCACACTGGGACATGCATTCATGAAGAATTTTACTTTACTGTACAGTAAAGCTACAATGTAAGGAAAGAAAATATTTTGAAAGTCCAGACCATTTAATCAAGTAGCATTTATACTACACTCAGCTTTGGGATTTGGGCTTGAGCCTGAGATTGGCCCAGGAGAATCAAACTCAGTTCTAGGAAGCTTTTCCTGGCTTGGTCAAATGTATTGGCTGAACTGATTCCAACTCTTTTTGACCAGGAATGACCCGATGCTAATCTAAACATGCCGAAAAGCTCTAAAATGCAATGGAATCATTGTGATCTTAATTCACAGCTTTACCCTTAAGTCTGGGACAAAATGGCATTAAAGGGAACCAAGCACAGACTACTTCTATTTTCTTTAAAGCTAAATTTCAGGTATTTAAAATTTTCAACCTAATTTTTCCATTCCCAGAGTTTAAAATACATCCCAATCTCCAATTTCCTGGTACTGTCGAGCTTATGATCCCTGGTTTACACACTTCAATGCCTTATAATACTCTGCATTTATGATGTCCTACTGTTTCTCATGTGTTGTCACCTTTATAAATATATCCTGAGTTTCTGAAAGATCCAGATCATACTCCTACTGTTAAGTTTTAAGAAAAAAGGTAACACATCTGAAACCAAATATCCGAACAAAATATAAAGATGATGTGTGGTCTTAATTACAAAGGCATAATTTATTCTCCATTTGAATGATGATAATTTAACACAATTCAAACACAGTAATATGCCATAAATACATGTTCACTATTTCTTAGAAAGATCATTTCCATGGACACATGTGAAATTTCATTGAGATCTGTGCTCCCTGGCTAATAAGTTCATACTAAAAACAACTTATCACAAATGCTAAAGAAAACTTGCTTATTTGAGAATGGGGACAAACCACTGTTAATACAAAATATAAACATATCTCCTTCCAAGTGTAATCAATTAAATGATTATGGAGAGATAATCATTTCTCCATAAAATGTGGAGATGGAAATATGGGGAAAAATAAGAAAATCACTGATAACTGGAGAAGGACATTAATTAAAATGGCATTAATTGAAAACTGTCTTCTCTGTAAAAACTGTGCTGGAGTTACATGTGGTAATCACAACATGCTAAAATCAGCTTCCTATGTTAAAATCAGCTTCTATGATCTTCTGAACTTGTTTAACATTAAATGAGAAATAATATTCTGAGTCCACAAGTCTATTGACAGTTGTGCACAAACAACTTTTCAGTAGTCAAACTAATGGTTTGACTACTGAAAGTCTGACTACTGAAAAGTTGTTTGTGCACAACTATCTTAATATGAGAAAAAAAGTCATATTACAGTGATATAACTAAAGTTGGCATTTTTTCAGAGTCAATAAATTCCTAATTAGTTATTGTAGATTTCCTAAAAGCTCTAATGAATGGTCAAAAGGAAAAAAAAAAGACAAACTGAAATCAAAGGCTAAAATTAAGACTCAGAATTTTTCAAATATTTTCATTTTCATGATCAGAATTGTCCACTAGTAAGTATCATATTTTTGTGGTTTTAATAAAGCACATTCCTTTAAAGTAAGTTTTGTTAAAATAAAGGTAGAAGACTTAAATATGAGCCAAGTCCTATTGTATTCTTATGCCCAAATACAATGTCAATGATTTATCTCATGAAATGGAAAAGGACCATCTGATTGGAGAGAATGGAGATGAAAAAGGAAAATAAGACCTCTGACCCAAAACGTTTCTCCAGGGCTGCATCTGCTGTAATCCATCCCCAGAGAAGCAAAATGGAAGCCATCTGGTTTTAGCTGCATTATAGAAGCTTATTCAGTTTCTACTTTCCCTACTGCAACTCACGATATGTCATTAAACTGAACCCATATAAACTTGGGAATATATAAACATGAATATTCATCTTTGCCAAACATAATTCAAGTAAAGGACTCTAGAAGAAATGTCTACTGAATGTTTCATTTCCAATTAATAGATTGATTCTGCTAATTCCTTAAAATTAAAAGTGACTAAACCCCTAGGGGGTTCTACACGGTATGTCATTGAGAGGAAGTTGGAGGGGTGGGGCAGTGGGGTCACCTGAGCAGTCTACTAGAACAAGCGTTATAAAATAAATGGATGAATAGAACCACTGAAGAGAGCAGACCCTAATTAAGCACATCTAGAAATGTGGGAGCAGTTAACAATAAGAAAAGTTACAAGAACATACTATGCACCAAAGGCTGGTTGAGATCTTTGCATGTCCAATGTTTCATAATAATTGCTGGAAGAAGATTCTGTTCTTATAGCCACTCAAACTTAAGAGGATAATGTCAAATTTGTAGGACAAGTATAGCACCAGGTCTTATTGACACCAAAATCCACAATCAGATTTAATTATTAGCTGGTTTTTACCCTTGCATTTCTCCAGGATACAGTCTACCCATCTTCTAGTGACAAGGTCAGGCATGAAGAATCTGACTCATTTTTATTTGTTTTGTATTTTATTTAAAATAAAAATTGGTTTCTCACTTGGGCAACCAATATTTCTCCCTCTTACAAAGTGAGGAGTTTCATGGCCAATTCTTACTCAAGGGGTGCCATGATGGCTCTCTTCCTCTGCACAAAAATGAAATCCTTGATCTAGGATTTCAATTTCCTAAGCACAGAGTTTTTCTAGCGGCACAGGTCTTCCAATTAAAGACAAAAAAATGTTTATATCAGAATGCTCCAACTCTGTGATAACTTTATAATTCGCTCTGGAACATGGTACCAATATGCTTTTTGACAGATTCTCTTTTAAAAAAGACAACCAAGTACTTTGATGTTGTATTTTAGTAGTACAGTTTTGCTGAACATAAAAACATCTCTATTTTCTCCTCTTGATCAACACTTTCCAGTGCCAAAAATTTCATTTAGGAAGGAGCAGGGGGCAAGGGTATAGGGAATCAGAACATGGAGTGGTCACGTAGATGGTCTCTGGAAGTAAACAGACCTCTATCCAACATCAGTTCTGCTACTTAGTTCTAAATGATCTTCAGCAAGTTACTTAACTTTCCTACTTCCCAGTGCACCATCTGTAAAACGAGGGTAATAAATCCTTTTCCTCACTGGCATTTTGAGGACTCAATAAAATAATGAATAGAAAATGCTGCCCACAGCCAGACACAGAAGCAGGAGCATGATCAATGGCAGCTTCTACTATTTAAGAATTACTTACATTTTGGGATAAAATCACCCACTGTCACCTGTTTTCTTCAAGTTTTAAAACAACTTTTAGAAAAAGTTATGAGCCAGACTGCAGCCAGATGGCCTGGGCCGTAATCTGGGTCTACTATTGACTAGCTGTGTAATCTGTAACCAAGAGAGGTTCTACATTTTTGAATGGTGATATAATAATAGCACCTAGCCCCACATAAGGCACTGTGAAGATTAAGTGAGCTAATGAGGGTAAAAACCTAGAAAAGGACGAGGAATAAATACAGCGATTTCTCTTGAGGTTTTAGAATTTTCAAGTACCAATTTATTTCAATATTTCTTTAGTCTGAATTGAAATATAACCATAGCTTAAACCTTACTCAAGAATACTCTTTAGGCTTTTAAATAAGACAGTGAAATCCACTAAGTGCAAAAATGTATTCCTTACATGAGTCAGCATCCTCTTTTTCTCTGTAATTATGTATCATGCTTTAGATGTCTTACTATCTTACTCTAAATATACTTTGTGGTAATCATTAGCAAAACAAACATCAGAAGGGTAAATACATAGTAACAGGATACATTTGAATGCAAATTGCTACATTTCTTCAAGTTTGCTTATTTTTCATTTAAAAACAATCCCTAGACAATTATCCTTCCATTAGTCCCCAGTATGTTAAAAACAATATTGAAAAAATGTGAAACAATTACTTTGCTTCAATTCAGGGATTTCAGCTATACCTCAAAATCCAGCATGAGTTTGATTTGGCTCTTAGCTTGAAATAACCCCACTTTCTCTCCAGCAGAGCTCATTCTAGTCGCACAGGGGTTTTGTTAGAGCTGAAAAGTTACCGTATTCCCTCGTAACAAGGGGCAACACAGTGACTGCAGCAGCCAGGGCTGAGGGCCCTATAAAAAATATAGGCATTTCTGTTTTGAATGTGAAAAGGTCTTTTTTGCATGTCCCCAGCAAATTTATTTATTTATTTATTTATTTATTTATTTTGCTAAATTACTGGGCTGAGGTCACTCACAGGAAAAAAAAAAATCCAACAAAGAGAATCTCAGGTCTTATACTTTAGAGGAATTATAAAAGATTACTTGAGATGTTTCCAAATGCCTCCTACAAATGAAGAGGAGAGCAGGCACACACAGCCTCAGTACAAGGAGGTCACCCTCTTCAAAAGGACTCAGAAAAGTTGGCAAATGAAACAAGTCAGATTAAAACTTTTATGTCTATGGCTAACATCTGCATAGTCTTTTAAGGTTTATTTATTTATTTTAGAGAGAGAGAGAGAGGAGGGAGGTGGGCGTGAGAGAGAGAGCAAGCAAGAGCATGCATGTGGGGCAGACTCCCCACTGAGTGCAGAGCCCCACATGGTGCTCAATCTCAGGACCCCGAGATCACAACTCTGAGACCACATCCTGAGCCGGAATCAAGAGTCAGATGCTTAAATGACTGAGCCACCCAGCCACCCCAGCAGTGGTTTTAACAGTGTCTTCATAAACATGGCCTAAGGGAGGGAAACATGGTTTACTATTTATCTAATGTCTAAAAATAAAACATTTTGATTAATAAGCCCATTAAATTAGCATTTAGCATAAGGAACATATGTTAATGGAGAAAAGTAATATAATGAGACAAAACAGTGGATATTATCAAATGCCAAGGAAAGACCCCCCCAGAAAAACTAATTCAGCAATTAACTGATCAATCCTCTTATAAAATGTAAAGCCCTAACCAATGAGGTGAGCGTTGGGGAACAAAGACCACATATTATAAGAAGAGCAAGACTGCATGGCTTTTATGTTGTCAAAGAAAAGTAAACAGATGTCATTGCTTTTCTACTATATATAAAAGAGTCATGTGAGTCAGGAATTAGTGCTTTTCGAGGGGATAAAATAAAACCCAGTTCAGTATTGTTCCCCCAACTTCACAGACATACAACAACAGAGTCATCGCTTCCTTAACACTCTGAATGATTGCCTTGGTGTCCCAGTGGTCGGCATAGAACTGTGAGTGTTGGGGCGCCTAGGTGGCTCAGTGGGTTGGGCCTCTGCCTTTGGCTCAGGTCGTGATCTTGGGGTCCTGGGGTCGAGCCCTGCATTGGGCTCACCGCTCAGCCGGGAGCCTGCTTCCCCATCTCCCTCTGCCTGCCTCTCTGCCTACTTGTGATCCTGCTCTCTGTCAAATAAATAAATAAAATCTTAAAAACACAAACAAAAAAAGAACTGTGAGTGTTTTAACTAAAACTGAGCTTCTCTTTGGTGCACACAACCACACAGATTTGACTCAGGTTCCCAGGAGCTGGAATATTTTTAACTTGCATGGCTCCTGATCCATATCTTGCAGCCTGCTGACAGAGGAAACAGGCTTTACATGGGCAGGTAATGCCTAGTCATCAAAAGGGACTTTCTCCAATTGCCAGCAACAAACCCTCAGGCTCAGAAAGCCTCAAAAAGCAAAACAAAGCTCCAAAAGATTCTTAATTAGCATTTGTAATCTTTTAGAACTTCTGGCTCTAAATTAATGTTACTCTCTTTGATCTTGCAGTTCTGCAAAGTAAAGAGATTTTTATGTGCTTATAGTTTCATATTTCTGTTAGCTTGTGTTCCCATCTGTTTAATAGAGCCCTCCTCAAGTGTGCAGACTAGCTCTTGGAGCGACTGGCAAATCGGATTCATCCTAGAAATATAAATCAGATTAATACTTGCAATTCCTACAACTGCTCTCTGTAATTCTGAGCAGAAACACTGGTCCTACAACTTGAGAAGCCATTTTAATGGCCTATAATGAGCTGAACAGACTGAAATTTTTCACTGGCTTTAGATTAGCAATGGGCTTTTGCCTTGCAAGGTAACACAAGCATTTAGCAGATATTTAAAACATGCTTTACTGTGTTTCTGTGGTTTTGTCTAAGCAGGCTTAAACAACATGGGAGCTTAGAGCATTCCACGATTTTTAATAGAGATAGCACCTAATTTAGAAACACAATTACAAGCAGCTGTAGGGTAGATTTCACGAAAATGAGCCTATGTGGGATAGATGCCGATGTTCTCTGATGGGTAACACACTGTGAATTATTACTCCAGAGAGGGGTCTTTATACTGAATAATAATTCCCTAAGCCTAGTGTCAAGATCACTTGCATCCATCTCCTGGGGGCGCTTGTTAAAAATGAACTGGGAAGCACCTTATACTTCCTGAATCCGTTAACTCTGGAGACGGTACTTTGAAAGCTGCATTTTAACGAACATCTGATGAGTCTGATGCAAAATAAAGTTTGAAACCCAGGTTTATTAAGATGTAGAGAAAATATACACATACTTTTACTCAGCGATAGACATGCAGAGACTTCAGATTCCCAGTCCCTGGGAAAAGTTGGCCCCCCGACTGGACTGGGAAAACCTCTGCCTCACCATCTTGTGGGGAGGAGTGCTGTGAGGGCAGGGACACTGCTGTCGCTCTCCCAAGTGAGGGAAACATCTCAATGAAAACATGAGGCACAATGCAGACACTCCCTACACGTCTGAGGAATCAATGGCTAACTGGAAAAGGATCGCAGACTCACATTTCTATCTAAATACACATTAGGAATTCACTCATAACCCAACCATCCTTTTGGGTTTGACGTATTGCTGTGGGAAAACAGATCGGAATATTTAACACACCTATAAAAGGACTCACAGGGAAGCCATCTTAATGTGGGGCAGAGCTTACCAGCCAGGATACCCTGAGTCCCTGCTTACAAGTGCCCCCATCTGGTCATAAGAGGTGGCCCCATTCACTCCCTTTGCCATATAAATGCTGTCATTTCTGCGGTATATGAAATGAAAATTTCATTTCCTGTGGAGAATGAAAAAGGTAGCATTTCCCATGTGGGACAGGAATGAAAACAACAGCACTTTGGGAAGCACTGCCAAATTTATAAGAATGCCAGTATGTGTGCCAGTACTGGGGGTTCATCTAGTCATTTAATAGACACCCAGTGTGGAGACCTTACAACATCGAAGAATGTAGCTGTTTCACCAGAACAAAAAGTTTATACAGCGGTTGCCTCTTAGATTATATAACTGATCTATCTCCTTTGAAGGCTGGTGGATGTTTTGAGGTCACCTTGCATCCTTACTGGGTGCCAGGGAGCGTGTTCTGTGCTGGGGTGTCTCAGAGAACCAGAGAAGATGTGGCCCCAGCCCTTACGGAGCTTACTGTCAAGCAAAGTACACAGACTCAGAAGTATATACACGAAACCATCAGCGGCATCGGGATGTGTGCTGTCAAGGAACGTAATGAGGAACTTGAACTATACTCCAGCAGATCAGATAAAGCTTCCCCAAGGGAATGATAGTGAACTTGAAGCCTGCAAAATGAGAGATGAGCTAGAAGACGGCAGGCCTGGAGGCTCTAGGCAGAGTGCAAAGGATGTCTAAGGACCACAGTGGTTAAAGCATTAAGTTTAAAAAACGAGCCTGGCAGAGATGGGCAGGAGGGGCCAGAGAACACAGGACCTTCCAGGCCAGGCTCAGAATTATGGTCTTCATCTCAAGAGTAACGGAGAATCGCTGCAAGCGTCAAGCAGGGACAAACAAACAAATTTTCAAATGCATACTCTTGGGTTCTAGCCTGAAAGATTCTGGTGGGGCTGGCCCGGGCCCCCAAATCTGAATTCTCAGAAGGTCCCTGGGAATCTGATACAAAGTCTAGGAGCTACTGCTGTGGAACATTAGGTGTCCCCACACCCAGCCTGAGCAGGTGGCCTGCCAACTTGCCCTTGCAATAATGGTCCTGGTCTGAAAAGGATATACACATTCCTTGCATTGTTACTTTATCTGGCCTGGCTGCGTCAGCTTCCAGTTCAAAAGCAATGCCTGGTGACCCTCTGGCATTTGAAACAGGTGAAGGAGAGGGCGGTGAAGGGTGGCAGAGCAGCCGTGGTCAATGCCCAGCCCGTGTTTGCTGGACAGCACTCCCCTTCCAGCCACCGCGCCAGCTCCACAGTCTTTCCCACTCCGCCTCCCTGAAGGACTAACCTGGGCTCCGGCTGCTCGGTGTGCAGCAGGGCTGATGTGCTGGGAAATGACTGTGTGCTCCTCCCCTGGCAGCCTTGCTCTGGGACTGAAGGTAACTGCTGTTTAAATAGCTCTGCTCCTTCAGCCCCACGGTGGGCAAACTTTGAGACTGTGTTTTACACAGACTCCCAGAGTCTGTCGCAGGTCCCAGGTCGCAGCAGGACTGTGTCCCTGCTATCCACAGTGGTGATCAGTGTGACAACAAAGCTTTCATGGGCGGTCTCCCCTTCCCCGGCTCACCTCCTCACTCCCCCACTAAGGTCTTCCTCACCTCCCAAATAAACCACCTGCAACTGAATCTTTGTCTCAGGGTCCACTTCTGGGGGGACAAACGGTCTCTGGCGGTCCTAAAGTGTATTACCAAAAAAAAAAAAAAAAAAAAAACCCCAAACAAACAAACAAACAAACAAAAAACCTGGTAGAGTCTGGATACCAAATTTAGTAAATTAGTACAAAAGATACAAGGAAAATGCATTAAAACCTGAATGAAAAATTCTATCCATGTATGTAACAATATGAGAAAAGGAGAGAGAACATAATCTGGTATTGTGAGAATTGTCTACAATGTTGTATTTAAAGAAATGAAACAAGATCAAACTAGAGAGGGAGACAAACCATAAAAAACTCTTAATCTCAGGAAACAAACTAAAGGTTGCTGGAGGGAAGGGGGGTGGGGGGGAAAGGGTGGCAGGTGAGGAATATTGGGGAGGATATGTGCTATGGTGAGAAAAAATAAAAAAAAAAAGAAAAGGAAAGAAAGAAATGGGCTAGCCTTTCCTTTGCTCACTAGAATAAAAGAATGCCATGCAACAAATAGGTAACCTATTCCTCTTGCCCCATTAATACAAACTAACATTTACTGAGGGCTTATTATTAGTCACTGCTCTCAGAGTTTTGTACAGCTTACCAGTTCTTTCTTAAGTCCAGGTGAAAGAAATCAACAACCCAAAAATTTTATATTTACTAATGAAATGAAAAAAATACTAAATATGTTCACACAGATTCATTAGAGCAGAGAAGCCAGACAACTTCTACCCTGTTAATTCTACCTTAAATCAACCATTATCAAGCCATCAGATACATTTTTTCATTAACGGCTTTTTTTTTTATCTGTTCGCATTGACTATGTTCGCATCTTGTGATCATTTATATCTAAAATACCCAGTGTCATTGGGATTGCTGTGAGAACCAGTGACTGCCTGCAGTAGAAAAAGATAATCCTAAATCAATTTTCAAAAATACTAAGGAAGAAATTAAAATTTTTAAAGAGTAAATGAATCTGTGTTATTTAGAAACATACTGTTTTCAAGTATGCCTAATGAAGCATTTAGGTTGCAACATCAAAATGTCTGCAATCACCTCTTACATATACTTCTGCGTAAAAAATACACTGAGAAAAAAAATGTTCACCTTAAAAATTAGGGGTCATTTTGATCATCTCCCTCATGTTTCCTTTGCATGTAACAAATCAAATCTTTCAGTTTATTTTTTAGTTATAAAAATAAAATAAGATAAAAACAGTAAATCTGGGAAGATGAAGGCAAGAAGAAACCCAAACAGTCTCTTGAACCATGAATAATGGAACACTCACTCACCAAATGAAAGCAGATCACCTGAAGAAACTGACCTTAATACAAAGAAATCTAAGTATTCAGTCACACAAAGTAATGACAGGTCAGAATTCACTGACTCAAAAGAGAGTATGTGCAAAAAATCTATGACACAGAAAACTATTTAGATGTGAAACATATGTGATAGGTTATAGAGAAAACTAAAAATGTCTGTGGTTGTTCCCTAAATCCCGGGTGATTACATGAAGAACCATGACCACACCTCAGAGAAGACAGGTCACTGGAATGGTCAAATCCACTACAGCTTTTTTTTTTTTTTTTAACATAAATTTTGCATTAAAGAAGACCCTAGGAAATCATCCCAAGGAGATTCTGCTGTGAGGAAACTCTGGCCCTTGGGGGTCTGGCCTGGAGCCGGTAAAATGAGTGAAAAGCCTGTGAGATAGGCCTGCCTGCTCCTCAGAGTCTTCCATTGATATTTTAAATAGTGTCTTGGCTTCTGAAATCTAAACGCTAGGCAGTCTTAACCATCTTGTGAGTCAGAGTCGATGAACTCTGTATCTATAATTATTACTATATGAATTAGTGCTTTGTCTTAAAGTAAATTTCCTCACATGTTATGACCTCATTTTGGAGTACTGGGTTGGGGAAAATGAGTTTATGTTACATTAGTCATAGTTTTAAGGGTAAAAAAAAAAAAATCATCTTCCTGGGGTTAATAATTAAAGAAGTTACAGCTCACCCCATCCATAGGATAAAATTACTTTTTTATAAGGATGGTGAGACCTGAAATGCCAGTACTCCAATAGCATTGTTATTAATTTAGAATCAGATTAATTAATTCAAATGTCTACCTGGCTCATCCATAGGAATGGAAGTTATAAAATATTTAAATAGAGAATGATGCTGCCTTAGGTTTTAAAATACTCATGAAAGGGGTGCCTGGGGGCTCAGTTGGTTGAGCATCTAACTCTTGATTTCAGTTTGGGTCATGACCTCAGGGTTCTGGGATCCCCCTGAGGTGAGCTCTGCACTCTGTGCAGAGTCTGCTGGGGACTCCCTCTCCCTTTGCCCCTCCCCCTACTCACGTACGTGTGCATGCATTCTCTCTTTCAAATGAATAAATAAATCTTAAATAAATAAATAAGTAAAATACTCCATAAAAGAAACTCCCAAAACCTAAGCACTAAGGAAGACCTTTCCACTAATCTGCTCTTGTTTTTAGTAGTATCCTCAGCTACTGGAAGGGCACATGACTTTTATTTAAAAGACCAAACAAAATCTAGTTCTTTACCTAATAATCCACTGAGCTTAACATTCTAACTCAACTCTACAAGTGAAATCAAAACTGAATGAGCTCATACAGGTGACCCTTGAACAACATGGGTTTGGACTAAGCAGGTCCACTTATGCATGGATTTTTTTTCAATAAATTATATATACTACTGTAAATGTACTTTCTCTTCCTTATGATTTTAATAACATTTTCTTTCTTCTAGCTTACTTCATTGTAAGAAAACCACATATAATACCTATAATGTACAAAATATGTGTTAATCAACTGTTAATGTTATTGGTAAGGCTTTCAGTCAACATTAGGCTGTTAGCTTTTGGGGAACTTAAAAGTTGTACTTAGATTTTCACTGTGTTGGGGGTCAGTACCCTTAACCCCCCATGTCATTCAAGGGTCAAATGTAGTGCAATTAACAGCTTAATAATTAAAAGAAATAACACATATGCAAGCCTTTAGAATGAAAAAGAAGTAATGTATATTCTTCACAAAAATCTTCACGGAAATATGAACTGGCATGAAGCAAAATGACTGGGATTTCTAAACTCTGAACACCAAAAAAGTTCAACCAGAAGAGGAACAAGTAAGAATTAAACCTGTCTGATTAGATATGCTTTTAAAAACCCTCTGCCTAATTTTTTTAAGTCCACTACTGATCTCCATCATCCTTTTACATTAAATCAAATACATTTTCAATAATGTCCGAGAAAAGATAACCAGAGAACATAAAACATCTGAGATAGAAAACCTCTTTCAACCAGAGTACTTCTAAACAACACTAATATTATCACTTTAATTACCTGATTTCAGGAGATGAAGAGATTTCATTTGCGTCTGCCCTTTTATTTCTTGGAAATGATGGACTAGCCGGAGGCATCTCACCACTTAAGCGGTCTGGGAAAATTCGGTCTTTATTCAAATTGATTTCTGAATAGGGACAGTTGGCAGCACTAAAACATTAAAAGAAAAAGGGAAGAACATTCCCATTAGAACACACCTCTAATGAAAATGACAGGCTACAGAACATAAAATTCCAAAATTTAATTGAATGTTATATATATTTACATATGTGTATATGTATGACTAAATGTATCGTATGCACTGTTTTGTTTCTCAGACACACAGTTTCAGTATATTCTGAGAGCAAATGTGTCTTGGAACTTGATGTTCAGACGCAATCTGATGAAACCTTTGGAACTGTGCAAAGATCATTGCATGATCCCCTCTATACTGTCCAATGGCAGAGCCTGTGCATATCTATGAGAACAATCAGCCCCAAGAGAGAAATGCTTAAGACATCCTAGGAGGCCTGGTGACACAGGTGGGTCAGAGAGACCTGATGGACAGATGGGGAGCAGATCTGCTTCCCAAAGTGATTCTCCAGCCTCAGGGTCCTCAAGGGCTGTGTCATTTCCTTTATAACAGCTGTCCCTCTAAAGGAAGGCGGTTCCCCCATGTTCCTGGCTCCACGTCCAAATGCACACCTGATAACCTAGGCAATACATGTATCAATCTGTAGTTAATCCTGTTTCTGATCTCAAAGGAGCCCAGATGCCAAATTGGATCATGACCCATTTGGTTCACTTCCCTTCTATTGGTGCCCTCTGCACCCCTGGCTGGTCTCTCAGGACCCACTTGGGGATCATACCTGCTACCCAAGCAAAGGAAATCTAGGTCACTAATTATTAAATCAGTGTTAAGTCAGTGTCATCCTCTGCCTAGGCCTCAGGTCTCCAGGCTCCAGAACAACTGGGCAACCTCTGGATCTCAGGCCTCCAATACACAATGAACCCCTCTAACTAATGGTTCTTCTTGCCCCTCTGGCAAGAAGTCTCCTTAAAACTGGAAATTGTTGGATCTTAGATAAATTATATTAGTGTCTTACGTGTCTCTTCCTCTCTCTAGGTGATTGTGGGAATGTTGATAATCACCCAGGGAAAATTTTTAAACAATGCATGTCTATTCTCCACCAAGAAAATCAGATACCTCCTCCTAGGAGCGGGGAAGAGTTTGAAAACTAAGTGATTCTGATAGTGGTCTATAAAACTTATCACAGATATGTTGTAAGCTAAAATACAATCTTTATTTTACCTAACTTCATATTGCTCTACACTCTATGCAAAAGACAAACATAAATAACATTCGCTTATGTGTTGACGTAAATGTATATAATGCTAACCCAACAATAACAAAAACAATAACTAGTAATATTTATGGAGTTCTCACTATATAATCAAGTACTGTACTAAGCATAGTACCTCACTTAAGCTTTACAATATCCTATGAGGAAGGCTTCTCATGGGACAAACTAGGCTTAAAATGCTTAGGTGACATCAATCGTTAGTTATTTCATTCATTTGTTCAACAAGTATTTATTAAATATCTATTAAGCCCTAATTATCTTCCTAGGCACGGGAAACACAATGGAAAATAAAAAGACAAGATGTCCCCTCTGATGAAGATGATATTCTAGGAGAAGCCACAATTGCACAAACACAAATTAGACAACCTCACATAATGACAAACGCCATGCAGTATGACCTAAGAGAGAAGATGGGGCTGGCGCAGGTGTGAGGAAGGGCCTCTCTGAAGTGGCAGCATTTGAGCAGAGCCCTCGAGGTCAGGAAGACACCTGCTCTGTCCGCATAGGAGAAGAGCATTCTGGGAAACGGGAAGAAGAACACAAATGTAGGGAAAGCTCATAGGGAAAGCTTGGTGGGGGAAGATCAGTGATCGTCGAGTGTGTGAGCAAGGGGAGGGGATGCACTAGAGGCAGGCAGGGGAAGTATTATGTAGGGTCTGGTAGGCCATGGTCAAGAGTTCAGGTGGTTAGGTTATTTTTGATGTGAAGCCGCCAGAGGACCTTCAAATAAGAGAATGATATGGTTTGATGTACAATTTAAAACAATCACTCAGAATGCTTTGTGGAGGGAAGATTTCAAGAAGATAGAATTGGAGCAAAAGGAGTTTCGTAAGAGTAAAGACATCATGGTGACTTGGATTTGGGTGGCTGAAACAGTCACGGTACCTCTGTGATTCCCTCCGGGAAGAAGCTGTGCATGGATGGCTGATGGGGAGTGACATTAAAGAAGGATTTAAGAATGGTCTGCAGGTTTCTGGCTTGAAGACCTGGGTGGTGATAAGGATGCCTTTTCTCCCCCCCCACCCCCTAACAAGATGAGAATGATTGGAGAGAAGCAGATATTTTGGGACCACAGTAGGAATTGTGGAATGTCTATTAAACAATCAAGTAGAGATGGTGCCGGCCCAATGTCACATAGCAACGAAGCAGCTCAGTAAAATGAGCCCACTATTTCATTTATCTTATTGAGAACGGGCATGCTATTTTAACTCATTTTTATTCATCGAGTAATGATGTTAAGGAAAAATCCATCACCATTGTCTCTTCTGAGCAAGAATCCTTCAAGTACCTCATGGAATCCTTTATGGAATATTTGTACTAATCAGTATTTACGGATATAAGTAACAAAAACCAGTTCAAAGTTGAGCAGAAATCAACTTACTACAAGGGCATCATTCAGCTCAGTAGGAAGACTGGGCAGTCAGGTTGAGTCAGGAAGAAAGGTCCAACCAGCTCTCCTCCCCAGACATAGTCTACACTGGATGGGGGGCTCCTGGGGCTGTGGCCTTCATTCACTCTGCAGACCCCTCAGCCACTTCCACACCTGCCCAACTCCCACCCGACTCCCACCCAACCCCAATTCCACAGAGGCTGCAAACACCAAGTGTGACCTGCCTTCACATCACTCCTTCTGATGGAGGACCCAGCTGGCAGCATCTGCTTGGCTACGTATCAGTTTTCTGCCCACACAGTAAGTGCCTCAGGTCTGAGGAAGGGGAGAGGCCCTGCTCCCTGTGGTTCCCCCAAGAGACATGGAGACATGCCTTCCACCTATCTTGTTTCATACAAATATAAATGACCCAGGGTGGCCTCATAATAAACATGCTTAAAACCACATTTATTGGGGCGCCTGGGTGGCTCAGTTGGTTAAGCCTCTGCCTTCACTTCAGGTCATGATCCTGGGATCCTGGGATTGAGACCCACAGGAGCCTCGGCTCTCTGCTCCCTGCTCCCTTTCCCACTCCCCCTGCTTGTGTTCCCTCTCTTCCTGTCTCTGTCAAATCAATCAATAAAATCTTTAAAAAAACAAACAAACCAAATTTATCATCTTCAATGAACTCCCCCTCTCTGAAGAATAAAGATAAGAAATACAACCAGTTCCTCCTGCTATTCTTGAATCTTTGTTTCTGACAAAGGAAATATATTAACTAAGCCTCAGATTGTCATCTTTAACTCTATTTAACTCTATCTATTCTTTCTTCCTCATATTGTGTATTTCTATTACAAATTTATCTCCTTGCATTTTGTGAGCAGCAAGAAAAAAAATCTAAATATAATTCTTTTTCTTTTCTTTCTTTTTTTTTTTTTGGACAAACAGTATGCTGCTAATCCAAAAATACTGCAACCATCACGTTTCACTCACAGTGAAACACCTGGCTTTACAATGACTGAAGAACTATCTGTACACCTACCCTCGGGTTTCATCAGATATGAAGTAAAGAAAATGAGAGGCCTGTTCTTGACCCCACTCACTCCCACACTGGAAGACCCACAATATTCTTAAGATGGGCTGCCTATTTCCGACAACGCACAAGAGATAACAGCTACAGTTTAGAACTCTTACATCATCCCCTTCACCTCTCTGTTGACTACACGAAGGAAGAATAGCTCTAAGATCCCTACACATGAACTTGGACAGCTCACAGAGAGGTGAGACTGCAGAACAAAATCAGCCTTACTGTCTAACTAACTGCCTCTTTGGATTGTTAGGGCCAGAGAGGAATTTCAAACTCTCATCTTGAAGTAGGGGAAGGGAGCACAGCCCTCCCAGCAGAGATTTACTAATGGGCCGGGCTGATCTATCAAGGGAGTCCCACCATGATCTTATGCCCATACCCCCTCTTCTTTTGAACCCTGAGAGAAGTAAAATGGGTTTACACACCTCACATTTCTACACCTACTCTGGGGTAGAGAAGGAAGCCAACTGGTTCCTGAAGTGGGTGGTGATTAAAAAAAAAAAAAGGGTATGCCACAAAATGCAAATGATGTGTGCTCCAGTGACGGTATGCGTGGAGCGATGGGCAATCCCCTAGACAGAAATCAGGAACCTGGTTCTAAAGGTGCTCTGCCGCTCCATCCATTACTTCCTCAAGAGTGAGCACGACTTATGAGACCCCGTCTTCTCACTTGTAAAACAAGGATGATAACAGTGTCATAATTTCCATGGCTCAACTGCATTACACACGCTAAGTGCTTTACTTCCATCATCTTGTTTAATTCCTACAACCCTGGGAAGTTGGCTCCTTGTCTAGCACTCGTTTTATAGATATAGAAACTGAGTCTTTAAAAAGCGAACTTGCTCACTGTCACTTTACCAGTTCTTGGCAGAGTCCGATGATGAGCTCAGGCTGTCCTGTTACGTCGTATGGGGGCAAACGGTACCTCGCCATATCGAAGAATGCCCTCAGCTTTAACCTGTGACAATGGACTCCATCTGAGCAAGATACTGCTGTCATAGAGCTAATGTGCATCGACCCATAACTGAATCTCTTTGCCAGTTTCCTTGTTCTTAAATTTACAAGGTTCATACAGTTTTAAAAGTTACAAACTATCACTCACCAGTGCTGATCAAACTTCTGGGTCAGGGGTGGGAGGTTGGGGCAACCTGAGGGTTTTGAAGGGTCAGGGGTGGGAGGTTGGGGGAACAGGTGGTGGGTAATGGAGAGGGCACGTTTTGCATGGAGCACTGGGTGTTGTGCAAAAAGAACGAATACTGTTACGCTGAAAAAAATAAATAAAATGAGAAAAAAAAAAAAAGAATAAAAAAAAAAAAAAAAAAAAACTTCTGCAGAGAAAGTGGGTTCTCATTAGGCTTCCGGTCATCTCTAGTTTCTCATGTACTACCTCTGTGTATCATGTACACAGGGGCACACACATATTCACATACACATAACTCTTTACTTTACCATGACGTATACGGTTCCTCAGAGAGCAGAGGAAGAAACTCATGCAGGGGCACACAGCTATCTACCATGAGGATTTCATCAGGGTACACCCTGTTCTACTGGCAAATAATTCCATATCAGCTTTGCACACAAATGTCAATGTGCCTCCAGTCCCTCTAAGGAGGCAGTTTTTTCCTATGACAGACTGGTCCAGCTTATGAGGAAAGGGAGGAGGACTGCCTTATTCACTATTCCCCACTGCCACCTTTGAAATCCTTTTATTATGGATATGTTTATTTAAACAATTAGGTAACATTTCCAGTTTTCTGAGTGATCACATAATCGTTCTCACACACTATCCTGATCAAAACCTGAGTCAGGCTCTATCAGGCCATATGCTTCTTACATGAGAGTCTAGGAGTTACAAGTAGAGGCTGAGTGCCATCCAAGCCTCAGGTGAATTCTGATTCGGCCACTGTCTGATCCTCGAGCACGTACTTAACTATTCCAACCCTGTTTCCTCACCTGTAACACAGAGATTAGAACAGCACCTGTTTCACAAAGCTGCTGTGAGCAGTAAGTGAGATCACACAGTAAGTCCTACAACAGTGCCTGGAACATAGGAAGTCATTAGTAAATCCCACCTGTTGTCATTATTCAAAAAGTCGAAGCAGACAAACACATAACAACTACGGTGTAAGAGAGCATCAGCAAAGATAAATAACAGCATTAAAAAGTTCATACCATGCCTCACTTTTGGAGGTTCTCTGCTTCTCTCAGGAAAAGGGTGCTACTCCATTCATGCCTCTGTGAAAACCTGTTTGCCCCAGACCGGCCTTCTTCAGGATAGGGACCGCCTCCTCTGTGCAGCCCACCACCTCACCCTGCAGCTGGCCCACAGCAAGCACTCAGCAAGTGTATGTTGGATGCAGGGATGGATGGAAGTTCAGTCAATATGATGTTTACAGTTTGCAGGTGTCTGTTCAAATTTTTAAAACTCTCCATGGATTTTATGATGACCTTTTAGAGGTTGTTGGAGATACGCCCCATTTTGTTCTTGCTTATTTCCTCCCTGATCCAATCTGATGTAGAAAAGATTTACTTCTGAAAGCACTAAAGATGAAGAATATCTACTTTCATATAACTTTAGTTCTCCTTTAATCTCCTCCTCTTCTCTGACCTTTCCATAGTCCGAATGAATGAATCAACAAAGGGAAACACCACACCACCACCCAGATTAACGCTCCCTTGCTAGAGACAGAGCATGGAGCAATCTGGCTACCGAATGTCCCTAGAGACAAGAATAACATCCACATTCGACTCGCTCACTGATCATTTACATTTCAACATCTGAAAACATCACATTCTCAAATTTCATCGCCGAGACACATGTTCTATTTCTAACACCTCTTATATCAAATTCAACTATTATAATTTTTCAGAGAAGCTAACAACAACTGCTAGTCAAAACATAGCCTTTTGCTTAAGTGTTCATAAAACTGATTATTCTTGCTTAAAAGAGCAGCTTTCCTTGTTATCTAAGCAAAGAATGCATGTTTTGATTTATGCAGTTTCTCAGTAAATTAGTCCAAAGAGAATTTTCTCATTATGTTTTCCTAAACACAGCATTCTCACCAAGGACGAAAATAAGTGCCAGAGAAATGAACCTTTTCAAGAATATCCATGAGGCTGCAGCTATGCCACAGTCTACTAATGAAATGGAAAACGGGCTATGCCTGTTAACGATTAAGATCCCACTGGACACAGAGCTCTGAGTGTTGTAAATAGGACAGCACAGTTGGGAAGACTCAGGAAAGCCAGTGGAAAGGGCTAAGAAGAAGAGAGAGCACAGGGCAGGAGCTGACGGTGGCTGCCAGTTGTCTGAAGCCCGCGCACCCCTCCTTGCCGAGGCTCCAGCCAACCACCAACTCTGCCCCAGGCTCACGCACAAAACTGCGAGTCACGCCCTCCGTCTGACAGAAACCAGGTGCCACTTCCTTATCAATATATGCCTTCAAGCCCGAAGGTCTACTGCCTCCTCTTTCATTCCAAAAAAATGAGTAATTCTCTATCGGTTCCAGTTATATGGAAAGATTTCTTTACGGTGTCTCTCCATAAAATTTTCCACGACTCGTCCCACAAGGCCCCTCTTCTTTTGGCAGATACTACACTACATCGCTGAAGAAATGCTCCAGAGAGGATCACCGAAACTCTGCAAAATGGGTGTGGCTCAGCGGAGGAGCCCTCAGAGGTCCATGGTACAGCTGGGGAAAGGTGGTCATAATGAGTGGACAGTGCCTTCAAGCAGGGGACAGAACTGTCACCAAAGACCTTGCCGTGACAGGCAAACCTCTCAGCTCAGACCAAAAGCACTCCTAAAGAGACGATGGACATTGCTTTAAGGAGGCCAAAACAAATATTTCAACTGCACCCCAACAACATAATATCAATATTCATGCTTTAAAAAAAACAAAACCAAAAACTTTATTCTTGTCCTTAATTTTCCTCAGATTTCCATAATTTGAACAAACTGCCTCAGTCCAATGAACATCTTGGGATTGGTAACAGGTCAAAGGTTCAATATTACTGTTCTGTATCTTATATTTTAATTAAATTATGTACAGCTTTATATCTCCATTAGTCCCTGGGTTCCTTGAAGGTTGCTGTGACTAATTCTTGGAGCAGAGCCTTGAGAGGCACTGCGAGGGGAGAGGTCAAGAGCACACACCCTTGAGCTAAACTGGGTGCCATTCCCTGCTCCCCCTTACCAGCAGCCAATCAATAAACCTCTCCAGTGCCATGGTGGCCTCATCAAAAATTGGAAGAAAACAACACTAAGACTAATAGGGTAGTTCTGAAGGTTATTCATACATGTAAAACAGAGCAGTACCTTGTGCAGAGGAAATACATGTTCAATAAACGTTAGTTATTATTGGGAAAAACTCAAAAATATTTACTGAATGAAATTAATATACAATGGAAATTTATTAATGCTAGTGGGTTATTTCTGGCATTTTAGACTTCTATAATGTCTGAAAAATAATCTAGCTGCCTTCACTCAGCAACACTAAATAACTTTGAAGATACAGTATTTTTAATTCAGTTTGCATTAATCATGTAACTTTGGGTTTGCAGTTACACAATGAAAAGGATTTTTTTTTTAATTTTTTCATTGTTTCCTTCTTTCTTTCTTCTTCTTCTTTTTTTTTTTTTTTTTTACATTATTTTTAAAGCAGGCTCCATGCCCAATGTGGGGCTTGAACTCAGGACCCTGAGATAGAGAGTCACATGCTCTACTAATTGAAAGAGCCAGGCACTTCTGAAAGGGATTTTTATTTTTTTTATTTTTTTAAAGATTTTATTTATTTATTTGACAGACAGAGATCACAAGTAGGCAGGGAGGCAGGCAGATAGAGGGGGGGAAGCAGGCTCCCTGTGGGGAGCTCAATCCCAGGATGCTGGGATAATGACCTGAGCTAAAGGCAGAGGCTTAACCCACAGAGCCACCCAGGTGCCCCTGAAAAGGATTTTTAAGTGGGTATCTGTAAATGGAATCGCCATCCTATTCTTAGACTATTTACTCTAAAACAGACTGAATCCCATAAAAATCTCAGGAGGAGTGTTATAAAAGGAAGATAAGCAGTATTTGAGGATTCAGAGATGAAGGAAAGAAGGAAGGAAGGAAGGGAGTGGGGAAAGAAGGGGAAAAGAGAAGAGAAGAGAAGAAAAAAGGAGGGAGAGGGAAGAAACATTAATTACATCACTTTTATAGTTCCTATTAATTCTCAGAGGAACAGGTAGTACAATGATCAGATTTTTCAGAAGACCCAGATTCACAGTGCGTATAGTCTAGATAAACAAGGGACCATTTTCCTTACTGGGCAATCCAATTAACATGCAGTTAGAACACTTACATTGACAATGGTTATTTTAATACATCCCTAAACAGATGATGCTTCTGTTCCTCAAAAATCAAAGTCAAATCATTGGAACTTCCAGGTATTTCATAAGATTTTTAAATGCCTACAAAGACCCTCAAATACCCTACATAATACATCAAATTTCAAATGCATAATTTTTATTTCTTTTTTAAGTTACTTAGGGGTTAAAAAAATACTTAAAAAACATTGTTTTGGATCAATGCATTCTCAAGTGTGACTACTTATATTTGTGCTTCTTGTGATCTTTGCTGGTAATCTATGATAATCTCACTTCTCATTATTCAAATTGTTGAGTCCCCAAATCATATCATATTCTACCAAACAAAGACCTTCAACAGGGTCTGCCTTCTTCTCATTATTAACGGTTAACCCAATATGACTCTTTCAGAAGATGAGTGTCTAGACAACTGGTCAGGTTGTCAAGAAAAGGCAAATAGCTAGAGTAAATCTATTTTAAACTGTGAATGCTTTTTTTAGGAATGCAGGAAGACTTAACTACAGATACACTCTTCATTTTTACAGGGTCACCATGGAAACCACATTTTATGTAGATCAAAATATAAAATTAGCTCACATGGAAATCATTACCTTACACATGTGTGGGATAGGGACCCTTTCTTTGACCACATAAGGAATCCCCGTGTGAGTGGCAGCAACACATACCTGTGAGGGCCCAGGTGTCTCACTCTCTTAAAATGGCCAATCCCTTTACATCCTGGGGTTGAGCATCCACCATGTTCAGAAGCTTCCATTAATTCTAAGGGGCCTATAAGAAAACAAGTAGGGGAAAAATGAGAGAAAGAAAGAAGGGGGCATAAAATTAACCAGAAGGCTACAAAATAAAAATTAAGAATCTTAAAAGTCTTTTTTAAGGTTTTTCCCTATGCTTTTGTTCACATTATTTATCTTTCTTCAATAGTGAAACGGTAGACTTTGGTCTAAACCTCTTTCAATGTCACAGATTCCAGAAACACCTAAATGTGAATTAATGAGGAGATTCTAAGCAATTTTCATCAAGTAACTAACATAAGTAATACAGGAATACTGGTATACTGTGAAAATTTCAGACACCACACTGGTATACAGAGAAACAGTTACAGATCCTATTCATACGACCCCATCCACATTTCAGACACTCCCTCATCCCCAACAACTTATGTTCATGTGTAATGTGCTAGATGTTGTTCTAAGCATTCCCATATATACCTGTGTGTGTGTGTGTGTGTATATATGTATCAAGTTTTTGTTTTTGTTTCATTTAGTCACATATAAGGGATAACATAGATGTGCGCTATTCTGAAACATTTTTTTCCTTCGGTCTTTAACTTCATGGCTTGTAAATCTTTCCATCTCAATGGTAACATTCTTTATGTTACCATTGAGATGGCAACTCAATGTTGCAGTGTTGTATTGTGAATGCACCAGAATTTAACCAATCTCTGTTTCCAAGGTTTGTTAGTGTAAATACAGTGTAACAAATGGCATTCATGTGAACTTTTGTACCTTTACACGGCCTGTACGCAGCATCCAGAAGTGAAGGCACTAGATGGGGGACTGCATGCTAAACATTTTAAACCTCACAATAATCTATTTCCTACATATTTTTTGTTATAATATATATGTTTTCTTTCAAAGTAGAAATCACAGTATGTTCTCTATGCTAACTTTTTTAAAAATTGAATTTAAAGAGAATTTTTACTGAGGTTATTATAAATCACAAGAAGTTTTAAGTAATGATTCATATAGAGACCTTGCAGACTTTGCTCAGTTTCTCAAAATGGTAACATTTTGCAAAACTATAGTATGAAGTCACTCCTGATACATTAAATTTTGATAGTCTGACAAACTGTCTTCCAAAAATTCAGTATTGATTTTAAAAGGTGCGTACTTCTAAATAAAAGTAAAAAAAAAAAAAAATAAACTTCGCTTTTTCAAACATTACATTTTTTCTTTTATATTTTTGTGACTGCCATGTGACTGAAAATGTAGGAAAAGGATTACATAGAGAAGAAATATACAGTGAGAAAGAAACAGAAAGGAAGGATTGGAGGAAAGAACACTTTAAACACCCTATACAAGAACATGGAAACATTTATTTAAATTATTCTTGTATCTCTTACTCAAAGGAGGTTGAAGAGGATGCCCGGTTTTTGAACACCAGCCCACAGGGTGAATGTCTGGAGAATCTGCATCTACCCAGTAATCATAGCAGCTGTTCCAGCCATCAAAGTGAACCTGGGTGACAGAAAGAAATTAACAGTACAATTCAGGTCACGAAAATCCCTACAATAGAAGTTCTACCCACCATAACCATTTTCATTCTCTTCGAAATTATACAGTAGATTTAATACCAAATACATTTTTTCAATTATTTAAATTACTTCATCTACACTCTGAGGGAAAAAAGGCACTTTTGACTTATTTTTAAATTATCTGTCCATCAAGAAATGTCTTGCCAGGAGTACTTCTACAGAGATATTATTATATGCATCTTCCAACACTAGAACATCTTGAATACATAACATCTTCATATAAGCAACACTAAACACCCAGTAAATATGCCTTAAGTAATGAATACATTAGGGCAGGGAGGGAGAAACGGGAGGGGGTAGTAGAGAGGCACAAGGGCTTTTCATAGAAATGTCAACTCTTCCAGAGTTATGCTAAAAAGGCTTTTTAAACAAATTCAACATCCTATTAGAAATACAACCAGTTTACAAAATATCTCTCCATCCAACGCATTCTTAAATAACATTTTTTTCTCATAAATAATTACAGTATCTCTCAAAAAGGTTTTATGTTGGTGCCATTGTTACTGGCACCAAGTGGAGGACACCTTGTCCCCCAGCTAGGGTCACTAAGGATCAGCTGAGCAGCTTTTAATGATTACATATGCTTTATCTTTTAGGATGGAAGATTTACCAAAAGGCTATAGATATTTTATTCTTACATCAAGTTTGCCAGCTAGATCTCCTTAAGTCTGTGAATCCCTTACTCCTAACCAGACAACAGAGGCCAGATGGATGAAAAATGCAAACATTAAAAGCTGAACAACAAAAGTTCTAGAATAATGCATGAGTGAACATGTTTGTAATCTCAGAGTAGGATAACCTTGTAAGCAAGATGCCAAACTCAAAAGCCGTGAAAGAATAGACTGTTCAATCGACCGCATGAACATTAAAAACTTGAAAGTGGCAAATATTCTGTAATCAGTGGCAAATACTACCAAAAAAAAAAAAAAAAAAAAAGGAAGGCCCAGAAGAAACCCCCAAAACACATTTATTACATATGTAACAATGTACTCTGTTCCTTAATGTATATAGTTATCATATATTAACATAGTAAGATTAAAAACCCAATAGAAAGATGAAAAAGATATAAATTACTCATAAATAAGGAACTAAGTATAGTTAGTAAACATGTAAGAAGATAATCTATTTCACTTATAAGCAAAACACTACAAATTAAAATTACAAGATGCAGTTCTTTCAACCTGTCAAAAATGTGCCACTTGGGTGATTCCTAGAGTTCGTGCGTATGAGAATAAAAAGCTTTCTCTTGGACTGCTGGCAGGAGTATTAATTAGCAAATACTTCTGGTGTGTTATCTGCAATAACAATCACTTAAAATATATCACCCTTGACTTGACAATCTCAGTAACTCAACTCTTGGTTAACAGTAGAAAACAACCTCAGTATCCACCGTTAGGGGATTGGCTAGCTAAATTATGGTACATCTGTATGACAGAATAGTACAGAGTTGTTAAAGTACATATATACAGGTTCAAAATAAAGTCCTTCACAATGAATCCACTTTCTCAAGCTGAAAATCAATCAATCCTAGAATCAAAGCCCACAGAATCCCATACCTGAAGAAATCATAGGTATTATCTTAAAGAAGAGAAGAGATCACACAGCTAGTTAGGAGAAGTAACAAAGCCTAAAATTCAAGGATTCAAATAAAATTACTCATCATTCACCTGCATTGAATATAAAAGCAGCACTTACATAAAATTACTTAACTCAAAGTAACCCCTTCCTTTCCTCTGATCAAAAACAATGCCCAATTAACAGTGAGAAGACATTCATGATCATTTTCTAAAAATACCAATTTATGTTATCAATGCTACCAATAAATGAACACACATAATTTAGTGTTAAAGTAAGTTTAAAGTATCCTAACTCTCAACTAATTAAGTGATTACCCTGTTTTATTACACATGAAACTTCCCTGTATTCTGATCTTGCTATTCCTAAATTCCGTTTCTTTCATACTGGAATCAATGCTCACATCATGTATGTCTCATTTGCTGTAAATAAACTCCTAAATTTTTTAAAATTTAGGTATCTTCCTATAGCAAACATACTCAGTCCTAACAAATAAATGGTTCTCCACTGTGGCTACAGGTCAGAATTTTCTCAATGATGAAAAGGAGAAAGAGATAAAGGGGGAAAAAAACAAACAAACCACAAACCGGCTGAGCCTACCTAGGAGATTGTTAAACCACAGGTTTGGTTTTGCGCATACTTATGTTGTTTACTCAACATCTAAGTAACTGAGGTGTGCGCTCAGAATTGAGACCCATGGATATTAACTAGTACATTACTGTACACCAACAGAGTCTCTGAAAGTCTTGATATCATAAATAAACAAAAGAGTTCTTTTTAAAGTTTCCTTACATATGTCTTTAAGAACGTTTATGGTAGATCTAGCATATCTGTTGATACCACAATGTGTCATAGTTTTCCATGAAACTGAAACTTGGTTTGGCAATGAGAAGTTATCTATCTAGGATTAATGTACTTTAGATACCATAGATAAACCTAATTACCATCTATAAACTTGACTGGTAGACAATCTGGAGAATTTTAGTAGTTTAAAGTTGCAATTTCAGAGATAAAATTTAGTTTAGATATTATGAACAGAGGTAACAATAAAATTCTCTTTGATAAGTACCAAATATACTTAAAAATGCTATCTGAAAGTATATAAAAATAATATATGCAAAAGTTAATACTAACCCGAATCAAAATTCTAGAAGCCCAGATGAAATAATTTCATTAATGTTTGTATAGTTTTATTTCACCTCTTGTAAATTCTACTACTTCAGTCACTGGCATATTAAGAGATTTTAAACAAACAAAAAATCAAACACTTTAGTAATGTTAAGTTATAGTTTTACTCTTACTGGTGACTGTTTTGAAAAGAAATCCAAAGTCTAACAAAGAACAAGAAAGGAAGATACACAAATGTGTAACACGAAATACTTAAAACTTTTACAAACCCAAAAGAGACATACAAAATATTTATAATACAAATGTTCCACTAGAAATATAATTATATATGAAAGCAACTCAGCAATAATGCTAAATTTAATAAAAATTCTAAAGAAAATAATATGAGGGGCACCTGGGCAGCTCAATCAGTTAAGTGTCTGATTCTAGATTTTGGCTCAGGTCATGATCTCAAGGTTGTGAGATCAAGCCCCAAGCTGGGCTCTATGCTGGACATGTAGCCTGCTTAAGCCTCTCTCTCCCTCTCCCTCTTCCCCCAACCCCTGCTCTCTCTCTCTCTCTCAAAAAAGAAAAAAAAAAAAAAAAAAAAAGAAAGGAAGGAAGGAAATAAGACGATTATGGATCGAAATACACTAACACTTAACTCACACATATCTAAAATTACAGTTTAGGAAACTGGATACATTTTTATCCAGAAACATTATTTGGAGGCTTTTTAAAATCTTAATACCCGTTATTGACAACTAATTAAAAATAAGACAGTTGATATTTTAGAAAGCACAGCATTTCTTAAAAAGAGAAAGGTTGATTTTCTCTTCTTGTGAAAGGCAACTCAGTAAAGCACCTTATAGACCCAGGCGCTTATCTCTACTCCCTTCTGAAATTAAAGTTGTATCTGCAAAGGTCTAAAGCCAGGAGGACAAATGGAGAAGTAAAGTGGCCAACAATTGAGAAGTGACAGTAACCAGTGACGTGAGTGGAGGGCAAACGAAGGACTGCTGACCTACAGGATAGAGTGGGTAGGGGACAGCCTAGGCACCTGAGAACAGGACCAAAGCAAAAGGATGTACCAGGCAGGACCCAAGAAGGACTCAATCTGGTGGCAGCAGGTAGGAGAACTCCCTTAGTGTGCTCCCCAACTCCCCCCACCATGGTAATTGCCCCTTCAACAACCCTGCCAAAGAGTAGAGGTTTACCTTGTAGAGAAATAAAATCACTAAGGCTCTGAATTCTAGAACAAACATCCCATGGCCATGGCTGGGACAGAAAGTACAGGAACTGAGCAAGAGCTGCACATTCCAACCCCGTCCTTCTATCTCGCCCAGCAGCCACTAGGGAGGAGACTGGCAGAAACTAGAAGGCTCGCTCCAGAGAAGAACTCAGATGCCAAAAATGGGGATCTCCCTGTGAAAAAGCTGGCTCTCTGCTTTCTTATCAAATGGTGAAATCCACTCATCTCTAAGTCCCACCCATGAAAACAGTTAACTTTTTAAGTGTCTTTTTCTTAAAGAATACAGCCAGTCAAGGACCTGACATTTGACATTTGCTTCTGGCTGAAGAGAACTCCTGGCTTCTCAATGGGACCTGTGGCTACACTTGACGTTACAGGTCTCCAACAAAACAAACTGGATCCACCTTCCTGAACATCATTGACCCTGTGAAAGGTACAATCTGATCTTCTTTGTAAGATTACTTCTCTTTCTGCATCCTATATTAAAAGGATGTGCTTCTGTACTTTTCTTCTGAAAAGTCTACATCTAATACAATCCCATCAGAAAACATTAATCTTCAAGTTTTCAAAAAAAAAAAAAAGCATACTACTGAAGAATGAGGTGCCATATTCAGAAGAAATCACTCTATGATTTACGACAGACTTTTAATATTTTGAGTGTGTGCTGGGATAAAGAATGGAGATACAACATAGTAACTGTCAGTCACAAAGAGAAATTCTTGCATCGATTAAAGGAAAAAAACTGGATAAACACTGACAAAGATGCACAGCTATTTTATTTGCATATTCCTATGGTCTGACTAATTACAGTGCCTCGTAAGTTAAATATCTGCCTAAGTTTCCATCCAAGATACCTTAGAACGAAAGACAAAACTCCACCAGAGTACACTCACTTTTATTCGGTGATCATCCGTGTCTGCAACTGTTGCTACTCTAATAAACATAGGATTTCTTTTGTCTATGACTTCAAGCTTCATTTTCTTCTGAAATCCATGCGGAGGTTTCTGCCATACAGAAAAGTTTACATGATAAGATTCAGAGGAAGAGAAGGTGGACTCCCTGTCACAGCGACAGCGTAAGAGGAGCTATTTACAGAATCAACCTTCTAACTGGCAAGTTCCTACAATAGCTTTGGACCTTTCCCTCCCTATCAAAAAACACAATCCCAAATCACATGGCCAAACCCTGAGGCAATAGAAACAACCAGAGCACCCAGCCACAGGAGCAAACAGAAAGCAAAGATCTTAAGATAAAATTCAAAATGCTTCAGTTATTTGATTAGCCACAGGGAAGGCAAGAAGTTTTTCTCATTAGTGAGAAGAAGGCATCTTGGCAAAAATCAACAAGCATTTAAATAATTTATAGAAAAAGAGGGAAGAACTTTAAAGTGGCAGAGAAGTGACACAGAGATTAGAAATGATCAGACCAAAAAGCAGATGTCTTTAAAAAAAGGAAAATTAGCCATCAAAATATACAAAATGGAATCCATCCTGTAAAAACAGAAATAAGTAAGGAGGACCTTTGCTCCGAGACCTTAGCTACCCACGCCTCAGTCCTCAGCAGAAACCTGCAAACCTCAAAAAAAGTGGCAAGCTGCAGAAGGCAAGGTGACTGTTATGTTAGGCAAATTGCTTAAACTTTTCTGAGCTTCACGCCCCTGTTCTTTAAATTGGGTATAACAAAACAGTGGCTCTGAAAATTAAGTGTGAAAATTACGTAAAGGATAAAAAACAATCAATGCAAGGCACCTGAAGGCCAAACTAGAGAAATCATAGTTTTCTCTCTGGTATCATTGTGACAGGAGACATGCAGGCTGATACTGATGTGATTTATCCAGTTCAAAGCAAAGTGCAATGCAAGTTCTTCTTTGTAATAGCTGAGTTAAAGTCAGAGAGTCAGGTAAAAATTCTTAAGTAGGTCATAACTCTATTCATTTTTAAATCCTAAATTTACTATCAGATATACTGTTTTTACATGGCTTTTCTTTATGTAATATGCTTTTTTCTTTCAAAAATCTATGATGTTCTTTTCTATATTTGGGCCCGTACCTCTAATTAATTCTATCATTAAAAACTCTAGCAATTTATACATGAGAAAATCACTTAAAGAAAAGTGATATATATGACAGACTAATTATGCTACATTAAAATATTTTTAAAATATTTAATACAGTTTTCTTTAAATTCACAGAAAACTAGAAATTATAAAAGACGTTTTTAGAGATAAAAGAATTTTTTAAATACATTTTATTACTTATTTTTCCCTTTCAAAGAAATGAGGTTTACTTTGAATCTTACCAAGTTATACGTAAGATGCAATGACTCTGGTTAGAAAGATACTATTAAAAAAAGCAGGTGACCTTGTATTTTGATAATTAAATATGCTGATTAATAGCAATAAAATGAAAAACAGCACCTAAGCTTGCCATAAACAAATCTAAAGAAATCATTAAATACAATTTTCATTAGAAAATATCCTATCTTGTCTTGGTTTTTCAGAACATCTACCTGGAAAAATATAAGTTTGCCATAAGACCACAACAACTCCTTCTATACCAATTCAAGCAGAATTATTTTCCAAGGAGACAGGTCCAAAATGAAAGTACTTTCTGGATGCGAACAACAAAAACCCCAGTAACAACTTTGACTTTCAAAATTGTAAAAAGTCAAAAACATCTTCTGTGGTCTTCTATTTCCCTCCCTTTCCTATTCTGGTTCACTCCTACTCTCTCTTTCTGTTCTCGAATTTCAATGAATGTATACCATTGCCAACACAAATTAATCAATAGTGTAAAACAGATTAACTCACCACTTTGAAAGCTCTTGCAGGAGCAGGTAAAGAATTGGTTTCTTCTAAGTATTTATCCCAAGAAAAATGTTTCACATTTGGATAACCTAAGAAAGAAAAAAGTAAATCCTGTCAGGTTTCACCAAAATGATAGTGAGAACCACAAACTGACCTGTAAAATTAGGATATATTATTACTATAACCTAAGAAATTATGTTCCTATTCCACATAATAATTTTAAACTGAATAACACACTCATAACTGTTTAATAACTATATTACTTTCATCTTGATCAAGACTCCTCTATTACCTTTTTTTTAAAGTATCTTCTTACTGTGTTTTTTTAAATTTTATTTATTTATTTCATACAGAGAGAGAGATCACAAGTAGGCAGAGAGGCAGGCAGAGAGAGAGGGGAAGCAGACTCCCTGCTGAGCAGACAGCCTGATGCAATGCTGGGCTCGATCCCAGGACGCTAAGATCATGACGTGAGCTGAAGGCAGAGGCTTAACCCACTGAGCCATCCAGGCGCCCCTCCTCTATTACCTTTTAAATGAAAATTTAAGATATATGTATACGTATAATTTATATTCTCAGGTAAGTCCTATATACAGATACACACAAACAAAAGTACCCTTTACTGTCCAATTCTACTAATCTAGGAAAATCTCATGTACACACAGACAATGCACAGTTGTTTGTTATGTGTCATATATATAATACACAGGGAATAGAAAGCACTTATTAAGAAGAATGAGTCAGATTTACATATACTAATATGTGACATATTCCAGATATATCATCATATTGTTAGGTCAAACAAAAATCATAGGTACAGTATTTTTATTTGTTTGTTAGCTTAGATTTATTTTATTTTTAGAGAGAGTGTGAATGGGGAGAGATGCAGTGGGGAAGGGAGTGGGATTGAGAATCCCAAGCAGACTACGGCCTGAGCTCAGAGCCCATGTGGGGCAGAGCGGGGGGTGGGGGTGGGCTCCATCTCACAACCTTGAGTAAAACCAAGGATCGGGAAGCCCCAACCAACTGAGCTACCCAAGTGCCCCAGGTCATGGAACAGTGTTCGAAGAATATGTAGAAATAACTACTCCTCTTTCCTCTTGCCTCCTTTTGTTTCCTCCAGAGATCAAAATCCATTAAGTAGGCATGAGCAGGAATTAACAGTGGCTACATAAAGAGGACTGAAAAAATAGGTAAATATACTGAGATAAAAGAAGGTAGACTTCTTACTGACTCAAAAAAGAGGTATAAATAGAGAAAGTAGGCAACTAGAATAAACTTAGGGGTCTTGGATATGAATTGGAGCTAAGGATATAAATTCATTGTTTTCAATGTCTAAATAGATACATAAATATACAGAATTTTTTAAAAATATTTTTACATGAGTGTATTTCCTAACTATGTCATCTAAGAGGACAGAAGTAGTATCATCTCAGTAGCAACGAGCATACCTACTTGTTTAGATTTTAGTTTGAATCAGGGAAAGTATAGGATAAGCCTAGCTATGCCAGGAAGTAGGAAGTTCTCAAAAAATGATTAGAACATGTCAAAGGACATAGTAACAGCTTAAAGGGACTCCTATGGCCAAATGTGAGAAAATCTGGACATGGAAGTAAATAATACTGGTTAGAGATTATAACTCATTGATAAAAACAGTAATGTATGAGTCCATACAGAGATAAATAAATTGAATGAATAAAGGCAAAGATGAAAAAGTTATTCTTTATAGAAGAATATCGGTTAATTATGTACAAGGAATAGAAAATTAGCATTTAGCAGCTGTCAGAATAATAATTCGTACTAGAAATATCAACAGATGTTAAAACTAGTGAGTGATGCCGGGATGAAGTACAGGATATTTATACAATCTCAAATTATCTCTCCACAAAATACTTACTAATTAGAGAGGGGAAAAAATTATGTTAGTGAAGAAGCCTGGCAAACACCATCTTTTTTTTTTTTTTAAGATTTTTAAAATTTATTTTAGAGAGAGTGCACATGTACACACAAGCAGGGGGAGGGGCAGAGAGAGAGAGGGAGAGAGAATCCTCAAGTAGACTCTGAATGGAGCAGGGAGCCCAACGCAGGGCTCAATCCCAGGACCCTGAGATCATGACCTGAGCCAAATCAAGAGTTGGATGCTTAACTGACTGAGCCACCCAAATGCCCCTGGCAAACACCACCTTGATCAATTAATGTTAAAAAATCAAGGAATGAGACAAACTGACTTCATATGCCACCTGAGAGGACACAGTGAGCACACAGCACCGTTTCTGTGATACACCTGCCCAAGTATATAACCTGGATTTAATAAAGTGGAAATGCTAAGCATATCCAAATTAAGTGGCATCCTACAAAATGACTAATCTGTGGGGCTCCTGGATGGCTCAGTCAGTTAAATGTCTGACTTCGGCTCAGGTCATCATGTCAGGGTCCGGAATCAGAGCCCCACATCAGGCTCCATGTTCACTGGGGAGTCTATCTGTCCCTCTACTTCTCCCCCCGGCTCATGCACTCACTCTGTTGCTTAAATAAATAAATAAACAAAATCTTTAAAACAAAACCAAAAAATGACTAATCTGTAATCCTTAAATATACTGACGTCATGAAAGTCAAGGAAAACCTAACTGAAGGAGAGTAGAGGGATGTAACAACTGAGTGCAATGTCTGATCCTTTTAGAACAAATGATATCATTAATTAGACTGACGAACATGAATGGGTCTTTGGGTCAAGGGCATAGATGACTTCTATTCTTATACCTTTTCTGTACCTTTGAAGTTGTTTCAAAATAAAGGTTTAAGAGCAAGTATTATGCAACCATATCTCTATGAATACAAATATTTTACAACATATTTTAAGGACCGTATCTTGAAAAATTTAAGTAATATTAAAGCTGACTGCACATGCATAGAAATCTGTGTATACAGAGAGGCAAAAAGATTCCTCTGGAGAGAGACAGGGACAAACTCTTAAACTATTATGCGAGAGAACAGCCATTACCTCTATTTTCACTGTAATTAATGTACAATTGGATATTTCAAAAGAAAATCATTTTAGAAGTCACCAAGACTTCAATTTTGGAAAAAGAACAGTAGACATGCTACATATTTCAAAGAAAACATGAACATGGGGCGTCTAGCAGGGCAGCTGAGGGGACTGAATAAGGATGTGGCAAGAGCGGCAGAAGGGGCAGCTGCCTCTGGGGAGTGACTGGAATCCTTCTCACACAGGACATCAGAGATGCAGCCAGGAAGCTGCCCTGGGAGGAAAGAGGATTGGAGAAAGCATATCTTTGTTGTCAGCGTTTGGTACTTTTGAACATGAAGTTCAGATTTTTTAAATTTGTCAAAAAGCTATGGCTTTTCTCTTCTACTAAGTTATAAAAGTCCACAGAAGGAGACAGATGACTTGGTTATCTGCCTCCCATTGTAAGTCAACAACAATGCCTGACACCAGCCCTTCCCACAGTACTTAAGCCAGGGCTGTGAAGACATAACCAGGAGCCTCCTGTTCACTGGTTCTCTGTTTACCCGATTTCTGATTATAACCAAAAACGTGGGAAAGAAAGAAAAAAATGGATCAAGACTAAACTGGGAAATCTAAAAGAATCCTCCTAGCAACTCAGACGCTAACAGTGGCACACAGGTAACTATGCGATCAGCATTCACCGGCTCCTAATACTATGTAAGCCGTGGGACACAGGAGAGCCGTCCAGGAAAAATCTTCTGGGCAGCCCCACAGTTGAGTGATGAAACTGTTAATATCTTGCAATGCAAGGTCTAGAAATGAATTTCAACTTGAGAAATAAAAGATCATTTAAAAGAAGAACTTGGAGCGCCTGAGTGGCTCAGTGGGTTAAGTGTCTGCCTTCGGTTCTGGTCGTGATCTCAGGGCCCCACAGGCTCCCTGCTCAGCAGGAAGTCCGCTTCTTCCTCTCCCTGTGTCCCTCCCCCCAGATCACACATACGTATGTGCTCTCTCTCTAATAAATAAACTCTTTAAAAAATTTAAAAAAAAAAAGAACTTATTTTCTGTTATGGACTAAACCAATGTATATACTTCCAGAAGTACTGGAGTTCAGCAAACTGCCACTTGCAGGCCAGCTGCCTGTTCTTTGCAAATAAAGTTTTACTCTGACACAACTACGTTCATTTGTTTCTATACCATTTAGGGCTGCTAAAACTGAATCGAGTAGTTGTGACAGAGATCATATGGCCTATAAAGCTATAAATGTGTTCTATCTGGCTGTTTACGGAAAAAGTTTGCAGACTCGTGATGTATATGTAAAATAATATTAGATATGTAAGGGGCACCTGGGTGGCTCAGTCGGTTAAGCGTCTGCCTTTGCCTCAGGTCATGATCCCAGGATCCTGGGATTGAGCCCAGCATCAGGCTTCCTGCTGGGCAGGGAGCCTCTCCTCCCTCTGCCTGCTGCTCCCCCTGCTTCTGATCTCTCTCTGAGAGACAGGTAGATAAAATCTTTTAAAAAAATAGCAGACACAGGGGCGTCTGGGTGGCTCAGTGGGTTAAGCCGCTGCCTTCGGCTCGGGTCATGATCTCAGGGTCCTGGGAGCGAGCCCCGCATCGGGCTCTCTGCTCAGCAGGGAGCCTGTTTCCCTTCCTCTCTCTCTGCCTGCCTCTCTGCCTACTTGTGATCTCTCTCTGTCAAATAAATAAATAAAATCTTTAAAAAAAAATAGCAGACACATAATAAATACAAACCTGGTGGAGTAATAAGCGTTCTTCTATGTTCTTTACACCAACCAACTGGATGAATGTGTGGACTTGATGCTTCACACCTGTAGTTATATAAACCACAAAACTGTAATTACCAGGATAAATTCTCAGATACAAGTAAATGTGTACATAAATAATCATATACACAAGCAAGCTAAAATTATTCGGCATCTGTAAGGGCAAACATGCAAAAAGCAGGAACCTTGATCACCCTCAAAAAGCAAGCATATTATTTCTATCATCTGTCACAATGGCAGAGACCAGGCATTAAGATGAGGTAGCCCCTTCCTATCCTCACTCTTTTCTCCCCTCTGCCGTCTTTCCTTCAATCAAGCCCATATTTTCATTAAGACTCTTCAGCAGCATGCACTATGTGGCATCTGAGTCCTTGCTCCTGATCAAACCTGTTCTGTGTACTCCTCAGAGAGCAAAAATGGAAAAACCCGTTATACAGTAGAGTCAAAGGGGCTTCTCAAATAAGGTGACACCTAAAGAAAGTGAAGAAAGAGAACTGCGCCGCTCAAATGTGTAAGAAAAAAGCCATTTCAGGCAGAAGGAACAGTAAGTATCAAGGCTCTGAGGTGGGAGTCTCAAGGCTATGTCAGGAATAGACTGAGGAAAGCAGAGAATAGGAAATAATATCAGGAAGGGTCTTTAGGCATGATAAGGTCTTGGGATTTTACTCAGAGTAAAATGATGTTTACTAAAATATCATGCACGGGGTTTTAGGCAGAAGAGTGGTATAATCTAATTTATGTTTTGAAGTAATTATTCTGACTGCTTGGCAGACAATTAAGCACCTCGGGAATGAGATGAGGCTCTTAGAAGGCCTTTTCCAGAGTTGATGATGGGGACCTGGACCAAAGGGCTGCTGGTAAAGATAATAAGAAGTGATCATGTTTTTAGGTCTATACTTTAAAGAAAAAACCAACAGAATGTGCTGGTAGATTTGATACAGAATGTGAGTGATGTGAAGAAGTCAAGAACATTCCAAGGTCTGGGGCATGGGCCACAGGAAGAATGCAGGACCATCTCCCGAGATGGGAAGACTGGAGACACAGTCTTTGGCATGGCAAACAGTGGAGAGTTTTGTTATCAACATGTGTTTGACAAACAGGTTAAGAAGTCACAGAGACCATGAGCACAAAAATATGGAGTTCAAAGACAAGATCAAGGGTAAAAACACAAATGTGGGAGTGAGTCATCAGCATTTCGGGTGATATTCAAAGTCACGAACAGAGACGAGGCCATCCGGTGAATGAATACAGAGAAAGAACAGAAGAGGTAGGAGGCAAAGACGTCCAAGAAGAAATGTCTAGAAAATAAGTGAAGGGAAGAAAGAAGAAAGAAGGCAATGCTGATGCTGGGTCAAAGAAGAGAAGAAACCAGAATTGATCATGGGATTTACCAATGTAAATGTCTTTAGCATTCTTGACAAGGGTGTGCTGGTGGAATTGGGGAAAACAAAGGACAGAAACTGGAATAGGGAGGGTTGGTTTTTTAAAAAGTATTTATCTATTTTAGGTGGGGGGATAGGGAGGAGCACAGGATGAGGGAGGGAGAGAGATACTCGAGCAGACTGTGCTGAGCACAGAGCCTGGCCTGGATCCCATGACTCTGAGAGCACGACCTGAGCCCAAACCAAGAAGTCAGACGCTCAACCGTCCACACCACCCAGGTGCCCCTGGAACAGAGTGGGTTTAAGAGGGAAATGGATGGATGACAGATGGAGTCGACATGCTTTAAGAGCTGTTTTAAAAGGAAACCAAGAGCAAAAGGAATCTTACTGCTTTTGTTTTTGTTTTTCTTAAGCTCGGAAATCCAGAGGGGAAAGCTGAGTGAGGCATATATGGAAATTTCTGTACTTTTTTTTTTTTTTTAAAGTAAACTCTGTCCCCCAACAGGGGGCTCAAAGTCACAACTCTGAGATCAAGAGCTGCACTCTCTACTGACTGAACCAGCCAGGTGCCCTCCTCTGTACTATTTTTTTAAGTTTAGAATTGCTTTAAAATAAAACTCTTTACAAAAGATGGGAAGTATTGGGGCACCTGGGTGGCTCAGTGGGTTAAAGCCTCTGCCTTCTTAAAGCCTCTGCCTTCGGCTCAGGTCATGATCCCAAGGTCCTGGGATGGAGCCCCGCATTGAGCTCTCTGCTCAGCGGGGAGCCTGCTTCCTCCTCTCTCTCTGTCTGCCTCATCGCCTACTTGTGATCTCTGCCTATCAAATAAATAAATAAAATCTTTAAAAAAAAAAAAAAGACAGGAATTATTACTTCATTTATTCAAGAACTATATGCTGAGCAACGACCATCATCAGGGTAGTGTTCTAGGTGGTAGGTCTACCAGGGGTATCAAAAACACCCAAATCCCCTCTCCTATTTGGATATTGATAAGAATAATTTAGCAGAGAGGGATGACCTATTGATGCAGAAGAGACAAATGACTCAGTAAGAGGGAATGGAGTCTCTGGCAGGAGAGTGGGCTCCTAAGGCACAGACAGGCACCGCACCCAGTCACAGAGAGGGTTTGGTCTATGGGCAGAGAACACACCCACCAGACAAGACAGTGGGAGCACAGGGACATCTCTGCTGGCGGTCTTTTTTCTCACTGACCAGGAAGCAAGGTTATCAGTTGAGGGAGGGTAGGGAAGTAAATGAGAGAGGTTTGAGGGAAACAATGGAGCGGACTTTAGTGATCTGGAAGAACAGATGGGAATCTGTTGAGCAGGATTCTGGGGAAAAGGCGTTAATGCCCACCTGAGGTTAGCAGTCATGAATGTGACATTAGACGAGTGAGCACGTTGTGCCTTTCTCTAGCTACATTCAACCACTCAGGTGCAGGCATAAAGTGGGCACAAAGTGAGTTCAACCAGGGTTGGGATTTTGCCAGGCAAACACGATATAAGGCAGAGGAAGCTACAGTTACAATGAAGTAGTTATAACAGGATTATAAAATAAATGTATAGGCACCTAGAGACACATAACAGTTAAAATCTGTTTTAAAAAAGTTGTAGAATATTTCTTATTGGTGTTCTCAAAGTTAAAGGGTGTAATGAATCTTAAAAAAAATCAGAGCTAAATGATTGAGATATTTAATGCATCATTAGCATATTAAAGACTGACAAGTTATACCATAAACAAACAACTTCCAAATTATTTAACCTAGCATTTCCTAAAAATATTTAACTATAAAATAGTGCTTTAGGGGACAGTCCATTAACATCACGTGGAACACTAGTGTTCTGCAGAACACAGTTTGGAAAATGTTGGTCTAAAGGATGCCAAGGAGTCCAGTCTTGCTCTATTAACCAGATCCACTGAGTCTATCCTAAAAGATCAGGAAATCTCAACATACCCCTCTGAATGGAAAACTAAAAGCCAGAAAGGTAACACAGTGGCTGGAGTTTCTGGTGAGTAAAAAAGTCTTATGACTAGTGAAAAACAAAGAACTTTCTAAAAAATGCTCTTAGTGAATGAGATCAACATATAGTCACCTCTTTACAAAACAACTTTCAAATTAGTATCCCTGAACAGTATCAAAGTGAGTTGATAGATCCCCCATTTTTTCTTTAAAGATTTTATATTTATTTGACAGAGAGAGATCACAAGTAGGTAGAGAGGCAGGCAAAGAAGGGGTGGGGGGCAGAAAGCAGGCTCCCTGCTGAGCAGAGAGCCTAATGTAGGGCTTGATGCCAGGACCCTGAGATCATGACCTGAGCAGAAGGCAGAAGCTTAACCCACTGAGCCATGCAGGTGCCCTGAGACCCAATTTTTAATGTGGATTTTTCTCAGAATTATTTCAGTGAAATATACCTTTAAATTTATAGTTAAAGGTTTCTACCTTTCTCTTCTTTTATTCACTTGTTATCTCCTACCACCCTTCCCCACACCATTATTTCTCTTAATCTATGTATATGTGTATGCCATTATTTTAGAAATCTGAAAACAAAACAAACACTGCTAGGTCAATGCTAAGTCCATACAGCAACTGGTACATATCTTAAAATGATGTAATTTCATAAAATATATTTTAATATGTAATTCCTTAAAATACATTGTTGTGGGAATATACACTGGTGTAGCCACTGTGGAAAACAGTATGGAAATTCCTCAAAAAATTAAAAGCAGGAGTGCCTGTGGCTCAGTGGGCTAAGCCTCTGCCTTCGGCTCAGGTCATGATCTCAGGGTCCAGGGATCGAGCCCCGCATCAGGCTCTCTGCTCAGCAGGGAGCCTGCTTCCTCCTCTCTCTCTGCCTGCCTGTCGACTTGTGATCTCTCTCTCTCGCAAATACATAAATAACGTCTTTAAAAAAATTAAAAACAGAAATATCATATGATCTAGTAAATCACTCTTAGGTATTTACCCAAAGAATACAAAAACACTAATTCAGAGAATACAGGCACGCTTATGTCTATCACAGCATTATTTACAATAGTCAAATTATGGAAGCAGCCCAAGTGTCCAACAATTGATGAATGGATAAAGATATGGTAAATATATATAATGGAATATTATTAAGCCATAAAGAGTTAAATTTTCCCATTTGCAACAATATGGATAGAGCTAAAGAGTGTAATGCTAAGCAAAATAAGTCAAATTTGAGAGAGACAAATGCCACATTTCACTCATATGTGGAATTTAAGGGAAAAAAAGAGGGGGGAGGGAAACCAAAAAACAGACTCTTAACTATAGAGCACAAACTTATGGTTACCAGAGGAGAGGTGGGTGGGGGAATGGGGGAACCAGGTGAAGGGGATTAGGGATACACTTTTCTTGATGACTCCTGAGTAATGTGTGTAATTGCTGAATCACTGCATTGTATACCTGAAACTAATATAACACTGTATGTTAACTATACTGGAAATGAATAAAATAAAAGCATTCTGTTATAAATTGTATAAACAAGGCTATAAAACTCTATTTCCAGATATTCTACTCTTTACTGAGGCACTCATTTGGTTATGGATTATTACTGATAATGTATTGCCTCTATTTCAGAGAAATTCTTATTTTATTTTAGAGAAAGGCAGTAATTCACATAGAGCTTATGAAAAATAATAAAAACAAAACATATACAACATTTGTCTAATTTCTTTCTTCCCAGTCTAATACAGCTATCAAATAGTTTTTATAATTACCTGCCAGGCTCATAGTGATTAAAGTAAGAACAGCAACATTACTAATTCTTTTGATTTTATTGCATTTCTCTATAAACTGCAATTAAGAAAAATACTGTGGTGTATCTCACCCATACATTCCTGTACTACTCGAATCTTATGTAAGGTTTTAATGCTGCCTAAATACTGATCAAAGTTACCATTTAAAATCAACAGGAAGCCATCTCAGTAGAGAAAACAGAAATGGCCCTGTTTTCATCTATTGTACTCACACTCTGCCCATCAGCCAACACTTCATTGAGAATGAAGTTGGAAGCCTGTGAAATCCTTTCTGCTACTACTACTGTCAAACAAGTCATCTCTTAGTCCCATCTAGTGTTCAAAAGTAGAAACGGAACCAGAAAGAAATGTAATTATAGATGAACGACTGATGGTGAGAAGTTTGTAAACTGTTGATCACTGTACCACCCCTTTCGTTCTTTTTGGTTTCTACAAAAATCATCAAAGAAGTCCAGGTCAAACACTTTTTTAAGTCCATTTCAGGGGCGCCTGGGTGGCTCAGTTGGTGAAGGGTCCCAACTCTTGATTTCAGTTCAGGTCATGATCTCAGGGTCATGAGATGGAGCCTGTGTTGGGCTCTGTACTCAGAGGGGAGTCTGCTTGGGGGATTCTCTCCTTCTGCCCCTCCCCCTGCTCGCATAAGGTCATGTGCTCTCTCTCAAAAATAAATAAATCTTAATTTAAAAAAAAAAAGTCATAAGCAAGTGAAAATTGTTCATGAAGACTTCTAAGATCCAGTCAGACCCAGACAGGTAGACTTTGAAAAGGTCAGAATCCAAAGAAATCACTCACGAAAAACTCGTGTTAATATAAGGATAAAGAGAGTAGATGCTAAGATACTCATTTTATGGAAACAGAAAGAGGTTAAGAGATTTCACCAAGCCTTTCAGGTGAAAAGAAAGAGATCCTGATTTTCTCAAGTCACAGCCAAAAGCTCAACAAAATGCATGCGCTCCGGGCTCTGCAAATCTAGGCAGAGAGTTAAACAAGAACATTTCAAGATGCTCACTTAAGGAAAATACTAAAGTCTTCTTTTCAAGCAATAATGGTTCAGATTCTTTGAAGAAATACACACCACTTGGCCTTGCCTACTCCCTGAATTCAGAGCATGATGACATGATGACTCCATTTATTTCCCAGAATCTTGCTTTCCTGGTTTGGGTCTGCGCCAACTCTCACGGGCCTCCGTTACTCTGTGTTTCACTACTAAACCCCAAACCTCATCAGGCTGAGTTTAGTAGTTCTTCTTTTCATCCCTAATTCATTTCCAATCCCATTCCCCATAGCAGCTGTTTTCAATATTAATTTGCTTTAAACTTAAAACGTGATTTTTCACTAACAGTGATCCCTTGGGAAAGAGAAAGGAGATGCCACATCATTACACTTCTCTCGAGTTTTCCTATCATTTCTTCATCATCTCCAGGCTGACGGGGAAGGGAGCTCCTTTCTCCCCCAGGTTAGCTCTTCCTACAGGACCACAGTCTCAGATATCTTCCTCATGGTGGCCTCATTTCTTCAGCCTGAAAACTTAGCCCAAAACTCTTTTTGTGCAGGGAACCCTACCCTGACTGTTGACTGACTGCCCCTCCCCCCAACACCCCATAATCCATTTTTGCCTCCAGGACCTAGCTTCTCTGCCTGAAGTCCCTTGTAGCCATCTCTTTAACCTTCTGCAAACTGGTTTCTGCTTCTAAAACTTTTATTTTAATCCTCACAACACCCTATGAGGTACGTATTATTATTATCCCTTTTGCAAAGGGAGCAACTAAAGCTTAGACACAAGTAAAGTCACTAACTAGATGGGCTGCCCTTCCCCAAACATACCTCTGTTTGCTCGCCTGGGCCTAAACACAAGCACATGCTTTCCTTGGCCAGGAATATTCCATCCCAACATCCAAGAGCTGATTCCTATCATCCTTCATGGTCCAGCTCAAATCCCATATCCTCTAGGAAACCTTCCCCAAGAACCCTCCATTTGTTCAGTCAGTCCTTCCCCCTACCCACCACCTTAGACAGCAAGTGGTTGGTTCTAAAAACTAAGCACAAATCATGTACCAAGTAGCCTGTGGTTTGTGGCCCTCCCCAGATCCTGAGCCCCTCAGGGAAGAAATGCAGAGCTACCGAGGTTCCTTTCAACTCTGTAACTCATGACCACCATCAACCCATGCTTCTCAAATGATGACAAAACTGTTAACTTTGACACTGCTCACAGAAATTGACAACATGCTGTAAACTTTTCAACATTACTTTGGGGAGACAAAAGAGAGCCATCTCTAAACAAACAAACAAACCAAAAAAACCCCAACCCCCAAAAAACAATAACAAAGTTTGAAGTGCACTTAGAGATAATGGCCCTAGCCCCCTGTTTGTTCTAATTCACTAACTTGACTCTTCTCTTCTTCATAGATCTGCTTGTTGATTTTTTCTTGCCCTGCCTCAACTGGGAAACCAGACTGAAATTCAGGGACAGTTGAAGCTGCAACCTCTATTATGACAGCTTTTCTACTCAACAATCAGTGAAGTCCTGCCTTGCCTTCCTAGTTTCCAAAAGGCGAGACCACATGAAAATAACCTTTTTTTTTTTTTAAAGATTTTATTTATTTATTTGACACACAGAGAGAGATCACAAGTAGGCAGAGAGGCAGGCAGAGAGAGGAGGAAGCAGGCCCCCTGCCGAGCAGAGAGCCCGATGCGGGGCTCGATCCCAGGACCCTGAGATCATGACCTGAGCCGAAGGCAGTGGCCTAACCCACTGAGCCACCCAGGCGCCCCTGAAAATAACATTTCTTAAAAGGAAGGTTCCTTGGCGATTCACAGACCTGTACCCCTGGGGCTCATTAACATTATATGTTAATTAAAAAAAAAAAAGGAAGATTCCTTGCTAGCCCCTGGGGGAAGGGAGGGGTGCTCCTTCATACCAGCGCTCTGCTGAGGAGTCCAGTCTCCAGGCAGTGGAAGAGAGGCTGGGCACTGCTCTGGGAGGACAATGGCATCCTCACCTTGATGGTGATCCTCCCCAACTTTCAAGTCCTTTCTAGTTCTACTATTCCAAGCTACTTAGGATTATTAATAAGTCTAATGACTGTCAAGGGGATAGAATTAAGCTGCTAGCAATTACCCGTATAACAAAAGCACATGGGAAACCCAGAGGTAAAGCAAATTTTATTCTAATATATACTATTTCCCCTTTAGTAAAAACTACTTCAACTCTGCATACATTTTCAGTTTTCCTCTTTGGAAGGAAGAAACATTTCATTGCATTTGTACTACTACAAACGTAGACAGATTTATACACTTGACCCCTTGAATAATACATGTTTGAACTGCATGGGTCTACTTGTATGTGTATTTTTTCCAATATATACAGTACTATAAATGTGTTTTCTCTTCCTTATGATTTTCTTAATAATATTTTCTTATCTCTAGCTTTCTTTATTAGAAGAAAACAGTATATAACACTCATAGCATGCAAAATACAAATTCATCAACTGGCTACGTGATCAGTAGGCTCCCGGTCAACAGCGGGCTATTAAGTTTTTGGACAGTCAAAAGTTACACACGAATTTGTGACTGTACTGGGGGTGAGGACTCCTGCCCTCTACACTCTTCAAGGGTCAACTATATATGTTTTCCAACTCCCACTAAGGTAAAAAAGATGTAAGATCACTATTCAATCTAAATGGAAAAAAAAATCTCATTTCCAAACCATTTTAAATTCAGAAAGCAATCTTATTTGTAACCTCAATTACATAACTAAACAAGTAATTTATACAGATAAAACCCATCCCAAAATTCAAAGATCAAAGAACATAATATTTAATAAAGCTGGAGAAATTCCAATGCATTTAAGCAATTTTCAATGTGCCATAATTGCATACTGAGAAAGAGAACACACTGTACACTTATTCTGACAATGAACAAAATATGATTTCATGTCAACAGTTAAAAGTATAAGTAAATCCTCAAAGTACATTTTGTCCTAAAAATAATTAGTCTGTGCTCATAAAAATACAAAAATCAGTGTTAAAAATTTTTTTTTCTCTGCTCTTTCTAAAAAAAAAACCCAGTATCTTTCCTATTCCCTAGGCATTTGGCATCAAAGAAAAATGAATGTGACAAAGTCTTCTAGGCTTTTCATTACTTTTTTCTAGAAGAATGTTTTTAAAGGAAACACATCTTATGACAAACAACTTAACACTTTAAAAACTCTCTAATACTTCTAAGACCACAAAAAATAACATTTACCCATTTTGTTAAAATCAGACAAAAGCTAAAAATAAAAATCACCCTAAATGAATCAGAACTTTAAAAACAAAAAGCACTCATTTTAACAAATTTTAATAATTGCTTCAAAGTATCACTTATTTTTAAAAATATTTATTTACATAATCTCTATACCCAACATGGGCTCAAACTCATGACCTTGAGATCAAGAGTCACAAGCTTTTCTGACTGAGCCAGCCAGGCGCCCCTGAAGTATCACTTTATTAATGGATCTGGTCATCACTCTGCTACTATCACCATCATAGCACATCAAACACGGCAAGGGAGAAACACACTTGACCTCAGAACAGATTTCTGGTGTTACTAAATTTAAATGTTTTCTCATCGATTCCCTCACTCAAGTTAGGTACAGATAATTTTGAATGAAACAGAAACCACGAATTAGTAAGAAATATGAGCAACAGATGAGCATGGTAAGCAATATGAGAATCAATCAACAAGTCCAGACTGTGAGAGATTCAACAGGACAAGCAACTTCGTTTCTTCAATAAAAGTTACAAGGGGTAGAAAAGAAGAGGAATAGGAATCTATAAAGAAAGAGATCAAGAGAAACATCAAAACAATCATGAAGTGTACACCTCATTTGGATTTAAAACCATCAAATCTATAAAAAAGGAAAAAAAAATACACAAAAAAACCACAAAACTAAGATAATTGGGAAGAATGTTTAAGTATGCCAATAACATGATGGCATTTATAACAATGAATCTGGAGAAAAAGAATCCCTATCTTTAAAAGACACACACTGAAATATTCACTAATGAAATGCTACGCTATCTGAAATTCGCTTCAAAATAATCCTGAAGTTGGGATTTAAGGAGAAGGAATACAGAGAAAATAAGAGTGAATCTTAAGTTGATAATTTTTGATGCTGCAAAGTGGCTGCAGGCAGGTCACTATTACTCTACTCTTGTATATGCTTAAAATGGTCTATATTTCAAAAATTTTTATTGCAAACTGAATGAAAAGACATGCTATGGGCAAAATTATACTTTGCAGAAAAAACCTTGGGAAAAACACATAGAAAATATTCAGAAGTACGAGACCCTATGTGGTATAATAATGGAACTGCTTGTCTACCCTTAAAAGAAATTCTGTAAAAAACACATGTATAACAGAAAGCATTTAAAAAGTATGAATAGCAAATGGATTCAATGCCTCTCCTTTTTAAAACATTGTAAGTAAAACTGATCTCTAAGAATCCAATTTGAGGAGTAATGGACATGATTGATAGCTCGGCTGAATTTTTAAATGTATGCATACTGAGTCAGGTCAGGAAACAAGCTTTCCTGAAATGCAGCAACACCTATATAAATTAGTATTCAATTGATACTGCAACACTGGCCATATTTTATAAAGATATGTTCTCATTGCCAGTGTTCTAGGAAGGAATTAAGTACTTCAGAAATGACTTTCACCAGGAAACTGAATTGTAATGATCAATAATCTTGAATTAGGTATGGAAATCACTATTTCAATTGCCTAATCAAAATATGATGGCTTTATTAGAATTACAGGTATATGATTTTCTAATATGTTGCTCCTACTACTTTATGTAGTATGTCCCAAAACTCTAAGGATTAAGAACAATATTCCTCAATTAATATATTTGTATTTGGCAATTAAAAATGGTTGAATGAGTTACTGAGAATAAAAATATAAAAGAAAATTATTTTCTCAGAAAATGCCAGAGGCCACCCAGGATAAGGGGAAAGTATGCATCTCTGGGCACTTCCACATGAACATTTGTTGGGTGGGGGGTAAACCACACTTCCACAGCAAGAATGAGTGAAAATACAAGTCATGAAGTCGAATTGAAGGATACTATTTAGAAATATGTGCCATATGAAATAGGTGCAAAATTAAAAATCTGAAATGGCAAAGAATGGGACAAAGCACTGTTGTTTTTTTGTCATGAGCTTGGCATTAGTATTGCTTCCATGCACCTGGTGGCCTTGAACACACCCATCACAGACAGCACACAGCAACGGAAAAGGTCTCACCAATAGTCATAGCTCTCATCCCAGTTGTCAAAATGTACCAGGAAACGATTGTCCACCATATCTGTTACCGTGGCAACACAGATGAACGCAGGATTCTTTTTGTCTACAGCTTCGAGCTTCATTCCAACTCGAAAGCCTGATGGGATCACTGTCTACGAAACACACAGATTTAATTAGAGATAAGCACACACTTAACAGCTAGATCTGTACCCTCTCTACACCTCCCGCCTCAAAGCCTGGCGTTCCTCAGCCGCCTTCACATTATTTAAAGAGCATGTACTGGTTTTCAGGCAGGGTCGCTTTCCAACAAGCAGCAATGATAGAACAATGTCCTTTCGGTACAACCAAGTCACTAGGCAGATATTTGGACCTTCAGACCAAGAGACTCATAACCTCACAGAGTTTAATCAATTTCAGTATGTGTTCTGGCACCCTAGTTAGACAATTCCACTAGTCAGGCAAGTTTAATTCACCATACAGTTCCCTTTTTGTTTTTCTTGTCCTTGATTACAGACTTAACCATGAAAATTATTTCACACACACAATATGCACTTAATCAAGTTAAAAATGTATATGAGTCAGTCCAAGTTCACTCCCATTTCTGAAGAGATCTCTCTAAAGAGTACTCTACTGAAAGTAGGTCATCTTCAGACATGAAAAGCTGCAAATTATTACAACTTTTACCTAACACTACAGATATTATTCACAAAAGCAGCAAAACAAACGGCTGAACACACATAGCCCTTCAAAATAATTTTTAACATAACGAACACCAAACATGATCAGCCATCTGGGATATGGAACCAAGACAATACAGCTCAAATAGATTCAGTGCCTGAGGTGCACTGAAATATAAACATTCCTTAAGGTCTTGTGTGAGGAAAACTATCCTAACTTGGAGAGACATACTGGGATATCAGTTATGCCAATCATAACGCCCCAAGTCATTTCTGCCCTTCTTAAAAAAATCCTCTGTCCAGACTTAAGCATAAAGATAACTATTCTACTTACTTTAAGCAAAACAACTGTTATCTCTCATGTTACTATAACTATCCAGCTCTCATTACAGAAGTGTACATAACATGTATCTGAAAATGTTAGCATATGTCCTAGATGAATAGAAGGAGCACGAATTAATGGTACACAGACACCCTGACGATACGTTTAAGTCCTGAAATTATTTACCAGGGCTCTGACCACAAATATTTGCATATTCTGAGGTAGAAGAATTTAGGGATAGAAAAGTTAATTGCGTCTTGGAGATCAAACCCATTGCTCAAGATTAAGCTGTATGCTAGCATTGCACAGAATTTAAGATGACGGTTCAAGGCAGTTAATCAAATCCCCGACTGAACGCATCCTCAGAGAACCAGACAGGGATTAGGAATCTTGGAGCAGGCTGCTGAATTTTCCACCTAACTGACCTCTCTCCCTCTTCTTGACAGAGAATACCTACTGACAACACGGTATTTACATTTCAGTAATTAAGCTCTCCTCTCAATTAAGAGATTTAAAAAAAATTATCTGGCTCATTAGCTCTATTAATTACCTAAACACACACACACACACACACACACACACAGCCCTCTTCAGTTCTCTAATTCAACCTGGCCTATGCTCAATTTGATCAGAGACTTGTTTAGCCATCAGACCAATGCCTGAAACAACTGGTTAAAACCATTTCCTAAACGGAAGGTATTTGGAGTGGGTGAGAAAGTTTCTACCCCGTCCTAATATTCATTTCCATTTGGAGGGAACCCCATTACTGAAACATTATTGTCTCTCTCTACGTTCTCACTCACTGTTACCTGACTGGTGAATCTGGAAGAAGGAAGTGTTCCCACTCACAAGAGCAAACTGGCCTACAGGGCATGAAATTTCCCCCCTCTACAGGCTTGTTCTGTCCCTATGGGGTGTAGGTCTGCCCCAATCCAGTGCTCCTGGGCTTGGGAGATGGGGCAGAAGGGCCAGTACATCGTAATTCGAGGTCTCAGGATCCACAAGCTCATTTGCCAACAGATAGAGGCCATGCATGTACTCCAACTGAGCCCTTAACTGTTAGAAATATGGAATTTTGGCTTTATACCTGCCTGCTCTCTGTTAATTCCAGTTAGATCAGAACGTGGACAAGGAAGAGGAGTGTAACATGCTGGGCTTCCTCAGAGATGCAACAGGAAAAACACCGTGGAAAGTGGGAACACAAGTCAAAAATTGGGAAATACATACACATCCAGACTTTGCTTCTGTTACATGGCAGAAGGAAGCTACTCGCTGGAGGGAAGGTGAATCACCTAAGCATGCAAATCCCATGTGATTTCACTGCATGAATCCCATGTGAACAGCACTCTAAGAATGGACACTAACAATAAAATATCCCAATTTAATTTTTTATGTACTTTTACTGTAAATTCACCAGGGTTTCCTTCCTGTGTTGCCTTCCACCCTTCAATAAAACACAATAACCATGATTTGGCTATAAAATATTTATTCATGATAATTTTAAGCTAATTTTAAAGTTTAACTAAGAGTGCTTTATTTACCAACACAATAAAATTTATTATAGTCTCTTGGTATCACTTTTAGTTTATCCTGTGAAACATCAAAAGTCACTTCCCTTGAAAGGAAAAGTATTTTGGATGTACTTACTATATTCTGGTTTTCAAATAATGACTTGGGAGCAGCTTGAGCTCTGCATGTCTTAAGATAGGTCTGCCAATTAAATTCTTCTTCTTTATAACCTTGGATAAGCACATATACACAGACTGAGTAAAATGTAAAAATGTTTCATACTTAATTTTCCATTCCCACTTTTAGCTATACTTCCAACATGCAGAAATCAATCGATTTTTTAAAAAAGACAAAATTTAACTCATAATTCATAACTATGGATTGTCTTACAAAGGCTGTGTTTATTTCCAACAAATCATATTATTTTTTCAATTCTGAATGAACGATAAAGGATATAAATAAAAGGTAATAAATATGTATTATATTCAGGTCTGCTTATTACCAGGCTATTTCTATCAGTATTTAAGTATAACTGCTCCACAGTCAACGAGTGAGTGGGGGAGTCAAAATCTTTATTTTCCCTCACCTGTTCTATTTTAGGAAACTCACTTGCAGGAACAAGTTGGAAATGGAGAAAACAGTAATAAAACAGATAAAATCTTTTTAGTCTATCACCACAAGAATGACAATTCAAGATTTATGAAGTAAGGATGTTGGCAAATTATAATAATGGAAATGTCCTTGTCTTCATGCTCACAATTTCACATTTAATGTTGTTGAAGCCAACATTTCCTTTAAAAAGGAAATTGAGCATTTTATTTTATTGGCTCATGTGCTCTCTTCTACCTGCATTAAAGTCCAGAAGGCAGCACGAAAACAACAGCGAATAATTCGCCACATATAGGAGGTCAATTTATATAAAGGCTTGCAGATTCTCTTTGTCACCCTCATTTTTTTCTACGTGTTTTTGTTTAATCCTTCAGCCATCTGAAAATACCATTCTGCCATTAATTTTTCACTTAAAACCAAAGGATGGTTAGGCCATGAAAAAACGAGAGCCCTGAGACAGGCCAAAAATACCACACTGGTCACCTGGATCTTTGACACCAAGTAAGCAATACTGAATGAAACAGTTGAAAAGGAAAGAAGCAAGATATTATGAAATACACTAGAGATGGACTGGAAAAAGATGGTTATCTGTTATTCTTGGATCCTTAGGTAAAAATGAAACAAGCAGAATCACTGGCAGACTGTAGCCTAGAGAACTCAGGAATAAAAAAGTAATTGCTATTAATTCAACTCCCACTCAAACCAGCGTTTAGGGCTACATTCTCCCTCCCAATCTCCTAAATATTAAGATTTGTGAACTCAATGCATAATTTCTAGAGATTTTCTACATAATGAAATATGAGTAAGTAAATTTAGTCATGTCAACAGGTTAGAACTAAATTTTCAAATGTGTTTTTTCAAGGATCTAAATACTTGACCCTGAATAACACAGGTTTGCACAGTATTGTCCACTTACTCATATCTTCTCTTCCTTGTGATTTTCTTAATAACATTTCCTTTTCTCTAGCTTACTTTATGGTAAAAAGATAGTATATAATCTATGTAACAAACAAAACTTGTGTTAATTTGACTTTTTATACTACCAGTAAAGTTTCTGGTCAACAGCAGGCTATTAGTAATTAAGTTTTTAGCGAGTCAAAAGTTACATGTGGATTTTCAACTGTGCTGGGAGATGGTGGCCCTAATCACCGTGTTATTCAAGAGTCAGCTATGTGGTGGGTGGGGGGCGGGAAGGAGGGGTGTATGTATGAAAGAAATCTGTCACTAAAATTTGTACTCAAAATTAAGTATCAATCCGATGTTATTTTATATACAAATAAGTACATGAACACACTTTATCATTAAAAAGGATTCTACTTTCTACACTTCTTTCACTTTAATGAACGTATTTTTCTTCATAAACAATAAGCTTGAAATTAGGGTCTACCTGAATCATAATAAAGTCTGAATTCTTAAAAATTCGAAATCATGGTATAAGGAAAGAAGATTTTACAGCATTTAAAATAGGAAACAAAAAAAGGGACAATACCTTTGGGAGGATGGAGTTTATGGCCAGTCTTCTCACACCACCCCACTGGGTGAATATCCAGAGCATCTGCATTTACCCAGAAGTCATAGCAATCAGAGTAGCCGTCAAAGTGCAATTTTATCCGGTATCCACAAACCTGAAATAGGTAAGGCAGGCTGACTGACTAGAAAAACAGAAAGAAATCCAAAATACCCAGAATATCTCTGTACAAAACTTGTTTACAAAAGAAAACAAAATCTCTTGATTTCGGTACGCAAATAAATGTGGACAGTCAGCGTGACATAGCCTATGTTCATCAAAGCGCCCTCATGACCAGCCATAAAAGCAAGTGAACAAAATGACAAAATCTAAAGGCAAAGGCCTTCCCTGGGAAGAACCGAGCTGCCGTGCTCTGGCATTCGTCCCAGTTATATTAGGAGCGCAAAGACACTGCGCGAAGACTGATTTTCCCACATATCCATGTCCTCTCTGCGTTCTTTATATTGTACCAGCATGCATCAGCAAGGAGGGCCGGCAGGGACGGAGCCAGCCCCGCATAGAGCACGCAGTCCCTGCAGAGTCCCAGGGTGACACCCCGCTGTCCGCTGCCTGAATGCTGGCTCTCGGCCTCTGCAGAGCGCTGCAGACTGTGAGAGCTGGCCAAGGCTGGTACACGGAGGGAGGTCAACAGTTTCTCCTCTCTACCAGTAGCTGGGCTGGGAGAAAGCAAGAAAAGCCTTCCTCAACTCATACTCAGCAGAGATAGGTTCTCTGGAACGCCGGTAAGAACTCACTTTATGTAATGCGTGCTGAATGCTGAGGCCATGCAGCTGTCTAGAGGGTTGCTCTTGGGGGAAGTTCTGAGTTAAAATTTCACATGGGTTGAGGAGGCCTCAGCTGCATCACTCTCTACCTTGGGCTCTCAGATAGAAGTCCAGCCTCTCAATCCCTTGGCCTCTAGCACAGCAGACATATTCAAGTGGGAGCACATGACACAGTAGACCTCTAAACACTCCAGGAGCACCTGCTCTGCAGAAGCCAGTCAGGAAGCTGGAGGCAAGAGTGCAGAGCCGGGACCACTAACCATTCTTGAATAATAAGGGAGCTGCTTATTTACTGCCATGGAAAGTTCTCTGTTATATACGGTTAAAATCCAAGCGGCAATAAATTCTAAGAAATGCTCTCAGTAATATACTAGTATACTAGTGTATTACGTATATAATATACTAGTATAATATACTAGACTAAGATAAATACATAAATAGACTAGGACAATTTTTCTCAAAAAATTTCACAGAGGTACCTTGAAATACTAAAAGATATATAAATATCTGTTGGTCTAGTTCTTTTTCTCTTTTTTTTTTTTTGAAGATTTTATTTTTATTTGAGAGAAAGAACAAGTCGGGGGAAAAGGGAAGAGGGAGAAGCAGACTCCCTGCTGAGAAGGGAGCCTGATGCAGGACTCCATCCCAGGACTCTGGGATCATGACCTGAGCCAAAGGCAGACACAGAACTGACTGGGCCCCCCAGCCCCCCTCCCCCTGTTGGTCTGTTTCCTAAGTTAAGGAACCACAGTACGATCAAAGCTATGGAATCAGAAGGACCTGGGGTCAAATTCTGCTTCTACTACTTCGAAGCTGTGTGGCCTTATAAACATCACTTAAGCTCTCTGAGCCTCAGTTCCTTTATCTATAGAACAGGAATGAAAACACATGAACTGCATAGGATTCTTATAAAGATTCAGTGAGTTAATACACAAAACAAGAAGTATGATGCCTGGGGGCGCCTGGGTGGCTCAGTGGGTTAAAGCCTCTGCCTTTCGCTCAGGTCATGATCCCAGGGTCCTGGGATCGAGCCCCGCATCGGGCTCTCTGCTTGGCGGGGAGCCTGCTTCCTCCTCTCTCTCTCTCTGCCTACCTCTCTCCCTACTTGTGATCTCTATCTGTCAAAAAATAAAAATTAAAATTAAAAAAAAAAAAAGAAGAAGTATGATGCCTGGTATGAAATAAGCACTCAACAAATGGAACCGTTTCCCATTATTAAAACCCCATAATCACCATCTTATTGCAAAAATAAAGACAAGGCAAGGCTTACCTCAGCCACAGTGAGGACACAGTACACAGACTGATGTTCAGGGTCCACACCTTCTAATTTCATGCCAACTTTAAATCCATTTTTGTTATATGGAAAGGATTGATACTAAAATGCAAAATGACACTGGTTTTAATATTTTATCCTGAAAACCCAATTAAAATGTGACTAATTACCACTCTTAAATAAAGACTAACCAAACAGCTAAGTAATTCTTAAAAATCCAAAAGAAAAGGACCACCAAATAATTCAGTGGAAAATGATCAAAGACTATAAACAGGTCACAGAAAGGAAATGTCTTATGTATCTGAAAAAATGTTCAACCTCACCCTGACAGTCATACAAAGTAAAATTACATTAAAACATATTTTCCCTAATTGGGTTTGTCAAGATCAAAAAGTCTGGTAACACAGTGTGGGCAAGGCTCTGGGGGAACAGGCACACACACACACACACACATCGCTGGTAGAGATCAAAACTGGCACAACCTCTTACCATCTCCTGCTATCTATACAAAAAGGACACTTGGTTTGTCTTAGTAATTCTACTTCTGGGAAGTTATCCAATAGAGATACCCTCCTAATGTGCAGAATGACAGGCGTACACAAGGTCATTCACCAAAACATTTATATGTGGGTATCATGTATCTGTCATATATTAACATATATGTGTTCACTAATAGAGAGCAACTTATTATGGAAAAGATATAAGATTAATATATTAATGAACTAATAGATATAAAAGAATGATGAAGAAAAAAAGAACGATAAAGGGAATCATGATGGAATCCTTTCAAACTAAGTTAAAAAAAAAAACAAAAACAAAGTCTCACCCAGTGCGTGTGACATGTTACTATTTGGTTGAAGATGGGGAGGACAGGATCTGTACATCTACTGCTTATTTGCACATACAATTCTCTAGGAAGGGGATGGAAGAACTGGTAGCAGTAATCACTTATTACGGGGAGAGGCAAATCTGGGACCTAGAGGACACGGCTCTGAAGGACATATTCACATTCTTCTAGTGCTCTTACAGTGTGAAATACACGGCTGTTTTACTGATTCAAGTAATTAGGTGTACTTAAACTTTTTTAATGTAAAAAATCTATTCTACAAAGAATCAAATTTATAGAAAATAATTATACAGAACAAATCCATATGTAATTACAATTACATTTAAATATTCTTAATGTAGATGTAATCATCATAACATTTACTATTCATCATGTTTTTAAAACTGCCTATGTGAACGCATAGCTAACAAGGTATCAATGGAGGATTTATTACACACCATGATTAAATATAAATCATTTAGAGCAAGGTTCAGTGGACTACGCTCTTATGGGTCTAATCCAGCCCACAATCTGTTTTTATAAATAAAGTTTCACAAGAATATAGCCATAGCCCTTCCTTTATATATTGTCTATGGCTGCTTTTATTACAATAACAGAACTGAGTTGCAGTAACTGAGCCCAGATGCCCTACAAAGTCTGAAATATATATCATCTGGCCCTTTTACAGAAAAGGCTTCCTGACCCCAGGTTTAGCCCAGTGGTGGCAGCTGCTACTCAGAACCACACCTGGTAGCTATACTTCTAACTGAGCTTAAGTCACTCATGACAAAATGTTTTTATTACAGTTAACAATACAATCACCTGCTTTTAGATTTTTGTTGTGATATTACATAAACCTCAGTAACCCATTTTCACTTCTCCCAAAGCCGTAATGTTGACATGAAATTTCATGCCAGATTTTCTTTATGTATGCGCTTTTCGGCAGTAGTAGAGGTATCCCTCTTAAAATTACTGAGTGGGAGCCTGGTAAATGTCAAGAGAAAAGAAGAGCAAGTGTGTCCCGACGTGTGTCCGCGCATGGGGCGGGGCGGGGCGGGGGGGGAGGGGCGTGGTCAGCCTATATTAACGTTAGCTGCCCTTGCACTATCCCCTCCACATAAATACACTCATGAAATACAGTATGTTTGAGAAATTATCCCAAGTCACATTTCCTAAACAAACAACGGAGACATCAATGCTAATTCCAGATCAGAATTCCAGACCCTTTGCCTTTGTAGACAATGCCCTTATAGACAATGTAGACAATGCTTTCTAGAAGGGCCCGTACCTCCTTGAAGAGCTTCGCGGGCACTGCCACAGCTTTTTCCTCCTCCAGGTAGGATGCCCAGCACCAGGCTTTCTTTCCTTTAGGAGGCAAACCTGAAAAGCAAGTGAGACTAATAGGCTAGGATTCCCAGATCTAAGAAGTCAGAGGTGTATCTTGTGAAGTCTCACTTCCCGAACTACTATTATGCAGGGATCTTCTTTTACTTCCATGACTGGTATTTCCCAGTCTCCTCCTGGCCCCTCTTCCAAAGAAACAAAGGTAAGCAGCAAACTGTGGTGTATAAGCAGTTATGATGGCAGAAGAGAGAGCAGAAAAATTTAGAATAAATGATGGAGACGACACAGGGAACCAAGATAGAAGAGTATCGTGAAACAAGATGATCCAAAAATGTTTCCTGAGATCAAGAAGCTGAGAACTAAGAAGAGGCCAGAGCAAGGAGTGCTTGGGGAACGGCCGCTAATTTGGGAAGGGAGGGGATGGTCAATTCAGCAAGGGCCAGACTTTGAGCCGTGAAAGAATCTATGAGTGATAAAGATATGCCGCCAGACAATATCCATTTTATTGTGGATTTAGTTAATAAAAAATAGAAATGAAAGGAAGAACATAATAGTGAAAGGTATTTGGGGGGCGAGATTTGAGCAGGCTAAGATGGAGCCCATGAAAAGAAAAAAAGAAATTCTGAACACCTAAGGGGGAAAAATAAATTACTGAAAGAACAAGGTCCCAGAAGAGCTGGGGCTCCAAAGACAGAAAAGCAGAAGGGAGAGGAAGGTTAAAACACTGGTGAGGCCGAGAGCAGAGTGAGGAGTTTACCCCCTCTTATCTCAGTGATGTACAACAGAAGGTCATCTCCCCCCGGAATATGGAGTTAGGCTGTGTGCCTGAGGCAGGCAGAAATACTTGAAGCCGTGTCTAAGGAACTGAGAGAGGAATGGGCAAGGAATGAATCCACACAGTGAGGAGACACACTGGCCTCCCGCCCTAGTTTGCAGGGACGACAGGAAAGGCCAGGTCAGTGGTGGGGCTGCCCTCATTGGACAGACCTGACAAGAAGGGCTGGCGGACAGATGGGACGCATCAGAAAGGCAAGACAAAATCTAGTGGGCCTCTGTGGAAATGAGCTCAGGGCCATGATGAATAAGGAGATAAGGTCATCCAGTCAAGTGTAAAAGAAAAGGATCTAAGGACTGGATTCATCATGAAAATAAAGTGTTGCCTGAGGAGCAATGACAAAAAAAAAAAAAAGGCTCCCCATCAGGAGGTTGTGGTTTGAGAGGAAACATTAAAAACTTCAAGTCTTAGGAAATGAACAAGAACAAAGGTTTTAGTCAGTGTGCAAAAGTAGAAAAAAAAAAACCTACTTGATGGAAAAATATCGGAAGCTGTTTTCAAGTTTGAAGGGACACTACTCAGAAGTTACTAATTTCCATTTTTTTCCTTATCTACTTCTTCAAAACCCTGAGTTTTTATTGACAAAATTAAAAAAAAACCTCAAAACAATACCTTCACTACCGCAGGGTACATTCCAATTAAGACAAAAATGTCTACTTGTGTGAATTATTTTCCACTTCATAAAGCCACAAGTAAAATCTTTCTTTCATCAACTTACCCTGCTTCAGTACAGCCGAATCACCCCGTCTTTTCCTTCGGGCTCTCTGAGAACCCCTCAGGATTCTTCCATCTTGCTTGTTCTCCTACAGCAAGAAAGGAAAATTATGATTTTTAAAAGCTCATGAAATTGGCACCAACGAAAAGTTAGAGAACTGTCAGAGAGCATTATTATTTTTTATACTTTTCTTCAATTTCACTTCGTAACTTTTAAAGAAAGAAAGAATACAGGTCATTTGAGAACTGTGTTGCTTTTGGCCTGAGGTCATTACAAAATAAGAATGTTTCCAAGAATCACACTCTGCAACAACTCAGATACCGTTCCTGCCTTCTTGGAGCACTTTCTTCTTATAGCTCCTTGAAAACTCTGTGCGGATTTTCCTCACACCCCACTTGCCTGTCTTTCTCAGTTCCTTTCTCTTCTCTACTGAATCCCTCTTCCTGGGTTTTAAATATCATCTGTCTGCCCAATATCCCCAGTCTGTAGCCCCGACCCTCTTCCCTGATTCCAGACTCCTGTATCTGACTGCCCACCTGGGATTTCTACTCAGATACCTAATGAATGTCTCAAACCCACGATGCCAGTGAACTCTAGATTCTGTACTCCAGTCTTGCCTTCCCATCCTCAATAAAAGACATCATTACCCAGTCAATTATTTAAGCCAAAACCTGAGTTATTCCTGATCCTTCTTTCTCCCTCACCACCTTGATAAGACGGCCTCCAACATCTACCCTAAATCCAGTGACTTCTATTCTCCCTCTTAAAGAGTCTACTGCAATAAACTGAGTGTTTCCCTGATTTCATTCTCACTTTCACATGCCGACACCAGAGCCATCGATTTAAAACATAAATCATGTCGTCAACTTGCCTTGCCTTCAACTTGCCCATGGCTTCCCATCCATCACACACAAAACAGAATGAATCCCAGTAAGTCTGGTTTCTCAGGAAGACTTACATGGCCTGAACCTCTTCAGCTTCATCTTACTCTACCCTCTCTTGACCGTTAAGGTTCAACTAAACTTTCTTTACTTCCTCAAACAAAACATGTCACACAGGTTCTTGCTTTAGGGGCTCTTCCCAGCCATTCCATTGCCCAGGGGGCTCCTCAGTCCTTTGGCAAAGCTGGGGTTCCCTCTTGTTACAGAGATCACACTGTTCTTGCCAGCTTCTCTGGGAGGCCTCCCTGACAGCCCAGCTTAAAGGAGTCAGCCAATCCTCGTGCCCTATTTTATTCTCACACAGTATTTATCACAGGCTGCCGTATCTCCTGTTTATTAGCTATCCCCTTAAAAGAATGTGGTGTCCCTGAGAAGAGAGCTCCTATTCTCCCACTGCCACACATCCCTGTGTTCCCAGCTCCTAGGAGAGGAGCAAAAAATGGTGGGTCAACACCGATGTGAAGGGGAAGTCTTCAATTTCAAGACTTCCAAGTTCTCTTTTCACATAGGACCACTATATATACTTTAGGGATAGGATATTCATGCCTTAATTAGCACATTCTGAATTAGCTTCCCCTAAATATACCTGATATTTATCTGCCATTTTCTACCTACTTGCATAGTTTTATGAGATCTGTCTGTAATTTACCAAAATGGGTTGACATTTTTACTATTGAGAGGGATTGAAGATTCATTTGCAAAATTAAAGATTTTGCCTTGCTCTCTGGTAATAAATTTCAGCACACCCTACTTCTTCAGCCTAAGGGAGGAGTACCATTTTGCCAAAGATTTGCCAAAATTAAAGATTTGGCCTTGCTCTCCGGTAATAAATTTCAGCACACCCTACTTCTTCAGCCTAAGGGAGGAGTACCATTATTTATTATTCTCATTTTGAAAGGTGGACAGTGACACCCAGAAGAGGGTAGGGAGGTAATTCGCAGATGGAAACACAGAAAGTCATGGAACCACCACTGGAAGTCAGTGCCTCTGACCGGGTGCTATTCTCATAGGAAGCACCCCCATGCCCCCGGTAGGTGCACCGGAGATACTAACCATCTCGTCATCTCTCTCTTCTCCATCCTCCTTGGAGTCGGCCTTCAGAGATAATTTCGGTTTCTTCTTCCGACTACACTTAGGATCTTCTTCCTCATTATCTTCTCCTATGTCCCTTTCTTCCTTCTGATCTCTGTTGTGTTTATAAACCCAAAATAGTGACAGGAAACAATACCTATCAAACATCTACATGTTGATTATCATGCAATTAAAAAAAAAATCATCCTCCAAAGGAAAAACATTAACCACCAGGAGAAGTATGTAGGCATCAGAACATCACAGCTAAGGAACACTTGAAACCACTGGCATATATAACAGCCCAAGGTAGAAAATGGAAATTAGCTTATATATTAATTTCAAAAGGGGATCAGCGCTCTCTGTGAAACAGGCTCTAACAAGTTTAAAATGATTTGTCTTTCACATCTGCCATCCACACTAATAAAAGAAACAATTATTTAGAGATGTTTTAGTCTTCAGGGCAATTTTAATGCAAAGATCTAGTAATTATTAAGAAGGACAAGTGCAACTGAAAAAAGGCCAAGTATAACTTTGTAAAATAAAAGTTGGCCAACAAAAACAGACAATTCCCACAACGCTGCTGAAAATACATGGGAAACACCACAAAAATATAAGGGTCAAGTCACTTCTTTGTGGTACACAGTTATGTGAAAAAACACACCCTCGTAATTAGCTGAACTTTGTCAGACAGTCCCCAAATGGCCAGGTCACACAGCACCGTCAGCCACAGCAGACACCCCTGTCTTCTCATCATCAGTCTGCCCCAAGATCTCCAGTTGGGCAACTTGTTATACAACTCTCTAAGGCCATCTTCATTCAGCTGGTCCCCAGTTTGTGGCGCCTTTGTTTCATGGGTGGAGTGTTAGCGGAGTTACCTAAGAACCCCTCAAATACAAACAAAACTGCTCTTCCATAAACATCGGTATCATTAAAATGTATGCAGCCCAGAGAAATTCAAATATGCTTAGCAAAGGCCTGTGATGTAATCAAAAGGCTAAAGAGGCAGAGGTTGTACATGCAGATATGACTTAAGCTGGACAGCTCAGATCAGACACGATGGAAGTAATGGGGTCAGTATCCACATGTCTGTAAAGGCAAAGTTTCTGGGAGAATAAAGGGCATGAGTGGGTGACTGACGTCGGACAGCCTCTGTATTCCCAAGAACCATAACCTTGGACTCTAAAACCCATTGTATAGATGGAACAGGGCAAAAACCTACTTGTCTTTGATATGCCGGGCACAATTCTGGCTGCAATAGTTTCCTCCAGAAAGACACTCATCTACATTGCCATACTGACAACAGTTCTCACAGAATTGAAGCCCTTCTACTTTCACTGGATCCTTCAACCTGAAAGGCATCCCAGTCTTCTCTGAAAAGACTAGAAGATGAAAAGGAGAAAACAAAAAAACAAAAAACAATTAGAACCATGACAGAAAATGTTCCAAAATACATTTAAACTTTTTCTTCTAATAATTTTGTTAGCAACACAATACAAGAATAATGTTTGTTGAATGAATGAATGACCAATATATAGTGCTTGGGAGAGAAAAGAGAACGGGCTTAGAAGGAATCATTCAAATCACTTACACAACAAAAAAATATTCTGCAGAAAAGATAAAAGTTCATCTAAGGCTTTTTCTACAGAGTTCAAAGTAAGATAAAGAAATTTTCATTATTAAACTCAGAAGATGAAACTGTCAATCTACAGAATCCTATTTTATGGATGTATCTTTGACACAATTTAAAAAGGCTTATCTATGTTATTTACCTTTTGATGAGTGGTTTTATTCTACTAAATTGGTTAAATCACCATCTATGTGACTTTTCATGTAAAAGAGCTCCTAAATCATAATGACCCAAATCATTTAGGAACTCACACTTCCTTCTGCCTGAATTTGTTAGGCTAATCATTCATTCAGCAAACATGTATTAGGCACCAATTTACGCTAGAACTGATAATGACAGTACAGACCTTGCCCAAGATAGCTCACAGTCTAGAAGAGAAGACAGGTAAGAAAACCAATATTTATAAGAAAATGTGATAACATGCACTTAAAGCATGAACAAGTTCCAGAAGTAGTACAGAGGAAGAAGTGACTCAGCCGGCCTGGGGTGAGGTCAGGGAAGGATTGTCTGGTATAAAGCCTCAACTGGGTTTTGAAAGCCAAGAGGCATTTACCAACTGGACAAAGAGAGAAATGGCATCCCAGCCAGAAGAAAGAGCATGAGCAGAGGCAAGGAGCACGATACCACATGACGTGTTGGGAGAATGACATGGAATTCGGTGCTGCTGGCACTACCAGGACACTGTGTACAGACAGAACAGAACAGAGGGCAAAGAGGCACAGCAAGCAGGTGGGTGGTGCCACCCAGATCTTTGTATGGTCGGCTACAGAGACAAAAAGAAATCAGCGAAGTGAAGAAATCAGATAAGCGATCTACAAAAGTTCCCCTGACTTCAAGGTGTGGGACCAATCAGGTGAAATTAGCAGCAGAGTGGTTCTCTAGGTGGAGTCTGCGACAGTTCGGGTGAGAGCTGAGAAGGTCCTACACTGAGGCAGGGACAGTGGTCATTAGTAGAAAAAGCCAGATCTGAGACGTATTTAGGAAATAAAAACCAAGAGGATTGAGGAACAGGCCGTGGGACCGGGGAAGAACAAATTCAGGATGACTCCTAGATTTCTTGCTTGTCCACTGGGTGGATGGTGCCACCACCAACTGAAATACGGGTTACAGAGGAAAGAGCAGGTCTGGGGGAAGGGGAGAAGGAAATAGAAAATGAATTGCATTTCAGACATGTGGAGTTTGAGGTACCTGTGGGACATCCAGGTGGAGATGTCCAGTAGGCAGGTGGAAATACGGGCCTGGTGCTCGGGGGAGAGGTCGGGGCTGGAGATACAGATTTAGGAGTCATCAGCATATAGGTGTTAGTTACAACCATCGGATAGATGAGAAAAAGGTGGCAGGCTTTTGGCTAAATCACCTGGGTAGGCTATTACAACACTGGATTTACTTGATAATTGCCAATTAACCTTGCCAATTAACTACAGAGATCTGGCATTAGGAAAGAAGACAGTTTATAGTCATTTTAAAATATAAAAGTTGGTTCCGTACAAGTTTTGTTATAGAAATTTACCTAAGAACATGTGCCATGAAAATCACCCAGGATTTTCAAAGTTCCAGCCTATTTTATAAAACCTAGATATTCTTTTCAAACTCTCGACAGAAAGGGCCCTGCAGATGACCCATTCGTACCTTCTTGAGCAGTGGGTACCATCCAAGTTGTGGTAGCTGTTGCTTTTTTCACGTTTTCCATCTCACTCTCATCTGTGATAACTTCCAGGGCTCCAAACTCGTTCACCCGAAACTAGGGACAACATGGTAGAAAGAGGCAACGTTTACAAAAGCGCTCAAAACGGTAATCGTTTCATGGCTGACACATATAGTCAGCCTGATTATGCTTTAAAAGTTCATTTCAGCAAATATATCTAGATGAGCCCTCTGCTAATATTAAGTCCTTTGCGTTTTACTAATCTAGGGATTCGGGGACGGAAAAACAGAACAAAGCAGCAAGGTACTTCTTCCCGTAAAATTACCAACCAACTGCACTGTGCTGATAGAATTGACTGCTCACTCCACGTGCTCTATCATTTCAAACACCAGTTCTTGATAGGGCTTTTTTTTTTAACTCTTCTTATTTTGTATTACTACTTACTTAGTAATCAAAATTAGTAAAAGAAGAATTACTGTTTTCCCAAGAATCAACTTGTCTCACCCAAGTTCACCCAGGCCAAGAGAAAGAAATCTCTCTTCCAGAAATAATGACCTACACTCGCAACTCCTTATATTTCCAAGAAGTAGATGAAGAAAATTGTGAGCCACGGGAGCCACAGTTCTACCCTTCTTTCTTTCACTGCTTTTTGGAATTCTCCATCCTATTCACCTGGAGTCCTCCAAAGCAACCAGTAAAGTCTATGAGATGTGAACAGATCTACTAGCGACAGGTCAACGCTATCAAAATTACACGCATTTTGATTTCATGGACATTTTGGCTTCAAATATTGCAAATTTCCTCTCATCTCATGGCAAGCTTCAAACCAAGTACGTTTCTGCAATAGCCAGGTTGTACTGTGCATGGGTTGAAGGCTTAACCACCATCTCTGTGCAGGGACACCACCACTACCCTCTTTGAAACAACTAGGTTTTCTCTCCTATTCATGAAGTTCAAATTTTCCACAGTCCTCTGTTTTTCCATAAAATAAAATGACCTCAAGGATCCACTAATTTTGATAGCTGATGAAAAACTGGAAAGCTCACCATTCGAATCCTAAACTTTTTGCTTAAAGTTTTTAGATGTTTCACAGAAATATAGATGAACATGCCAATATGTAGTAGTGAAACTTAAGAGCGCCATTCCCCAATCTAAAACATCTATTTAGTCAACATGCCAACAGAACAATTCATGTAATCATTCAGACTACAAGTCAGAAAAGGCTGAGGGAAAAATTACTATTCCTTCCACCAGGAAAACACAGCACCTTAAAAAATTTTATGCATGCACTCAACCATGATTAAAAGGTTTTTAGACTGACAAAGCTGAAATTGTTAAGGGAAGTGAAAATGTTCTCTACTACATATTTCAGATACAAGTTCCCAGCTAACATGTGTTTACGATACCTGGTGTGCTCACCTAAAAATGTCAGTGTAGAAAGTGGTAAAAAGGTAACTGAGAGGAAAAGAGCTAAAAATAATTTTACTTTTTGGAAAACAAAAAAAATTTTAAATGATCTACTCTGGAAAGGGACTATTTCAAAATAAAGCTGACAGTACCATCTACTGGGCAAGAGTAGAAAAAACAAGCCATAATGATTACTAATTAATGATACGAAAGAATGAGACAGAAAATCAATTCTGCATGAGTGTTTAACAAAACCAGAGGCATGAACTTTGTCATTCAGTTCAGGTAAGTAGTTTTATTTTTATTATAGGTTGACGTTAATTTATACCTGTTTGAAAACTACAGAATGTGAGACATGGCACCACTGGCATTACACGGAGTCTCTTGTGGTAGAAGCTTCCAGCCTGCTGCTAAGCTGTAAGGCTGCCTTTCCAACACCAAGAAAGAGAACGCCACTGAGTTGAATCTTTAAAGTGCAGAGTTATGACATGGGGAGTTGAGCTTTAGGCTCAACTGCTCTCGAAGTTAAAAATATTCCCACAACACAATAATTAATCCCAGTTATCTTTTCCTTCTAATACTTATTGCCAGTAAATGACCTATAGCCAAAGTACAGAGGAAAGATGCCACGACACTGAGGGACACAGTGAACTCCTGGAAGCCAGGGATCCACGGCTGGGCTTTTGCAAGAAAATACATGCAAAATTATGTCATGGGCACATATATAGTTCTGGGAATCAGGTTCATAAGTTTCATCATATCCTCAAAGGCATTCTATAACCCTGAAAAAGCAAAGAACATCTACCCTAACCAAATTTACTTTATGTCAAAAATTAACCTCCAAGAGTTTTCAAAGTACCCTATCATATGCAAAAAGACATAGGGGTTAATTTTTTTTTCTTCTGGCTTCTCAGTTTGGATTTACTGTCTTTCACAATGTTACTATTGTAGAAAATGCTGGACAACATATGCTGGTAGGTGCTCCCACATTGCTGGAGTTCCACAGATGGAATTCCAGAAAGACTGACACATTCCCCAACATTTTTTTACCCCAATAAAATACCAGGTTCTGAAGTAGGTAATGCTTTCATGAATGGTTTTAGAGCCATGGAAACTTGCAATAATCCCTCTTACTTCTTTTTTCAAAGTTATTAGTTCTTTTCATCCAGACATCTAAAAAGCAGCATTAAAATTTATTGTGTGGCGCCATTCCATCATCAAGAACATCAAAATTATAAACTTTACAAAAGAAATTGATTAAGCACATCAAACAGATCAGCTGACATTGTAATTTGTTCTGTTAGTGGATACATCTAGCTAGGTCAGTCAGAAAACAATTATGCCTGAAATATATAAGGGGTTACAAAAGTTTGTTTGTTTGACTTGGCTTGAACTACCTTTAACTGATTCAATTCTCTTCTTTCCTTTTGCTTGTAGAGGCAAAGGATCCTTTGCTGATTTTTGCCTGTCTTTAATAGCAGATCATTAAAAGACGCTGCTGAGGTTACTATTTTTGTTTTATTACTTTCCATGCTGAAATGTGAGTTCTACTTACCAATCTGATTTAAGAGCAAAGATTCTGGTAACTACACGTTTTTGAACATGAATCACAACAAGGCAAAACTGCGCGTGATGAGTGCAGTGAATTTTCCAGTTGGGTTTCTGCATGGCTGCTGCAGGGTCTTGCTCTCAGTTAAGTGGCAACTATTCTTACTAGATAAGATGCTATCGCTCTCAGGAGTGTATCTGCATTCTACTAAAGGATTCCAAATGGCTAAATCCTCATGACCCAGAGGAATAATTCTCTGTGGATAAATTTCAGACACCAATTAGAAGTTCAGAGAGAGAAACTGCTTAGGGACAAGGAGCCCTCCATGCATCTTCCCCCTACCACTTACTGCCTGCCTGTTCTTATGGCCGGCCTTGAGAAATTCATCTACAAATACTAATATGCCATTTTACAGAAAAATTAGGCAATGGCACAGTTTCTAAAGCTTGTTTAAGCAAAAATGTCTTATGGATGACTACAGTATTTCCAAGAGGGTCCGTAGACATTTGCCGTTCTCCTGTAACACTAATACTTTCTTAGGCTAGTCCTTCCTCTGGATTCCTTCTTTCTTGCCTGCCATTCCTACACACAGCAGTCTTCACGTAAATGCCTACCTATTTTCAGACACCTGAAGCCCATGTGACCTCTACTTCCCAGAGTTTTCCTGATCCCTCCAGCTAAAATAATACCACCTCTAAATTGCTCTAACATTTTCCCTATATCTCTTTTGTTATGAAAACATCTCCTCCCTTTAGACTGTAGCATAGCAGTGTTAAGAGAATCAATTTCAGGGGCACCTGGGTGGCTCAGTGGGTTAAAGCCTCTGCCTTTGGCTCAGGTCATGATCCCAGGGTCCTAGGATCGAGCCCCGCATCGGGCTCTTTGCTCAGCAGGGAGCCTGCTTCCTCCTCTCTCTGCCTGCCTCTCTGCCTACTTGTGATCTCTGTCTTTCAAAATAAATAAATAAATAAATAAATAAATAAATAAATAAATCTAAAAAAAAAAAGGAGAGAATCAATTTCAGTATCTGAGAAGCCCAACTTTAGACGCAGTTCTGCCAATATCTTGACCTTGGGCAAATGTTTTAACCATGGGCCTCTGTTTTCCCATCTGTAAACTGACAACAGTGACAGGAAATACCTCAAAAGGATTAAATAAAAAGATGCAGATAAAGTGCTCATCAGAGAGTAGGTTCTCTATTCTCTCCACTCCTGCACCCAAATGAAAAGTTTTTGCACTGTTTTATATAAAGGTTGGTTAATTCAGGACGAAGAGGGGCAAGGGGACCCAGCAACAGGAAACAGTATACCGACAAAGGTTTGAAGCCTTCAACTAACTAGTTGGTCTGGAAGGGAAACAAGATGGCATAGAAGAGTGAAATGAGAAGCAGCTGTAAGAAAGAAGGGGCCAGATCACCAAAAACTTCTGAGACAAACTTTGTCATGAAAGACAGGAAACTGCTAAAGGATTTTAAGCAGAAGAGTGACATAAGTTGATTAGCCAGCAACATTTTATAGAGAAATATTCTTTCAAAATGGCAATAAACTGAAGCATATAAAAACCTGTTCCCATGACAAGAAACTGACTTCTGTGTACTGGCTGACTATATGGACTACATTAATCTGAGCAGGCTGTCTTAGGAGAGCCTTGTTCATGAGGAAATCCACATGGCTATACCCATGAAAAGCAGAAGCTTCAGTAATGTAAGACAGACAAGGCACGATGTCAGAGAGTAAATCTCATGCTTTATTCAAAGTTCTTTTTAATATCTTATTTTTGTGAAAAATCAATTTCTCAATCAGGTCTCTTAAGCGACTCAGATATTAATATCAGGAGCAAGTGATTAAAAAACCCTAAGTAACATAATCAACTGGCTTTTCCTTGAAACTCTTCAAGTAAAAATGGTTATAAAGTAGAAAAATAATTTTTTAATTTTTTTTTTTAGAAGTGGGGTTTCAAACTGTCTACAGTATATATAGTGAATTGGATACATGGCAATTACCCAGGTAATTAGATGAGCCTAAAAGTCAAATAAAATAAACCAGATTATAATACCCACTAAGTGGCTTAATTACCTGATTACCTTAATAAAAGTAATAGGCTAATTCCTAAAATCCATTGCTCAGAAAACCTTCAGGCAATTTAAATTTCTGAGGGAGGGAAACTTCTCAGGGATAGAAAGTTCAAAATCTAACTGAACAACAGTTAAAAATTTCATCATCTACTGACACCAAAATCATGCAACAAAAATGTACAAGGAAAATATAAGAATAAAGCGATTTTAAAAAGGCAGCTTACATAATATATCACAAAGCCAGAAAAGATACAATTTGTTAAGTGTTTTCCATGTTACTTTTTTCAATCTTTATAACTACCTTGTGATCCTATTTCCTCATTTTTTGGATAAAGATTCTGAAACTTAGGAAATTTAAATAACTTGACAAAGCTCATGTAGCTACTATGAGGCTGATATTATGAGCATCTGGAACAGTTTTTCCTTCTCACAAATTTCAGCACTCCATTCCCATCATATCTAATCCAGATGAACATTTGGAGAATGATAAGCAGATAAAATCCTTAGTATTCATTTAATTCCTTATTTCACCAAAAAGGAAATCAGCCCAAAGAGACTAACTGACTTGTTCAAGGCCATACAGAACTAAAACTAAAACCGTATCTCCTTTCCAGATTTCCCTGAACCTCACCGCAGTATTTTTGTTGAGCTAAACTCAGAGAGATATGTTGGCACACTGCAGTTAATTCAACCTAACCCAACTAAAATCTAAGTATTTTTCCAATGACGGACTATCCAAATCTCACCACTGAGGATGAACTAGAGTGGACTTGGCTGAGATCCTTGTCAAGTAGAAACTAAAAGGTACTGGATTCCAGGAAGCCACTATGAGGGGGCAGGAAAGTCTATTCAAGATACACCAGAACACTGAGCATTACAGAGGAAAGCCAAGTGACAGCCAGTTAGGGTGATCAGAAGTTCAAACACCTGAGTGACCAGTACAAACACAAAGTCTAAAGGGCCACAGACAGGTTCAAGGTCCCAGAGATAGGACTAGAGCAAAAACACATTAAAAATGAGAGCTGGGAGTGACTAGCCTCCCTGATGAGCTTGCATAACTATGTTTCACAGTGCAGCAGAGGTGGTCCTGCCGTGGGTTTAGGGAGACTTGAGGCAAAGGGCAAGGTGAGCACACAGGAAAGGAACAGGCTAAAGCATCACTCTCTGAAGACAGTTCCCATCTATATAAAAGCAACTTGGTTTACAGCAAGGACAAGCTTTTGAACAAGTGATTATATAAATAAAAATCCATATTTACAGTATAAATAATTTAAGGGAGGAGAATAGTCCTGTCTATTAAATATTTTAACATTATCCAGTTTTAAAAAGAGAAAACTAGGGCACAGGGAATGTGGTTATTCATTTCAAGTTATAAAGTTCATGACTACAAAACACAGGAAGCTAGGTCCTCGAAGCCTACCATTTCCATATTTATTGTCCATCATGATAAAGTCAAACCTGGGATGAACCTCTGGAAGCTACAATCCAACTTCTGCAAAATAAGCAAGAAGCACGTATTGCCAAAACATTCCCATCCACCACCACAACTGAGGGAAGACTTCTCCCAAGTCGTGAGCATTTCAAATTTTCTTGAAGATTTACTGTAGACAACTCAGCATCACATGGAACATAGAGCGTTTTGCTTAATGCTTTTAATTCTTGTTTCACAGGTGTAGTCAAGTTTATTTTATTAAATGCACACAGATGCGCACACAGATAGCTGTATTTAATACAGACAGCTTACCTTTAAGTCACTTCCTGGTAATGTGCCTACTCCATCTTTCCAGTCCATAACACTGAATACATCAAACTCTTGACCACTTGCGCTAGAGGCAGATTCAGTCATGATTTATTTTTGAAACTGGAAGGGAGAAAAAGGCATATCATAAATATTCTACATACAAATCAGTTTTTATTTTAGTGGTCATTGCCTTGGTTTCCAAACATAATTTTCTTGATCACAAATCCCATACCCAAAGAGCTAGAAAAAAATGCTTCAAAAATATCCCTTTTTTCCTAGTACAATCCCTGGTAAATTATAGAAGAGAAAATATTACTAAAATTTATAAATTAAAAAGTGTCAATTTTTCTATTCTTAAAAAGGAATTCTCTGCTTCACAGCATATTTACCTAAAATAAAAAATCACGATACATATAAATAGAATTTCTTGCCCACTAACTAGTTTTTTTGTTGTTGTTGCTTTAAGATATTGAAAAGAGAGTGGGTATAAAGGACAGAATCAATATTAAATGTTAATAAGTAAAATGAAGCCATTTAGACAAAAAATAAGAAAATTCCAATCCATTAAGACTGTCATCTACACTGGTCAATTAAGTTTGCTATATCAATTCAATGAATTCACAGTGTGACTGATTCTTTCAGTAAATTGATTAATTTAACTCAGTTGAGATAGCTGCCAATTTGATATTCTGGAAAATAGGGAAGTAGTCTTAAAATACACAGCAAACACTAATAATAAGGCTTTGTTAAGATAACCAAGTCAGCTAGCTAACTGTGATAATGCTTTTAATTTGCATTTTTAAAAAATTATAAAAGTTTTCCATAATCATATTGTTAGTGGTCACATTGATATTGTTATTCCAAGACTGTTGTGTATGTGGCATGAGATTAAAAAAAGTAAGTAATTATGTTGGTGTCATTGATATGCAATGAAAGATGGGTAAGTCCTAAATTTGAATGGACGTATCAGTATGTATTCATAATGCACTTTACATATACATTATGTATGTATATATGTATGTATATACATATATGTATATATGTATGTATGTATTATGTATGCATAATGCACTTTAAAATATACATATTTTAAAAATATGTATATTTTCTAGCTTTGTCTGACAAAATCTAGAAACAACCACCAACCAACAGTATGGAACAGCCAAGTACTCAGACTGTGGTGTCTAAATACCATTTCTCTCAGGTCTTCCCAGTGAAGGGGTTGATTTCTGCTCATTGGCAAATATGCAAGACGAGTCTGGAACTGGTCAACAAAAAGCAAGGAAGCTATCAAAGACAACAGAGGTCATATCAAAAGAACTCGGAAGCCAACTTGACGAGGCTCCTGCTAGACAAACTAAGGATAAGATTCCTACAATGAACTGAAATACATCAAATGAGTTTGAATCCATGAGTTCCTACGGATATTGAAAATCAATCAACCAACCAAGAACACCTCCTTGATCACCTTTTGAGACTACAAGGGAACCAACTCATCATCTGGAAAAAGAAACAAGGATTTATCCTGCCTACATTGCATGAGACCCATGCAAACTGTATCTCAGGGTAACCAAATCATTGGTGAGAGGAAGTTTCAGTTTAGAAAGAGTTCCGCTAATAAAAAAGGAATAACAGAACTGAAACATTTAACATTTTCAATCCTTGAAAAATGAATGGCTTTGGCAATGGCCAGCGATGACCACTAAGAATACAAACCCAACACCATCTATCAAGTCATCTTGCCAAGAAAAAAACAAAATCAAACCTAATCTGATCAAGTCTATTTACAGGAAATATCAGAGACAAAGAAACATGTTAAATCACACCATAAAAATACATAAGGAGTAAACTTCAGACTGTCAGAAACTCTTGGGACAACAATCCCCCAAGTGTGTCCACAGATCCTGGGAGGACCTGAGACGCTTTCTAAAGGCCCAAGAAGTCAAAAGTGCTTTCATAAAAATACCAACACATTATTTGGTTTCTTTGCAATATCAGCATATGACATCTGCATTGATGGTACACAAGCAACAGTGGGTAGACAGTTGGGGTGCCCAGCAGTAGGAGTAGTCGTTGCCTCCTTTACCACTGTGTACTTATAGGAAACAAACACCAGTTTCACTAGAGATCATCCTTGATGAAGTAAAATGACAACTTTCATTAAATCTTGATATTTAAAAACACGACTTTTTAACAATCTGTGGGATAAAATGGGAAGCACACATCAAGCCCTTGGGTGTGTCAAAGCACCAAGGAAAAGCACCTGTGAACTGTGTGAGATGCTGAACAAGCTGCTTTTCCATGGAAGGCCATTTATTTAACAAACTATGTTCATTCGGGTTTGGATATCTGGCAAATATTTTGTCAAAAATAAATGAAGTGAGCCCGTCAACCTCATGGAAACACTGACAGCATTTGTTGCTGAAGATACTATTTGAGCATTCAAGGGAAGACCATGATTTTGGAAAACATGTACCCTCCACCATGGGCTTGACAGATTCCCAAGAGCTAAATACTTTTCTAAGGAGATGGGTGGTAATATTCATGAACAGGATTTTTTTTTTAAAAGATTTTATTTATTTATTTGACAGAGAGAGAGATCACAAGTAGGCAGAGAGGCAGGCAGAGAGAGAGGAGGAAGCAGGCTCCCTGCGGAGCAGAGAGCCCGATGTGGGGCTCGATCCCTGGACCCTGAGATCATGACCTGAGCCGAAGGCAGTGGCTTAATCCACTGAGCCACCCAGGCGCCCCATGAACAGGATTTTTAAAATATTTTATATTTGACATATGTCAACATTTGGGAGATTTGCATAACTCAGTGAAGCAGTATTTTCCCAATAACCGTGCTTGATGTCACAAAATTATGCATGGAAAGGATCCATTCAAGTGCATGACAGACCAATGGATTTTAACGTAGCATAGTTTATGAAAAGTTCATTGGAGTTTCGAATTGCCCACTACTGCAACTTACCTTTAAGAAACTACCACTTGTCAACTTTTGGTGTAGTATCACAGAAGAATGTCCACCGTTAAACGAAAAAACTTAAAGTACTCCTCTCCCTTTCCAACCCCACATCTATGTGAAGCAGATTTTCTTCATACACTTCAACAAAAACAACATATTGCGACAGACTGAATGCAGGAGCCGATATGAAAATCCAGCTATCTCCTATTAAGCCAGACATTAAAGAGACTTTCAAAATGTAACACAGTACCGCTTCTCTCATTTTCCATGATGGAAACTATGATTGTTTCATTAAAACTGTGCGGACATATATTAACATAATGGGTTTGCTACTGTTATTTTTAAGTAAATAGTTTAAATTATATATTTCATTAAATTATGTATTTCATTCTGAATACAGGAAATATTAGTAGATATAACCCATACAAACAATAGCTCTTTGGGGTTTTTAATCATTCTTAAGAGTGTCAGAGAGATTTGAGAGCCACTGCTGTATAGGATAAAAACTTGGCTTTCTGCCACACAAGGCCCAGAGTAAAAAAATACATGGAAGAGGAAATCTGAAACTTAGATTAAGAGATTTAAGAAACATATTAATAAATCACAATATCATAATTCATAGATCTTGTTTGGACCCTGGTTTAAACCATTTCTTAAAGAAGGCGACAAAAATTATAAAGAAAAACATGAATACCACCTGACTATCTGATGATGTACAAAAATGTTGATTTTTCTGGAGGGACGATGATGGCATATACTTTCAAAAGGGGACTTCATCCTTGTCAACTGAAATTGACAGATGGAATGATTAAGATAGGAATTTGCTACAAATTAGTCAAGAGGGTGAAGTGGTGAAATAAACAGGCAACATGCTAGTAATTCTCAAGAAATCTGAAGGGCCCACAGCAGTTTATTATACTACATCTTTCATTTACAAGTGCTTGAAAAATTTTATTTTATATTCTATTTTAAATTCTATCCTATAAAAGAAATATATTTTAAATGCATTCTCTTTAGATACATAATACACATTTATTTTTAGTAAAAGGCGAAAGATTTATGCGATCTGAAGAGAAACCAGAGTATACACATTTATTTTTAAATAGTCAATAGAAAAAAACCTGTGTTTCTTTGAATTATAATTAGCTTTTGTTGAAGTTTATTGGATCCCTCCATATTCTTTCTTCCTTTGTCCCCTTTAAATGAGCAAATTTCAAGTGTTACATATTGTCTACTGCTGATCATTTCAAAATTTATAGTCTGAATTTGAAGAAGTACTAGATTTCACTATCATTAGACCCCACTCTTAAAACAGGAACTAAGATGTGAAGGCCTGAAGAAGATGAATCTAAGAAACAGAGGAGACGTGAAGTGAATTAAGACTTGTGCTTAAGTACTCTATGACTCCTACCTCACTAAACAGGGATCAGCAACAAAATCCACTTCCCTGTGAAGTGTTGGGAGGAGTGGCAACTTTTTCTTGATAGACAGTAGAGTGACGGAATAATTTTTCCCCCTGGTGGATAAACTGGGTAACACCTGAGTGATCCATAGTAAAGGACTGTTTTATTGTTCTTTCTCTAACTACAGTTATCACCAGTTACTACAATTACACCAGTCAGACATACTATATATACTTTTAAATTTATTAATTCAATCTCAACCTCTTCCAGAAATGGAGTCAAAGCAGCAATTTACATATATTATTTCATTTATTTCTTGCTCACAAAAAGATCGATTCTAAAATCCCTCTGGTCTACACTGAAGAAAGTGAGTTGCAAAGGTCAGGAATTTACACAAAACCGTATCTGGTGGCATGGCCAATATCTGAAATCCGGTCTGATTCCAACCATGGGCTTTTTTTCGCAACCACTGTCTAGTCTTGTCTCAGAGTCTTAAGCCTCTAAAAATCTGGCTAAACCTACTTTTCCCTAATTTACTCCTTTAGACATGACAAATCCAGAAACAAATTTACTAGGGCTGAAGTTCTTGATTTATGTATATCAGTGCAATGTGTATGCTTTTAATAAATATCAAATACATGCTTATTAATAACAAAGTGTCATTAAGACACATATACAACAGAAATAGAATTTCAGTCTTTTTCCACTTAAAAATCATAAATGCATAAAATTCACAATGACAAAATCCTGTGACTAGGAGAAGGAATAGAAAGTCAGAGAAATCTAAAAGTTAGCACTGTACAAAACCTGCAGTAAATGCTTATGACACATTTTTGAAAATACTTAGAATTTGCTTTTGTTCCACAAAACATCGATAATGTTTCACACCGTACTCTACCTATAACACATATCTAAAATTTATAAAAATTTCTATTCATTGTTTCACTTTAAGGTTTGTGAACACTGTGTATAAAATATGATAGCATAAAAATATTTACCACGTGTTCTTTCCCCTTATCTGATTTTGAAGCCAAATAGCTACTCGCACTATCACAAGAAGTCTGAATGGCTAGGACATTGTCTATCATCTCTTCATCAGACAGAACAGCCATCAACCAATATTATTTTAACAGAAGCTCCTTCTTCATGACACCCTAAGTCTTCCTCCCTTGTTTTCTTTCTCCAGAAGTGCATACTTGCATACATACAAAGTCTTTTCATTTCAATCAGTTGGGGTCCTAAGAATGAAGCAGTTTGTTTGTTTTAAGAACTTAAAATGCTTTGTTTTATGTTTTCTTTAATTATCACCTGGTGCGATTCCACAATTCCATGTGTAACCTTTATTCCACGGACCATAAAAAGCAAGTAGGTAGTAGAGTTACTCACAAGGCAAGTCACAAACAGCATTTCTCATTCTGCAGAAAATCTTATCCCCAATCTCTTGTTAATGATGCTGAGATTTCCTAAAGAAGCATCTCCAAAGTGCGCCATGATGGGTCCTCTGCACTATCAGTCGAGATCCACCATTTTCCTCTAAACCTCTTCTAAATCCTAAGAGTCTCCCAGCCACCGCTGATGTCAAAAAGACCATTGTGGGGTTCAAATATCCAGCAAATATACCACTGCAGCTTTTGCTCTTTTGAGTCCCACTAGCTTTCCTATCATGACTGGAAATGGCTAAAATCAAGCACTCTGATGTCCAAGGTGCTTCTACCAATGCCCACTATTAGGAATCGATGACTTCACTGAGGTCAGAGACCATTACTGTTGACACAATTCAAACGTATTAGACTCCCCAAGTCCCTCTTCGGTGCAAGAGTTCACTTTAGATTTTACTCATTTTTATGACAATCTTGTTGCCCTAAGCCTCCAACAAAAGGGCTGGAAGACAGATTAAACGACATGCAACACTGTCCTCAGAATTACCTTCTGTATCTCTCTCTCCTGCACCATTCCTTGCCTCTAAACCAAAGCTTCGCAACTTGTCTTTCCCTTGGGACATTGTATCTAATGGATGAATGTGCTCAGTCTCTCACGTGAATAAATCCCTGGAAGCCTCAACCTACCATACACCACTAGTTTTCAAGAAAGAGCAGGCAATGAGGAGATTAGTTAATATCTTATACTCAAAAATTCTGTTATGAGGATATGGGGAAGCAGGCCCTCTCGTGCATTGACGGTGGCATTATAAATGAAAACAACCTCTCTGGAGATCAATTTCTAAGAACAGATCCTCCAACTCAGCAGTTCTACTCCCAGAAATTTATTCTATAGATACTCACACATACGAAAGAAGGAAAAATGTAAAGTGTTATTCACTGACTACAGGTCTAGTTGTAAGGTCAAAAAATTGGAAACAATCCAAAAGTCCATCAATTAAGGACAACTGCAGCACATCCATATGGCATTTAATGCCATTATAAAAAACAATGAGCTCTTTAGGTTGTGATACAGAAAAAGCTCCAACACAGGACTAATACTCTAATTTTATGCCAAGTATAAAAACTGTGTCCTACCACTTCTATAAAACAAAGGATATACATATGCTTATTATATAGGCAGACATCCTCTCTGCAAGGATTCATCAGAAACTGGTAACAACACTGGCGGCCCTCAGGAAGAGGCAACAGTTAGCTGCAAGACAGCCACGGGAGGGAATCTGCTCTCTAGACATTCCTTTATACCTGCTGACTGTTCACATTTTTTTTAAGAGGAAAAAAAAATTAATGAAAAAAATGTTTCAAAACCCCTTCTCATGTCAATTCAGAACAGATCATGTAACGAATGGCAGGTCTTCCCATGAAAATATTTAGTTTGTGATTGCTGCCAACAACGGAAGCAATAGCAGAGAAGTCACTAAGGGAAGTCAACTTCCCCAAAGCTCTTCTTGGGTCATTTAAATAGTAGGTATTTAGCTATATATGCAAATTCATCAGCTCCACAGATGGATGAGAACAAGGAGGTAAGGTTCACTTCTCCCCCAACTTGGGTATCAGAAATATATAGTAGATCACCGGCATTCACGGATAATTTATGGCTTCTATCATTCCTGAGAGGCATCTGAAGTTCCCGTGACATTCAGTGATTTGTTATCTTTCAGAGACATGACTCTGAATGAGACATACCATGAAGCTAAGGGGCAAGGGCAAGTCGCCTGGACCAGCCACAGTCCAGGGATGCTCTTACACAGAGCACTGAGTCTTAGTCTATGGCTGCGGTAAAGAAAGAGATAAAATATTGTTTCTTGTTAAGAAATGAAACAAACAACATTAACTGCTAGTTGATTCTAGTGTTGATGACAGAATGAGGGGAATATGGAAATGTTTATGAAAGCGCTAGGCCTAGCCACAAAATAGAAGTTTCAGATAAATTAAAGACTGAAATGTCAAATGCAATGATGACTCAGACACATTGTGTGAACAAAACTACCAAATGCTCCAAAAGGAAGTAAGTAGAAAAGATGTGTGAATTTGTTTCAATAAGTGCTCCAGACAGTACAAAAATTGCTCATCAAGCAAGATAAGTAGTTAAGGTCTAGAGAGTTGATTTACATTTTTCAGTTATACTTTAGTAATCTGAAGGAAGGAATTGAATATTACAATGATTTTTTTTCTCAAGTTGAACTGGCGATTGCCTTGGGATATATCCTTCACAAATGTCAAGAATCTGCCGTTATCTTATTTTGACTGGAGATAAGCAGTTCGGGTGTCCTTCATAATCCCCCTTCACACAGTCCCTTCATTCATATCTGTCACTGGTGGATCAAACAAGCGGCGGCTCCAAGCGAGGGGCATGGACCCCCCCGCCCCCCTCGGTGCCAAGCTCCTATGGCAGAGTCAAGGTGAAGAACATTTCTAACACTGAGACGAAGACAAGAGTCCCTTAGGAGATAAGTCACCCAATCCAGGATGCTCAAAATCAAGTGAAAGAGTGGCCACTACCTATAAACCAAAAGTCTGGATCTGCAGATAAAGTGAGAAATAAAGATTATTAAGAAAGGGAGCTAACTGTAGCTGGGCCATTCTTGCTCAAACCATGGTTTTAAAACAGTACATTTAAAAGAATGGCTAGTTAATGTTCACTAAGAGCAGTTAAAGAGTTCAAATAATCTTACAGTTGCTTTTTTTAGAGTTACATTTTACAGCTTTACAGTTAACTGGTGTGTTCTTCAAAAATAAGGTACAGAGGTTGCTGCCTGCGTTCTCCTCAAGGATTTTGATGGATTCCTTTCTCACATTGAGGTCCTTCATCCATTTGGAGTCTATTTTCGTGTGTGGTGTAAGGAAGTGGTCCAATTTCATTTTTCTGCATGTGGCTGTCCAATTTTCCCAGCACCATTTATTGAAGAGGCTGTCTTTTTTCCATTGGACATTCTTTCCTGCTTTGTCGAAGATTAGTTGACCATAGAGTTGAGGGTTGATTTCTGGGCTCTCTATTCTGTTCCACTGATCTATGTGTCTGTTTTTGTGCCAGTACCATGCTGTCTTGATGATGACAGCTTTGTAATAGAGCTTGAAGTCCGGAATTGTGATGCCACCAACTTTGGCTTTGTTCTTCAATATTCCTTTGGCTATTCGAGGTCTTTTCTGGTTCCATATAAATTTTAGGATTATTTGTTCCATTTCTTTGAAAAAAATGGATGGTATTTTGATAGGGATTGCATTAAATGTGTAGATTGCTTTAGGTAGCATAGACATTTTCACAATATTTATTCTTCCAATCCAGGAGCATGGAACATTTTTCCATTTTTTTGTGTCTTCCTCAATTTCTTTCATGAGTACTTTATAATTTTCTGTGTATAGATTCTTAGTGGTATATATACACAATGGAATACTATGCAGCCATCAAAAGAAATGAAATCTTGCCATTTGCGACGACGTGGATGGAACTAGAGCGTATCATGCTTAGTGAAATAAGTCAATCGGAGAAAGACAACTATCATATGATCTCCCTGATATGAGGACATGGAGAAGCAACATGGGGGGGTAGGGGGATAGGAGAAGAATAAATGAAACAAGATGGGATTGGGAGGGAGACAAACCATAAATGACTCTTAATCTCACAAAACAAACTGGGGGTTGCTGGGGGGAGGTGGGATTGGGAGAGGGGGAGCGGGCTATGGACATTGGGGAGGGGAGGCGAACCATAAGAGACTATGGACTCTGAAAAACAACCTGAGGGTTTTGAAGGGTCAGGGGTGGGAGGTTGGGGGAACAGGTGGTGGGTGATGGGGAGGGCACGTTTTGCATGGAGCACTGGGTGTTGTGCAAAAAGAATGAATACTGTTACGCTGAAAAAATAAATAAAAAGGGAAAAAAAAAATAAGGTACAGAGAGGATACGGCTGTGAGTTGGGAGTGGTTATAAAATGGGGATAAACATCACCTCAAAAGCAGAATCGGGTTAAAATTCTGTCATTCATATGAAAGAACTGAGACACCAGCACCTGGTTTTAATCAGTTCAGGCTAAAAGGACAAGCTATCTTTTGCAAAGAGTCAGGAATGCTAACCCTAAAAGCATCATCACGAACTGAACAAAATAATTCATGGGTCATCCTCAAAACCTGCCGTGAATGCACCAGTTCCCTCTTCCATCTCTCACCCTTTCCTCAACCACTTCCTTCCCTTCCTCCTCTCCATTTCACTTTGCAAAATCTGACAACTGCCTACTCAGTAACCTCAGACCGGTTAATCTCTGGAAGTCTCAATTCCCCCACCTATAAAGGGTGGAGAAGGGACCCTTTCTTCAGTGGACAATGATGAAGATTCCATGAGATAAATCAGTTAATACCTTAGCCTCGTGCCTATCACGTAGTAAGCAGTCAGTAAAATGTTAGCTTTTTATTATAATTATCTGGTTTAACAATTATTCAAGTTCTCAAGTGACCTTAAAAATATCAGACAGTGACTTTTCTCTTATTTAATTGTATTTCTGTAGTATCTCTTATGGTAAGGTACCTGTTCAAAATCTAAATATCACAAGACTCAAGATCACTCCATAAAAGCAGATATTTTATTGTTCATAATATCCCATGTTTGCATAGCTCCAGAAAAGACTACTAGCTCTTTTTATACCTCTTCATGCTCTTCACCTATTCTGCCCATCCCCCCCTCCCCTCCCCTTTGGCAACTAGCAGTTTGTTCCCTATACCTGAGAGTCTGTCTTTTTATTTGTCCATTCGGCTTTTTTTTCAGATTCCACATACAAGCGAAATCATGTGGTTTCTGTCTTTCTCTGTCTGATTGTTTCACTTAGCGTAATTCCCTCTCGGTCCATCCACATTGCTGCTGAAGGCAAGATCTCATCCTTTCCACGTTGCTGCTGAAGGCAAGATTCTCATCCTTTCTTATGCCTGAGTAATACTCCTGTGTGTGTGTGCATGTGTGTGTGTGTGTCTGTGTGTATCACATCTTTTTTATCCATTCATCTATGGCTAGACACTTGGATTGTTTCCATAGCTTGGCTATTAAAAGTAATGCCACAATACACAGGGATGCATATATCTTTTCAAATTAGTATTTTTCATTTTCTTTGGGTAAATAATTGGTGGTAGAATTACTGGATCATATGGTATCAGTATTTCTATTTTTTAATTTTTTGAGGAACTCCCATACTGTTTTCCATGATGGAGGCACCAAATCGCATTCCCACCAACAGTGCATGAGGGTTCCCTTTATTCTACATGCTTGCCCAACACTCAGGATTTCTTGTCTTTTTCACACTAGCCATTCTGACTGGTATGAGCTCTTATCTCATTGTGGGTTGTTTTTTTTTTCCCATTTTATTTATTTTTTTCAGCGTAACAGTATTCATTGTTTTTGCACAACACCCAGTGCTCCATGCAAAACGTGCCCTCCCTATTACCCACCACCTGTTCCCCCAACCTCCCACCCCTGACCCTTCAAAACCCTCAGGTTGTTTTTCAGAGTCCATAGTCTCTTATGGTTTTGATTTGCATTTCCAGTATGGTGGGTGATGTCAGCATCTTTCCTTTGTCCATTGGCCATGTGCAGGTCTGCTTTGGAAAAATGTCTATTGAAGTCCTCTGCCCATCTTTTCATTGGATTGGTGTGTGTGTGTGTGTGTGTGTGTGTGTGTGTGTTGCATTGTGTAAGTTCTTTATATACTTTGGATATTAACCCCTTATTGGATATATCACTTGCAAACACCTCCTTCCATTCAGTAGGATGCCTTTCTGTTTCATTAATGGTTTCCTTTTCTGTGTAAAAGCTTTTTATTTCATAGAGTCCCAACAGTTTATTTTTGCATTTGTTTCCCTCGACTATCACCCTTCTTCAAAGGACAATACTTCCAAGTGACAGAGAAGGCTTTGCCATAACGGGAGGGAGCTGGGCCTGAAGGCCAGGCTCTCTCTGCTACCATGCTGGTCTGACCACACACTGCAGGCCAGGCAGAGGCTTTGCAACAAAACTAGATGAAAGGCCAGGGCAAGATCTCCCAGTCTATTCCTCAAAACACAACCTTTAGGAGACCATTTATTCAGGGCCTGTGATGCGGTTGTTTTGTTGAGAGAGATGTGAATACCCCAGGGGTCTTCAGGACACGTACAGCGCATGTCAGCAGCACTGTGGCATCTGGGAAGTTCTAGCCAAGACAAAACTTCCCACGGTCCCCTCACCTTGTGACTCTATTATCACAGGGCATCAAATTCCATGGAGTCCTCTACCCCCTGCGCCCGGCCTTTGGGAAAATGCTGAGCTATGGAAAATAAATTCAGGAAATAACATGAAAGTAGGGAGCATTTTACAGGAATAAAATGGACTCCCCTTCAGGTTAGATTCAGCTACAAATGCTACCTTCGGATCTAGTTCCCAACCTGCATCCAAGGGGTAAGACTGTTAGTGTCTTAGACCGGAGAACGCCCTCCGGATGTGTAGTCCTTGAAGTCCAGGCTGGAGAAAGTGATCCTGAGAAAGATATGGCCTCTGACTCCTCAGGCCTGTCTACCATTTTCTGACTTACTCTCTGATGGCCTGCACCCTTGTGACCTCAGCTCTCTGAGGTACACAGCCTATAAGGGCAAACATACACACTCACAAATACGCAGCTACGAAAGGGTGACTGGCCAAAGGCAAAAAGTCTAATATACATGAAAGGGATACAGACAGACCAGTGCGGAGGGGTCTCCTCCATGAGTTGCCATTTATTTTAAAGGATCTCACCAACAGCAGCCTGTTTGACCCTCACGACTACTCTTACGACTGATTCCATTTTACAGGCAAGAAAATGGAGGTCATGCAGCCAAGAAACAAACTTTTGCCTCCCAAGACAGTGGCCCTCAGACTATCCCACATGGCCTGGCACGCTGCATTTTAGCTAACACAGAAGCCAGTCTAGTGTGAGGGTGACAAGCACCGGCTCCGGGGCCACAGCACCTGGGTTTGAGTCCTGGTCTATTTTCCAAACTACTGCATAATCCTGGGCAGGGTACGTAACCTCTCCTGAGCCTTAGGCTCCTTAGTCAATAAAATGGAAGGGGAATGTCTACTTCACAGAGTTGTAAAAATCTGTGTTTTTTTTTTTTTAAGATTTTATTTATTTATCAGATAGAGATCACAAGTAGGCAGAGAGGTAGGCAGAGAGAGAGAGAGGAGGAAGCAGGCTCCCTGCTGAGCAGAGAGCCCGACGTGGGGCTCGATCCCAGGACTCTGGGATCATGACCTGAGCTGAAGGCAGAGGCTTTAACCCACTGAGCCACTCAGGCGCCCCTAAAAATCTGTGTTTTGATCATGCTTGCTAAGAGTGTTTGGCACATGGTAGACGTGCAGTACAGGGACCTGTAGCTATTTTGAAGAAAACAAAACAAACTGCGCTCCAGTGTCCAGTTCCCTCCAGGCACCAGTTTACCCAGTATCTGAAGCATACCAGAGCACAGAAATGATAACAGCAAAGGCCGAGACCTCTGCACCACAAAGGCCTAAGTGATATCTCAGGAGTCCAGAGGCGAAGGTAAGGAAAAATGGGAGGTTAAGATCAATGGTAAGACTCTGGATTTCATGGGCATGGAAAATTTCAAAATGAATTAGTTTTAGTTTTGCCACATTCTTATAAAGAAAAGAATGTTATAACAACCAAAAAAGTCAGAAGGACATAATCTCTAAATGATGACCCAAGAGTAGACCACTGGCAACCTTATGGGTATTTTGCTGAGGAGGTACAAAAGCTTCCTCACGTACCAACGGCAGTTCCAGGTCCTGCAAAAGGCCAGTAGGAGAAAGAAAGACCAGAACTAGGGATCGTCCCAAAGGAGACTAGAATGAGTCCCTCTCTTTACAAGAACTGGAGCTTGTGTATGCGTTATGTGCCAGCAGAGAGACTAGGAAAAACGAATCTATAACCCCATCACAATACTTCTGACAGTGTATCATGATCATCTACTTTGACCAGGCTTTGGAGGAAAGGGACCTTGATTTATTCATTTCCTTATTCCTTATGAATACCCATTGTAGGTATCAATAAAATTTATTAAGTGAATGAATAAAAAGAGAAGGGGAAAATGCAACAGACTAGTTGTGGGTGGGAATTAGGGAGTGGGGAAATCAGAAAAAAAGATCAAACTAAGACTGATGGTGGGTATTAAGCAGGGCATGTATTGCATGGTGCATAAACAATGACTTTTGGAACACTGAAAAAAAAATTATATTAAAAAAAAGATCAAATTCATTTGTCCATCTATCTCATATTCTTCAGTGAAATTCTAACTCACAGCTAGGCTGCTAAGTATTTACTTGCCTTGTTGGCAGAAGCATAACATTACTGCTCCAAGAAAACCTCCTTATTTAAGTGTCAGTGGAGGACACATCAAAAGAAGTTAAACTCAAACCTCTTAAGCAGGCTTATTCAATAAGGATAAGAGACAAATCTAAACTCACACTTGAAGCATCTCTCAACAAACACATATTGCTACAAAGAAAAACTTTCCTTTCAAATCAAGCATGAAAGATACCAGCTTTGATATTCTACTCGCCCGCCTGATAACTCTGAATCGCACACATACTAGAATTGAGATCCTGTTGTGGAAAGATGTAAAACTTTGCCCCCAGGGCCCAAGTTCATAGATTTTAGGCAGGCAAAACTCTAGATCATTTCAGTGTAAGAAATGAAATCTCAGGACCATCAAGAACAATCCTTGAGAATCTGGATCTTCTGTCCACATCTATCCTTATTTGGTAGATGACTGAGTGGCAACTAATCCCCACTTTCTCTAAATATGAAACTGAGGGACACTTGGGTGGCTCAGTGGGTTAAGCCTCTGCCTTCGGCTCAGGTCATGAACCCCGGGGTCCTGGGATCGAGCCCTGCATCAGGCTCCCTGCTCAGTGGGGAGTCTGCTTCTCCCTCTGCCTCTCCTTCTGCCCCTCTACCCCGACTTGTGTGCATGCACACACTTTCTCTCTCTCTCACTCTCAAGTAAATAAATAAGATCTTTAAAAAAATACATGAAATCGATTATGGGATGGTTCCTTCCTAATTGATATTTTCTTAAAACCTTGGTCGTATCTCTTGGTCGTATGCTAATGACAATGATCCTATTAATGCAGCTATGGTTTATCTGATTTGCTACCTTTTCTGCCGTGGAGATTATACACAGAGGGGTAGTCACCGAAAGCAACCTTTACAAAATCTCAACTTCCTGCCTTCCCGCTTGTTACTGTAAGAAGGATGAATTATTTGAGATTCTGTGGCCTAACCTACTTACTTCCTCTAAAGGAGGAACAGAAAATGAAATATGCCTTTCAAGAAAAAAAAAATGTACATAGAAAACGAAATCACAAACTGACATTAACAGGCTTATGGCATATTTAATATACTCTCATCAAATGCTTTTATTGGAAGTTCACTTTTAGTGTAGAGTGCAACATATCTCAATTTGAGGCAAAAATATCCTGACAAGTGCTATCATATCATCAACATCACTGCACTAATAGCGTCATAATAGAAATTTTACACCCATTAAGGGGACTTAAAGGGCATAAAAAGAACAAGAACCTGTCTGACACAGATATGTCCATGCTTATGCAAAATATGCAGGAACTCAAAAAAGAAAAACTAAAAGTAGTATCTTGTTCTTTTCTCTTATTTCATTTCATAATTTTTAAATGCTAAAAGTGGGATCTTTTTTCTTACTCGCTTCATATTTTTATAGAACACAGAGCTAAAATTAAGAGATTTACACTTGATTTCTCTTTTGTATCTAATAAAGTAGATGTGACCAGATTTTATTTCTCTCACATGAGTCAAGTCTATAGGTTTATCTTGATAACCATTTGTAGCTAAACTCCTTATCAACAGATTGAACAGCTAGGCCTCAAATCCACCAAATAAGAACACAAAGCAACAGGGTGAATTATTTCGACCGCTTAACAACCTGACCACACTGATCTCTTAGGAATTTCAATTCATGGTTCAGGGTTCAGTCAGTAGAACAGATGAAGGGAAAATAATCAAATGATTTTTGGGGCCTGAACAATCGTACTCAAAACGTTCAACTACTGAAAGAGTTTAACGTTACAAAATTACACGTAACATAAAGCTACCGTCCAATCTTAAAACAGCCTGCCTGTAGCACGTGCTCAAAAAGTTTATAGAGATAGAGCTCCCTTAAAGGAGAAACTGTGTATTACCCATGATCAATGAGTGCAGGGGTATCCGTCTACATCAGACTGAAGCTCTGTCTGATGGACCATAACTCATATACCAGAGATACTATCTGACTCCCACTGCAGTACAGAACCAATCAATAAATAGAGACTCTTCCCTTCATCTGGCAAGCATGAGCATACTCTTCTGGTTAAAGAGTATAACAGTTACCATAGCACTGTTGTTGAATGTATTATTAGTCATATTTCCTGTTTTCGTTTTTTTTTTTTTTTAATTTTGATTCCAGCATTCTACACTCAGCCCTGCCCCCCCACTTCTCCCCACGAGTATCTCTATACCTCCATTTATTTTTCTTCTTCCCTTTAATAATCCTGCTTCTGAGAAAACTCCATCATCTTTTGTGTTCACTTTAACACATTTAGGTCCCATCTTTTCAACTGACTGACTGATCTACATTTTTTGGGAACTAACCCTACTGCCTCATCTAGTCTCTTCCTACAAAGAACAAGTGAAACCTTTTTCACATATATGCCCAGTAATTCTCATACCTAATCTGAGTTATGTTTTCTTAACAGTTTGTGATCATTTTAAGGCCATGAGCCAGACCAAAGTGTTTCTTTCAGTATATTTCAGTAATTGGTCTTTTCCCAATTCTTGGTTTAAAAAAGAAAAAAAAAAAAAAGGGAAAGTGAAGAGATAAGAGTTTTCTTCCCATTATTTTTTCTGATACCTGTTTGCTATTGCTTATCTTAGTAAACCAATCTATAAAAGTGAGCACATTAATCTGTAAATGTGTTTTCTTAAAAATATTCTAAGAATTACTTTTTCAAAAATTAGAAACTAAAGATCTAACAAAACCACCATAAGCCAGTATCAATTTCCCTGGTCCCAGCCCTTTCAAACTGTATGATATCAACTTAGACAAGTTACTAAGTATCTCTGAGCACCAGTTTGCTCTAAAAGTAAAATAATAATACCAACTGCTCAAGATTAGGGAACGTGTTAGAGATAATAGTGCTGACTGACACCAGCACCTGGGAAGACAGAAGGCACTTAGCATTTGTTGGATATATAAATAAATGAATGAATGAATCAAAGAATATAAAGTGCCTAGCTCAGTGCCTGACATTCAGAAGGCGCTCAATATACAATCATACTTAAAAGAGCAACATTTGGCAGTGTTTTACAGAGGGCGCCCCACCTCCCAGGTCCTTACCTTAGCCATAGGTTCAAGGCCACATCCAGTGGTACCACCAGAGTACTCGCTGTGCTCATCTCTACCTTTCTGGAGCATGAGCACTGAACGGTGGCTTTGTTTTCTTAGTCACCACTGTACTGTACGTGGTGCGGGTTATTTCCTCATATAGAATTACGAACACATGGAGGCCAAGGTCTGCTGCTTTCTTTGTAATGCCCTAACCCATTCATTCATCTGACTCTGTTTTAAGTTAGAATTATGTGAAGCATTCCTCAACTGAGACTTCCAAAACCTAGGTGCTCAATACATATTTGTTGATTGACATAAAACCTGGATTACAGGAATAATAATAATAAGGGAAGCACTTAACTATTATGTATAATACACATATAATTCTTCCATCACTTTCCAAGTAACCAATTCTAGGTCCACTTCTAAGGAAGCTCTCACCCAAGATCACCCAGCTTCACCCAAGTTCCTCTCAAAAGTCCTTGTTCTTTCCCCCAAACCACCCTGTCTCCTCAATGGGGAAATTTCTTGTATGTCTTTCTCAATTTGATTTCATAAATCAAACTCGGTTACATTGTAAGGGTACATTTTTCCTGGTGTTTTGTTTCATCTACTTGCAGTATGGCTGCTGTTACAATCAGTACAAATTAGTTCATAATATGCCACTATTTACTCATGTCCTCACGTATCAGTAAAATAATTTAACTTACTAAAGAGACGACCTGAGAATATTCCCGTTGGATAATGAGATCCTTTACAAAATCTATCTTCTATGGATGCCCTGAATTTCAAGATGTCATACTCAAATATACACACATACAAATGTATAATGTTCTCTTTAAACACAGTGTCCCCCAAATTCTTGTGAGGAATGAATCCCTCAGTGGGAGCAAGTAGAGCAATCTCCACCAGAAAGTTATCTTTGTGAACACACTAGTCAAAGAAGAAAAGAACTGCCCAAACCCATTACCCTCCCTGGATATACAATTCAGAAATTTCATGATCCTGGATAAAGAGCTTCATATTAATTTCTGAAGACGAAGCATTAAGAAAGGGATAGAATATTGCATATACAATTATATGGCACTGTCCTCCTCAGTGAAGCCAGGAATCTGTGTCCTGACTCATTGGCTCCCAAGAGTGTGGGGTCCCTTGACCAAGTGAAGTTGCTATATTCTTCTTAACAGCTCAGAGTTGTGTCCACCCCTGGGGTTAGGGTCCAGGGAACTCAGGGGCGAAGACCTAGTCTTTTGGTGTTCAGCACTATAAAAGCTCAATAAAAACTAGTTAACTAGTAGGAACATTGTAAGAGGGATCATTCAAGATACTCATCCTCCAAACCCCGAAGGTACCCTCGTCCCATATTACATAAAGTAACTTCTCTTATAAATTTCCCATCTTAACTGTATCTGCTACAAAAAGCCTTGATAGAAATATGTATTCTTAGAAATAAACTACTAAACAAACCAGGAGAAACTATTCAAGAACCAACCAACTAATTCAATAGGACACATATTTCTTCTTCCCCTACTATTGGGTTTTTGAATTCTTGGAACAGTGATTGGATAATCTACAAAAGAAGAGAGATGAACTAAAACTTGTCAGGATTTGTCAAATTCAGTATTAGCAAATTGAGAATGATGACAGTCAGTCCTTCTGATTTTTTTTTCTATTTAGATAATAGTCAGTTGGTTATAATTAGAATAAAGTAGCAAAGGGGTCTAAAAAACATTAAGTGGGAGTGTAGGGGAAGTTCTGCATGGACTTTTCCCTAAATCCACAATCATTTGCAGGACCCATTTTCTGACCCCTAGAGTATAAATCTTACTACCCCAGTTACCTATTTTCTCATGCTCATTTCCCAGCAGACTCACACAACTAAAATATTAATTACAGCACATGAATTCCCCTCACACCAACCCTTCTACTTTCACTACCCTCCAATTTCCACAATTAGGCATCATTTTAAATTTGACTTATTTCATTTACTCCTACCTTTTAAATGACCAGATTGGGATAAATAAATTTCAGTTTATATTTAGCATCATGTTAAAACATGGTCCCTTCCTGCAATGAGCCAATGCTATTAAAGATAAACTATTTTTTTCCTAAAGAAAAGAAATATCCCCTGGAAGTATTGTGACAAGGCCACATAATATATATACCAGAAACCAATGTCATAATTTTAGCCAGGATTTAAATCACTCTGTTCTGCCCTTTACAACCTATTTCCTGCCCTTCACAAAACCTGACTAAGGTAAAATGGTAATATGACTACCAAACATTTGAATAAGTCTTTATAGTTCTCAAAACCTTATTTAATTTTATCCTTTCAACAAAGGAAGTGAGGTAAGCACTGTTGTCCCCATTGTCCAGATGGAGAAATCTAGGCTGAAAGAGGTAAAGTGACTGATAAAATGTGATACATTTAGAGACCAAACTGTCTTCTGATTCCCACTCCAGCACTCTATCCACAGCCACACTGATTCCCCAGATGAAAAAAATAGTCACTGTCTTCCACCTGGCATGTCCAAACACGAAACTCAACACCCTAGGAAACATCTTCTACTCTGCTTACACTCTACTTCCGTCTGCATGATCTTCTAGGAGTTGTTCTCACCCCACCGTCTCTGTTGCATCACCCACATGTACCTCGTCTACTCATTTCACTAATTACACCACTGAAAACCATCCACAAGCAGAAAATGACAACGAACTCCTGTTAACAATCATTTTTACATCAGTAATTATTCAGTGTTGACATCTAGGTCATACCTATCCTCATTCTAAGATACCCCAATGAGGATTATTAGTCTTACTCATAAAAGGCAGGTCTAATTGATTTTGTTTTATTTGTTTTTGCTGAACAAGAATTAGTAATTCCTTTAACACTTAAGACAGACCAAATAAAAAGAAGCAAAAAAGGAGAGGAAAAAAATTAAAGGGGGAGGGGGATCGTAGGTATAACTAGAAAGCACTAGAGTAGCACAAATATACTTGGATGGTTTACCTACAGCAGGTTGCCCTCTTTGCCTGAGAACAACATTTGTCCTGAAAATAGGCCCTGAATTACTGGAGATAAACCAGCAAGAACCCTCCAAAATTACCAAAGGGATCTTATTAGACAACAGCTATATTTTCTGTGGAGATAGTTCCAAAGTTGACAAGTCTATGCTAATACACAGGAAAGTCACTTCAGCCCTTTGACATGATATCTGGCACAAGTGGGGCCACACTGGATTTAAGCCACAAAAGTTAAATCACTTAAATGCCCCAAAGCTCTTGTTGTAAATTTCACCTACAAAATTTTAACAAGTTCCAGAATCTTCCATATCACTGGGTTACAACAGTTACATTAACTTACAAGTGCTTTGTTCTAGTTTTCCCATTTTTTCAATTCCAAAGAATAAAACTATTTCTTTTCAGCAGAAAACAGGTACAAATGAAATGCAAATTAGGAATCTAGTAAAGGAGGCAGTACATAAATTATCCAGGACAATCTCAGAACTTCTCCTAATGTTTCACTTGAGCCTCAATCACACTTCATGTCAAGACTTTCACGCATTCAAAGCAGCCACCACAAAATGATGCTTTTCTGCCAACCCTGCCCCACATTCTCCTTCCGGATTCCCAAGCACAGCTTTTAACGTTTGCAAATATACCACACAATTTGTTTCGACAAGCAAATCTTACCTAGTGGTGGTGAAGAAATAACTCTCCAGTGGTCTTTAGGATTGCCGTCCACTCCCCAAGACTTCTCCTAAAGGTCCAGCACTAATTGAAAGAGTGGAAAATAAAATCAATGCATTGTCATAAAAAAGAAGCTTTCAAGTCCATAATTAATATGTTTAAATTTTGAATCACTGACTTATTGCATAATTTCACACAATACCACTCATTATATTAAAAATAAACTAGTTTTGGATGAGGTGAAATGGGTTTTACCATTCTTATTCCTTTATCCTAAATTCCTAAATTAAAGATTCCCCCTTTGTATGAACAGCACATGAAAGTTACAGGGATCATTTGATTCAACTTTAATTTTTCTCAGTGCTTTTATTTTTAAAATTAAAGCTACTTCTCAGAACACACACTGGCAAATGAATAGATATTATGTAAGCAGTTTTTTTCCCTATGTATGTAAATGTTTAAATCACAACTTAAACACAATGTATTCTGAAATAATGTTTTAACCAGTGAAACAAAATTACACTCTTAGAACTAAAAAGGACCACTTACTTTATGACTATATATAACTGCACAGTTAAGAAACTAAGTACCAGTCTTTAATTATATTTACTAGAGAATAAAATGATCAGCTTATATAAAAGACAAATTTCAACCATAGGTCTCCTTCATTTTTTTCGAGGTTTTAAACACTTTGTGTTTTTATTAACATTCGAAATGAAACGACCTGCTGTGACTCCTGATTGATTAAAAACAAAGACAATGATAAATAAAGACAAACTGTTTCTAACCCATTTCTGGACCTATCTCAGATCCCCGGATAAAAGCAAAGCGTTTTTCCCATATAAACGAAGAGGGATCGATGCTACAGGCTCTGGATCGTCAGAACTTATCTGCTCTCCAATTTCCTAAACCTTCTATTTGTGATCAACATCCATTCACACAACATCTGTCTGCTCGCTCAGGTCCTCTAATTACTTCCACGTCTGAACAGACTACGTAGCTACAAGCAAAGGCCAAACTTTGCTCTCGGCCTTCCGAACTTAAAGATGCGTTTAACCACTAGAGGTCTCCCCTTGGCCAGTTTTGCATGTTCACTATTTTGCTGCACTTGAAACTTTCCGGAGAAATGCTCTACTCGAGTCAGTGTTTTTCTAAAAACTTGCGCAAAAATCCACGCGACCGAACTAGCCAGTACAGCGACTCTCGGGCTCCATAAACCAATAAAGATATCACAAACAACGCTCTAGGAAAAGCAAAATTAAAATTCGACGCACTCGCCTAGCCCCCGCCCGCCCCCCCGCCCAAAATCTTATTTCTCATCTCAGTTTCCCTTAACTTAAACTTAGAACAATTAAAAAATCTGTTTTTGTTTCTGTAGACTTTGAATGATTTCTAATGCATTTTTCTGGCGGTGGACCCGAGGTGGGAAAGGAGCGGGCCAAGGGATGCAGGCGGGGGGAAGGGCCGTGCTCACAGCGCCCGAGGAAGTTGCATAAGGAAAGAGACTCCGTTTTTTGGGTCCCCTCAAAAAATCGGCGGGGAGGGGGAGGAAAAGGAAGCGGGGTGGGGGGGGGGGAGGCGGGGAGGAGGGAAACTGAAGCGACGTTTACCTTCGTCTCCCCGTGGAAGGGTGGGGTAAGGGCTACGGTCTTCGCGACCCCGGAGGGCGGCTCGTTACCCCCACCTCTCTCCGTGCGCAGACGGACAAACAGATACCCTCACCCCTCCGCGGAGAAGGCGGGGAAGAAACCGCCTGCTTTTAAACTTTCTCTCACGGTCGCACTGTGGGCCATGCTTTGACCAGAAAGGGGTGGTGGAGGGGGGAGGAGATAACCAAAAGGCCTTTTTCTTTGGAGGTAATTAAAGTTTTACCACCAGCACAAAAGTTGCGTCCTCCCCCCGCCCGTGCCACCGTACCCCCCCATCGCCTCCAGGGCTCACAAGTTTTCCTCCCTGTCCCCCCCCCACCCGCTCGCGGGGCGCGCGGCGGATGCCTCGGCTCCTGCGCTTCCCGATCCCCACCCCCGCCGGCCTCTACTTCCCCCCCGCCCGGCCGCCGCGGCGCGAGGACGGCCCGCCGGGCCCAGGACGCGAGAGTGCAAAACCCATTATTCCGGAATGGCACACGCACGCGGCGCGAAGCGGACGGCGGCCCGACCCGGACCCCGCTCTGCCTCCCCAATATAAGGGCGGCGTAAACAAGTTGCAGGAAAAGCAGCCCCGTGCCTCCCCCCGCCCGCCCGCCGCCCCGGCGCGGCCGCCGCCGCCGCCCGCCGCTACCGCCGCCGCCGCCTCCCGACACACGCCCGCGCCCGCACCCTGACCGGCGCGGCTCGGCACCGAGCGGGGTGAACGCCGCGACGGCGCGGGCTCCCGGCCCGGCCCGTGGCCCGCGCCCTCCCCCGCGCGGACGGCCGCGGCGGGCCCGCGCCGCCTTGCTTCCCGAAGCACTTTCCTGCCTCGGGCAGAAATAAACCGGAGGGTTTATTTTTGTGCAACTTTCCCAAAATGGCGGAAATTGGAGCTGATCTATATGAAATTCTCACACAGTCGGTTGGGAAGGGGGAGGTGGCGAGGAAGCAAACGCAAACTCTCGGCCGCCGAGCCCCGCCGCGGGTCCGCGAGTGTGTGCGTGCGTGTGAGTGTGCGTGTGCGCGGTGGGAGTCGGGGAGGCCTTTCCGCCGCGCACACACACAGCACACGCCGGGGAGACGCGCCTGCACATTCAACCAGTCCATTCTCCGCAGCCCGAGCGGGGAGAAAGTGGCCCGGCCTCTTTTCCCACTGCCTCGGTCTCCCGTACTTGTACTTCTCGCGCTCGCTCGCTCACTCGCTCGCTCTCCGGTGCGCGCCCGGCACAAAGGCCACACGGGCGGAGGGGGCCGCAGGGGCGGCGCGCGGGGCTCGCGCCTCCCGCCGCACGGATCCGCCGCCCCGGCCGCCCCCGCGCCCCCCGCCGGCGCCCCCCGCCTCGGCGGCCGCGCTCGCCGCCCGGGCTGCAGCTCCGCGGCACCCACTCGGGCACGCACCCCGGCGGAGCCCGGCGCCGCCGCGCTCCCCCACCCCGCGCCCGGTGTCATGAAAGCGACCAAAGTGACAAGCTCGGGGGGCGCGGGGGAGGGGGCCCACACGCATCCCGCCGCCTGCGCGCCGGCGAGAGCCCGACGCGGCCGCCTCGCCCCGGCTCCCTTCAGCACGGCCCCCCACACCCTTCCCCGTGTGCGCGCAAAGAAAAAAATACAAGTCTCTCCTCCCCCCATTTTTTCCTTTCTCTTTTCTCTCTCTTTTGTTCCTCTTTCACACTCGCACTCACTACTTCAGAGTGAGATGCCCAGAGACTCCCCCTCCAGCCGTTTCCGAGTCACTTGCCCACTTTTTTCCCTGGGATTAAGTTTTCTCCTCTTTCCCAGAGGCGCAGAGAAGTGGGGGAGAAACCCCTTCTGTCCTTTCCCCTCCCCTGATCTGTTTCACAAGACGAGGGTGCGCTTCCTTCTCTCCATAGGTCTCTTAACTTTCATCCTCACCCAGAAAAATAAATGAATGGCTTTTGCACGGACCAATCTTCTGATTAATTAGAGATTAGATCCGATCAACCGCTTCTTACCCCCAAATTTTCTCTTTTTTTTTTTCTCCGTCTCACGAGTAGTCCTGACAAATGGTCCAGGGCTGCGGGCGCAGTGCGCATGTGCGCGTAGAGTCAGGGCTGGGGAGAGGGGAAACTGCGCTGGTGCTGGTGCCGCCGCCGCCGCCGCCGCCGCCGCCGCTGCCGGGGAGGCTCGCTCTAGCTTCCCTGTTACTGCTGCTGCGCCTTCGCCGCTGGAAAGCAGCAATAAAGCCGCTTGGCAAATGCAGCTGCCCGCAGATACTGTTTCAGGTGCATCTTTTCAATATCCTTGTCACCGGCTCAGAGCTGGTTCAAAAACAGTCAAAACAAATATGAAAGACTGCTCAGGTTATAGATTTCTTTGTCTATTTTTCACTTTACTTTTTTTTTTAAAGGCAATTCGCAGAGCAGCTAATCCAGCATGTACTGTAAATGTATTCATTCAGCCATTAAAGAGTGGGCCTTGGTCTTATGCAAACATTACCGAAAGGCTCAATGCATGCCACAGGTCATGAAAAATAAGAAATAAAGTTGTAAGCTTCCAAGCGGTAAAACCTCCCCCTGTTTGAGGACGGGAAGAAGGCACGGGTAAAGTGTGCGTGTAAAACTTGCGTGTTCTTTCGGTTCCTCAAGTGTTGGTCTTTATGGGCAGCTTCTACATGTTAGGCCTCTGTTGTGAAATATGTTTGGATTCGCTCATCAACTTAGAAATCGGTGTTTCTGGACCCGGGCAAAAGGCAGATCCAGGGCTACCCTCTTCGTGCAACCAGTCAAGAGTTCTGAGCCTTCCTGAAGAGCAAAACCTGTCTTTGTTAAGGCGTCAAAACTAGATCAAGAGAGAGTATTGTATTTCAGGATTGACAGCCTTCCACTTAGTGACTGCAGGCCTCCTTTTGGGCAGCTCACCGTTCTCCTTTCTACCAGATGCAGGTATTACAAAATAATTTGTGTAATTGAAGTTGTGATAAGCATTGTAATGTTAATAACAGTTGGCGATTCGAGGGGGAAAAAATCTGAGTAGCACGTGTGATTTCCAGAATGGCAAGAAGCAAGTCTTAACATTTTGCAAGGGTGGGAAAGGAAGGGACAAAGGCTCTGGCCCTCGGAGTGGACTATTTATTTTGCATCTCGTAAAGGGTAAAGGAGGCCTTTTTCCAGAATTGCTGCCTGAGGCCTAGAGTTTAAATATATCACAGATGGAAATACTGTATTAAAAATCCTTCTTCAAAATGTAAGTAATATTATTTCTTGATTGATTTTTTTTTTTTTTTTGACTTAAGGAATGTTCCTTGAACCAGTTTCAGAAAATAAACTGTTAATTTCTTCCTTTAGGACCATGAAATTACCCTAGAGAAGCTGACCACCCCACAATTTCTTCTGTTGGTATAGTGACCAAATTCTCCCAACCAAAAATCAGGACATATGGCTTGCCATATACTCAAGAACAAAGGAACAAACCCATGAAGCTGAAATGAGCTTATAAAATATGCTCATATGTTGGGCAGCCATCAGTTTAGGGGTGTGAAGTGGCGCAGGCTGGGTTAGTGAGAGCTATGGATAATCTGAGACTACCAGTTAACTATCGATTTCACCCACTACATCCAACCCTTTTCAGAGCTGCTCCCAAACAGCCTAATTAATTGATCTGAATTTCAGCTCCTCTCCCTTTCTCCTTAGCCCTTGAATAATAAGCAGTGAAACGGCCAAAGGCAGACTATAGGAGGAGCCGAAAAGAAAGACCATGAACTATGTGCAAAACTAAGGCCATACCACTTCCCCACAAAAAAACCTTAAATTTTAGATTTTTATTTCTAAAAATCCATTTTAGATTGTTCTCTCTAGATAACTTCTGCATGATATTTCTGTTTCACGTATATTTTCAGAGATGTTGGTTCAAAAGTCTGTAAACTTATATTAATGGCCTATGTTGAGCACTCTGCAAGGTGCTAGAGAAGAAGAAGAGACAAAAAACCGGCCACAAGGAATTCAGTCTAGGGAACTGGGCGTTGCCTTACATTATGTGTGCCATTGTAGGGTATGCAGAGCAAAGAGAGTTGAGAAGCACCTATGGCAATGAGGACAGGTTTTCCAGAAAAGGTCATAGCTAAGCTGATTCTTGAAGGACAGCCATCCCTGCTGCGTTGTTCCACTTTTCCTCTGGGAAAAATGATCCAATCAGAGGAAGTCTAAGGGTTTGGAGAGCAAGGCTTGCCTGGGACCTGTGCATTTAATTGAGGTCCACCAACAAAAATGAAGATGGGTTGAGGCTCTCTGGAATACCTTGCCTTTCTCCTCCAGAGACTGTCTGTAAAACCTCAAAGATTTCATCTTGGCTGTTCCCAAGACATGGTTCACTGTAGGAGATATTTTGGACCTTGAGAGCTTGTTTGGAGGTTCTAGCAGGGGAGCGCAGCTACTCGTATACCCTTGACCGAAGAACGGTCCTCTCCTCTATCGGGGAAGGTCGTCCTCTTCGACCGAGCGCGCAGCTTCGGGAGGGACGCACATGGAGCGGTGAGGGAGGAAGGGGACACCTGCCTAGCCAGCCAGATCAGCCGAATCAACCCTGGCGATCAATGGGGTGACAGATGTCGCAGCCAGATCGCCCTCACATCCTGTAGGAGATATTTTGAAGGTACCCACATGTAAAAATAAGACTGCTACTGCATTTTTCCACAAAGAATTCTTTAGTGCCACCACCAGAGACAGGTAGAGTGCAGCATTAGGATCTAGATAACACTGTGGTGTTCTTCAGGTAAACTGCTACTATTTACAGGACCTCTCTCCATCCGGTCCCTAAGTGGTAATAGACTAGTAGAAGCGTCTTTGCCGTTCCTTCACCACTCCCCCATTTAGTCACTGTGTAATAATTCATCACGAATCCCTTCTTTCCAGCTTCACTTAATCTCATCACTCTTTACCACTCCTGGGTTCCCATTCCACCCTGCTTTACCCTCTGACACTTAAGTATCAAATCCATCCTTCAGTTGAGATCAATTTCCTTGATTCCTCAAACCAAAGTATTAGCTCATTCCTTTATTATTCTTTGTATTGATTTATTTAAACCCAAACTGATTCCCCCCACCCAATGACTTTGGGTCATATCCATTCCTAAATATTCTGAAGCTGAAGTTATTTTACATGGAAAATATTTTAAACAAATCACTGCTTTCATTCTTCAGAGACTTTCTGAGGCCTCCCCAGTGAAGGTTAGTGAAAAGCTCTCTCACTGGACTCCTAACTTGAGGAAACAAACTGAGGGTTGCTGGAGGGGAGGTGGATGGAGAATGGGGGGATTGGGTGATGGGTATTAAGGAGGGCAATTGTTGTGATGAGCATGGGTGTTGTATGCAACTGATGAATCACTAAATTCTACCCCTGAAACTAATAATACACTATATGTTAACTAAATTGAATTTAAATAAAAATTTTTTTAAGAGAAAATAATGGTAAAAAATAAAATAAAATAAAACTTCTCTCACTGTGCTCCTTTCTCTTACCTCTACTCTGTGTGAACTTCAGTTTAAAAACCTAACATCTCTTTTCCTACACTCAGCTTGTCCTGCAGTGATAGGACTCACTTCCTGGCCTCGAACAGTTCAAGGACAACCTCCTCCATGGGCCAGTCCCTCACAAATTGAAATTGGAGTGAAGTCCAAGAGATTTGCGTTCTAATCCAGTTCTGCCACCACCCGCTGGGAACCATTAGGCAGGTCAACTCACATTTCAGGGCTTCAGTTCTCTCACTTGTTAGACAAAGAAAACAGAGTAATTGATTTCTAAGGCCTCTTTGAAAGCCATGCCCTTCCCCATCTTTCCCACCAAATGGGAGTGCTGTCATATTTTGGTAGAAATAATATGGAACCAAGAAAGGAATTTTTAGGAGTGAAAAATCTACTAGGTATCAGAATGTTATCAGTTTATAGCTCATTCAGTTGGTTTAAGCCTGGTACTAATGAGATCAAGGTCATGGGTTCCGTTCCCTAATGGCTAGTTAGTTTTGATCTGTTTCATAGCCACAAACTGCTTCTCTAACACCAGTCCCCCAGTTGTAACGTGTGCTGCTGGTCACAAGTCTTGAGGTAAAATTGAATCTTTCCATAGAAATATTCTAAATGAACAATACTTGAAATCATCCTTTTAATATATTATCTTACTTTTTTTTAAATTTATTTATTTTTTCAGCGTAACAGTATTGTTTTTTCACAACACCCAGTGCTCCATGCAAAACGTGCCCTCCCTATTACCCACCACCTGTTCCCCCAACCTCCCACCCCTGACCCTTCAAAACCCTCAGGTTGTTTTTCAGAGTCCATAGTCTCTTATGGTTTGCCTCCCCTTCCAATTTTTTTTTTTTTAATAAACATATAATGTATTTTTATCCCCAGGGGTACAGGTCTGTGAATTGCCAGGTTTACACACTTCACAGCACTCATGATAGCACATACCCTCCCCAATGTCCATAACCCCCTCCCCCTCTCCCAACCCCACCTCCCCCCAGCAACCCCCAGTTTGTTTTGTGAGATTAAGAGTCATTTATGGTTTGTCTCCCTCCCAATCCCATCTTGTTTCATTTATTCTTCTCCTATCCCCCTAACCCCCCATGTTGCTTCTCCACGTCCTCATATCAGGGAGATCATATGATAGTTGTCTTTCTCCGATTGACTTATTTCACTAAGCATGATGCCCTCTAGTTCTATCCACGTCGTCGCAAATGGCAAGATATCATTTCTTTTGGTGGCTGCATAGTATTCCATTATGTGTATATATACCACATCTTCTTTATCCATTCATCTGTTGCTTCACAATTCCGGACTTCAAGCTCTATTACAAAGCTGTCATCATCAAGACAGCATGGTACTGGCACAAAAACAGACACATAGATCAGTGGAACAGAATAGAGAGCCCAGAAATAGACCCTCAACTCTATGGTCAACTAATCTTCGACAAAGCAGGAAAGAATGTCCAATGGAAAAAAGACAGCCTCTTCAATAAATGGTGCTGGGAAAATTGGACAGCCACATGCAGAAAAATGAAATTGGACCATTTCCTTACACCACACACGAAAATAGACTCCAAATGGATGAAGGACCTCAATGTGAGAAAGGAATCCATCAAAATCCTTGAGAAGAACACAGGCAGCAACCTCTTCAACCTCAGCCGCAGCAACATCTTCCTAGGAACAACGGCAAAGGCAAGGGAAGCAAGGGCAAAAATGAACTATTATCTTACTTTTAAATGAGTCAAGTTATTGATTTTTTTAGCCTACATAATTGTGTGCTCCATGTTTTTCCAAGTATAAAAATGACGTTAACATTGATTTGGCCAAGATTCTTATTATTGATATTTATAAGAGCTGAGTTTGATTTTCTTGTTAGTGTTCTAGATAACACTGAAATGTTTATTAAGTACTCTCATTTGAATCCTGGTTATCTTTATTGTGACACATCTGCATACATTGTTAACACAGCTTGTGATGGTAAAATGTAATTGAAATGCTAAGGGTGGAAGAAAAAGGGTATATTACTCATCGGGTAGGGAAAGCATTATAATGTGTATCACATTCTCAACATCCTAAGGAAATTAATATAGAAAGGGCTTCTGGATAAATGTGAATATTTATTATCATTTTGTTTAGATACAAAAGGAGATAGAATTATGACAGGCATATCCAAAAGAGTAGAATAATCTGGGACTGTAAAGTGCCTTCTAAATTTAAAGGGAAAAGATCATTTATAATTTTTCATGATATGCTCACTAATTTAAAGCCTAAACCCAAAAGGCTTATGACTAAACAATGTTAGAAAGCACAAACCAGACTTCAGAACATGTCTGTAACAATAGCCCCTCAGTCTCTTAGAGCCTGGTCCTGGAATGTTCTTTCCATTTGACCTGGCCTCCTGACTCCAGCTGATTGGTCCCGGAAAGGACTTTTAATCCCAGGACCAAACTGAGTGGCAAGGGGTGGCCTAGGAATCAGCAGGGAGTTCTTTCCCATATGAATAACAGTGATGAAATGGACCTGTCATATTCTTAAACTTGGCCATATGAACCGGAACTACTGAAGATAAAGTTAGTTCATAGGCATTATAAAAACTAAACGATTCACAGAGAGAAAAGGTAGACTGCAGACTCGTTAACTAGTAGGCCTTAGAAACTACGCATAAATAGAAATGATAAGGTAGCCAGATAAAGATAGAAGTGCCATAGTTTCACTGGGCTCAGCATGACCTCCTATTCCCAAAGGTCATTCTAGGCTTGGAGAGGCCTGGCCCCTCTATGGTCACCATGAAGGCTACCCACATAGCTAGAATTTCTGTATTCACAAGTATTGCCATAATAACTCGGTATCCCTTATGGGAAATTGAGTCCTATTTTGAACTGAGTGGGTAAACAAAAGAACCCAAGCAACGGCAAGGAGGATGACTTGTTCCCCTTAGACTTGCATAATAGAGAGGAATTCTCTAGATCTCTAAAATGGGCATATGACTGGCACCTAGCTCATAGTGTCATTCCAAGGACTGAATGGATCTATGCAAGACTAAATCTTGGCACAGGGTTAGTAATCAGTAAATGTGAGCCTGAGAGTCAGGATTTTTGCTTGTTTTTCTTTTCTGCTGTACTGCTAATGTTCAGAATTGTACCTGCACACAGTTAACTGTGAGAAAATATTTATTGAATGACTTAAGGAAATATTAGTATGCAAATTATTATACCTGCTCTTCTACTTGTCCCTTTTCCAGCTGGTTACTAGGCCATAGGTATCATGTCACAGACGTGCTCATGGGCAACATCCCCCTAAAAGTTCCTAAAAGCATGTAAACAGAGAGTGCTAATGGAATTCATAGGCCCTATTTCAAAGGAGCCTGCTGTTCAGAATATATTATCTTTATTTAGCATTTATATTACACTTTTACATTTTCAAAGCCCTTTGCAGTTTTTTAACTAAATATTTGTTATAACATTCCTATGTTATCTTTCATAAGGGAGGTAACTGAGGCATGATTCCAATCGCTAATACCTAGATCTGGAATTGAATTCATCACATAAATACAGTAAGTGTAACTGTATATATATATATATATATATATATATATATATATATATAAATCTGGAACATTACTTGGTTCATGTAGAATGCCGAATGGAATGTCAGTGTTTGAGAAGAAGACAATCTGTCACTTTAAATTACACTAGCTATGCCTTTCCCTTGGTTCTATTTCAGAAACTACCATCAATAGAAAGGTTTTTAAACTGAGGTTTCTCAATGGGTTTGAAATCTTTAAAGAATAAAATTTTGAAATTCAGTATTGAAATAGTTCACAAAATCTCAGTAATTGCACAATCTTTCTTCTATGAAAATGTCTTCAAGACAGTACTTTTTTCCTAGTGTCAATGTGCGAGGGTTTCTGTATGTGTGCCCTTAGAATGTGTAGACAGTGAGGAATGAAGTGGGAAAAAAATCAGCATACCATTGATGAAAGCGGTCAAGAGTAATCTAAGTTAAGTGTCTACAAAAGGGCTGAGGACATTTGGGAAATACCGAAATCCAATCAGGTGTCCCTGTGGAGTTTCAAGAAAGTCTGAAACGTATTGGGCCAAAAAGAGATACTGGCTTCGGTTGTTATTTCAGTTGATTGACTGCAGGAATATAGTCAATAATATCATCAAAACTCTGTATGGTGACTGATAGTAACCTCAATTATCATTTTGTAATTATATTACTGTCAACTTGGTATGTTGGACATCAGGAACTAACATAATCTCATATATCAATAATACTTCAATAATAATAAAAAAAAAATACCAAACCCAGCCAAACCAAAACAAAAAATCCCAACTCAGAGGAGTCCCAAGGAGAGCTGGATAATCCCTTCATTTGTCTCTAGTTGACGCCATCTTCCATGGCCACATCATCTCTTTACTGATCTGAAGGTCAGATTCTACTCCGGGTTTCTCTCCCCATTCAGTCTCCTTCATCTCTCCCCTTTGACTTCCAAATCTCTCTCTTTTCCTCTCCCATCTCTAGTGAAAAACATCCCTACCTCTTCCCCAGGTAGAGCTTCCAAATGCACACTTGGTCACACCCTCTTTTTAGTCCTCCACAAATTTTCCTGATTCTCCCAATGTTTACAGTCCATTATTCGGCACTCGCTTTTTCACAGCCAAAAACCATACTCGTGCTTATCTTCACAATCCTGAGAAAGAAAAACTTTTGTCAACTCCACACCCTTTTAAATGCTGTACCATAATTTCTCTTTTCCGTTTCTGCCAAACTTCTTGAGCAAGTAGTTTATATTCACTTTCTTCATTTCTTTACCTCCCATTCATTCTTTAATCCATGGACATTATGATATATGCTTTCTTCTCTGTAAAGTCTCCAATGACTTCTTAAATGTCAAATCTAATGGCCACAGTCCACCTCCTATTTAAGATTCTAGATTTGACAATGTTGACTAATCTCTTCTTTGAAATTGTCTTTTCATTCATACCTGTTGCCAATTCATGATTCTCAATATTTTTTTATCCTTCAGACCTAGTCCTTTTTTCTCCTGACATTTGATAAAGATGAGTGCCTCTTGAATTAGCTTCTGGCCTTTCCTTCTGTCTCTACCTTCTCTCTGGAGTGAACTCATGTACTCGCCCAGGATCATTTGAACTCACTGTTGTGTGAAGAATTCTTGGACCACATATTTGTACGTGAGCATTCCACTGAGCTTCAAACTACATTTCCAATTTCTTGAGAGATAGATCCACATGGGTATTCTATGTGTTTGAAGACAACGGCATGCTGTGGGAGTTTACCAGAACAAAGGCTTCAACTTTGGAGTTACACTGGGTTGGTTGGTTGGTTGGTGTTCCATCCAATTCTACCCCTTACCAGATATTAGTAACTTAATCTACCTAAGCCTGAATTTCCTCCCACATACAATAACCCATCCTTCACTGGGTCATTGTCAAGATTAAATGAGATAATGTCTGGAAGGTGCCTAACCTGTAAGAGCTTAGTAAACTGGTAACTACTATTTTCCCCTGCTTCTCCTTCCTTCTGCATTCTTCCTCTTAGTTCATAATGTCACTGTTCTCTCAGTCACTGATTTAACTACAACTTCCTCTTCCTGCCACCCACGTCCAGTTGCCAACAGATCCTATTGATTGTTCCTCTATAATAATCTCTCCTCTACGCCCTCTCTTGCCTTTTTCTAATTCAGATGGCACTGCCCTACTTTGTCTCCTGCCAGGATTACTACCCTGTATTTCTAACTGTAGCCTTTCCACTACAATTATCTTCCTCAAGTATAGCATTAGTAACATTACTCCCCTGCTAGGAATCCCTAAGTAGTTCCTCATAACTTCAGAAAAAGTTTATCTCTTCAATGTGGTACTTAGTTCCCTTCAACCACCAGGGTAGAGTGGTCTTTCCATCTTCAGCTAGTACACCCCACAAACCCATGAGGAAGCCATACCAAGAGAGCCTGGTGCATTGTCACTTGACTTTGCTATTGTTCATGCTACTTCTTAAACTTGAAATGCTCTGTCCTTGCACCTGCTTGACCTATCAAAATTTCTCACTTGGACAGATACTTGTATACTCATATTTATAGTTGCATATTCACAATAGCCAAAAGGTGGGAATAGCACAAATGTCTGTCAACAGAAGAATGGTTAAAGAAAATGTGGTATGTACATACAATGGAATATTAATAACCTTATAAAAGGAAGGAAATTCTGACACATGCTATAACACAGATGAACCTGAAAACATGTGAAATAAAATAAGCCAATCACAAAAGGATAGGTATTGTAGGGTTCCACTTATATGAGGTACCTAGATTAGTCAGCCCAAAGATACGGATGTAGTGAAAAGAAGGGACACATGCACTCCAAAGTTCATAGCAGCAATTTCCACAATAGCCAAACTATGGAAGGAGCCAAGATGTCCTTCAACAGATGAATGGATAAAGAAGATAGATAAAGAAGGAGATACAATGGAATATTACTCAGCCATCAGAAAGGATGAATACCTACCATTTACACTGACATGGATGCAACTGGAGGATATTATGCTAAGTGAAATAAGTCAGTCAGGGAAAGAAAATTATATGGTGTCAGTCATATGTGGAATATAAGAAATAGAACAGAGGACCACAGGGAAAGGGAGGGAAAACTGAGTAGGAAGAAATCAGAGAGGGAGATAAACCATGATACTTGACTCTGGGAAACAAACTGAGGGTTATGGAAAGAGAGGTGGGTGGTGGAATGGGGGAACTGGGTCATGGGCATTAAGGAGGGCACATGATGTGATGAGCACTGGGTGTTATATGCAACTAATTGATCATTGAACACTATACCAAAAACTAATGATGTCCTTTATGTGGGCTACTTGAATTTAAATTAAAAAATAAAAACAAATTCAGAGACAGAAAGCAGAATGATGATAGCCAGGAGCAGGGGGAAGGGGAAATGGGGAGTTATTGTTTAATGAGCACAGAGCTTCAATTTTGCGAGGTGAAAAAATTTCTGAAGATGGCTGGTGCTAAATGGCTTTGCCACAGTGCAGCTGTACTCAGTATCACTGTCCTGTACATTTTAAAATGGTCAATTTCATGTTATGTATATTTTACCACAATTTACGTTTTTTTCTGATTCATTTTTAGTTACATCTACTAAGTGCCAGGGATTATTCTAGGTATGGGGAATTAAAAAAGTAAATAAATAAATAAAGTGCTGACTGTCTCAAAGGGGCATATAATTGAGAAAGGCTCAAAGTCTATCTCTACCACACAAAACTCCAGGTTATTCCACTGGGAATTTAAAGCTTTCTTCTGTCTCTGTATCTGTTTTAGCACTTGCCACATTCTGCTCTATGTTATGTCCAGTCCTTGCAAACTTTTGTCTGTCTTTTGGGATAATAAAATACATAAGATCAAGAGCTCTGCCTTATCTATCCATTTTTTAAAATCTATCATAGCACTTAATGCAGTTCATTGCACATAATGGGAGCTCCATAAATACTTGTAGAGTAGTAGAACAGAATGGAATGGAAGTTAAATTTGGCCATCAGTGATGTTCCAGGCTGGAAATGACAGCGCCTGATTAGATGGGCCTTCCTCAGAATGGGTTTCCTGACCAATGGCATTTGCCAACCAAAAGATCAAAAGAAAGCCCACCTCAAAAATACCACTACATCCCTCAATACTAGGTTCTCAGAGCTGTTACAGGTTTGATTTACGATCCTCAGTAAATGTGGCTATCATTTCATATCTGAATTAATTTTCTAAAATTTCAAATTGAAAGTCATCATTTCAGCATGGATGGTTGGGCCTCACCACTGTCTGGCATATTTACAATCCTAGCTGTGAACCAATCATGAAGAGTTTTGTGAGAAGAGATATAGCCACCATCAGTTGGCTTCCCTCCCTGACCCGCAGAGTTTGGAGCAGTCTGTCCCAGAGCTGGTCTGGTTTTGAGTACATGGCAATAATCAGCACAAATAGCACTTAGGAATCTAGAACTTTCTATCCTCTGATAACCCTTTAATTATAAATCATCTAGGTAGCAACAGGCACTTAAGCCTGTCTTCTTGAGTGCTAGGAAAATTTTTCCCTCATCAAGATAGGATTTTTCTTTTCATCTCCAGAGGCAGAGTGCTTTATTTTACTGTCAAGATAAGATTTAGATGCCCTGGTTCTTCATAATTGTGGTTAAAATTTCCTGAGTGGTTACTTAGTGCCAAGACCGGTGTTACACATTTTTATCTGTGTTATTATATGTCTTCTTCACAATGCTATAGGGAGCAAGGTGGATTTCCTTTGTTTGTGGATTTTCCAGATTCTCTTTTTTCTCTTTCATTAACGCCACCACCTAGATCCTAGAGGGCTCCCAGCCTCATTCTATGTGGTCTTGGGGTCCTGTCTGTTCTAACATTTCCTGACACCAAAGAAGGGGTGGGTAATGGAAGTAAGGCCAATTAGACTGTCGGGAGAATCTGATTCATACCACAAAGGTATGGCGGTTGAGGCAGGTTATTTCAAAATACACCCTTCCCCTAGATTCTTGAACAATAACCTCAGAGTGGCCCTGGTCCCTGTTACCCCCAGGGCCTAATCATTTAACTGTTCTTCCAACTCTGACATAGCAAACTCTGGCCCAATATATTCTGCTTTTTAAAAAACCCAATGTTAGCCAGACTCAATTGCCTATAACCTAAAAAGCATCCCAATAAAGTAGCATATTTGTTTTCCATTGTTCTATAACAAAGGGTCACAAATGTAGCTGCTGATAAACCATGTTGATTGTTGTACAGTTTCTAGGGGTTAGGGCCCTGGACATAGCTGACTAGGTCCTCGGTTGGGGTTCTCTCAGGGCTACAGTCAGTGTGTCAGCAAGTGCTAAGCTCTCGTCTGAGGTTTGGAGTCCTCTGCACTTTGCATGGCTGTTGGCACAATTCTGCTCCTTGTGACTGTAGGACGGGATTCCCTTTTCTTCCTGGCCATCACCGTTGTCTGCTGGGGCAGCAGTTTCTGCTACATGACCCTATCCCCAGGCTTCTCGCAACAGGGCAGTTTGCTTCTTCAAGCAGGGCGGCAAAATCTCTTTCCCTTCAGGAAAACCCAGGACCCTCCTTTTAAGGCTCACCCAATTAGGCCAGAAACTTGGCATTATCTCCTTTTCGATTAGCTCAAAGTTAAATGATTAGGAACCTTAATTACATCTGAAAATCCCTTCACTTTTGTCACATCACATGCTCTAATCACCAGAGTAACATCCCATCAGGGTCTCTCCCACAGTCAAGGGGAGGCAATTAGAATAGAGTATATAGCAGCCTGAGGGAAATTTTGGAGCCATCTTATAAGTCTACCCGACATATGTAGTTACTCTTATTATCCTCAGTTTACAGTTGAATAAGCTAAAATTTAGAGAGGTGAAGTCATCTGGCAAAAATCACAAACTTCTAAATATGAATGTCAAAATTTGAACCGGGCCTGTCACCTGTCACCACAGCTAAGCTGTGATGATCTTGAAATCCTTCTTACCTTCTTCATTTAAATTTTCTTGTACCTGCTGAAACTTTTCTGTATTGTTAAGAGTTTATCTGGCATCATATTTCCCTGGATCTGAATACCCTAGTTCTTGCCATCACATGTCCACGTAGACAATAAGGCAAGTCACTACAGAGATGCTAAGGCATCTGACGAACATCTATGGAGCATGTGCAAATGGAAGTCACGGTGCTGGACGCTCAAGAAAACTCAAGGTGGACCCCAAGAAATGCATTTTCTATCAAAAGACACAAGATTAGATGCAAAATTATGAACACATGTGAAAAAAAAAGTAAAGGAGAGGACAGAAGAGGGAATAATGAATTCTGACTGGAATGAAAACACAAGGGACACCTGGGTGGCTCAGTCAGTTAAACATCCAGTGTCCCACTGTTGATTTCAGCTTAGGTCATGATCTCAGGGCCATGAGATCATGTTGGACTCCATGCTGGTGTGGAGCCCACTTAAGATTCTCTCTCTCCCTTTTTCTCTGAATACTTCCCCCAACTCACACGCATTCAAAAGAAAGAAAGGAAGAAAGAAAGAAAGGAAGGAAGGAAGGAAGGAAGGAAGGAAGGAAGGAAGGAAGAAATAGAAAAATCTTCTTAAAAGAAATGAATAGGATTTGGCCTTTCAGAAAAGAGGAGGTAGCAGGAAGCATCTTCCTGAAACTCCCTCCTTTCATGAGTTTCTCCTCATTTGATCCTTGATCATTGTAAATTGAACCAAAAGATGATATTAAGTTACCCATATCTTGAGGTTCTGTTTTCTTCCTTTTATCTAATGTAGTTTAAAGATTTTATTTATTTATTTGACAGAGAGAGATCACAAGTAGGCAGAGAGGCAGAGAGAGAGAGAGAGGAGGAAGCAGGCTCCCCGCCAAGCAGAGAGCCCGATGCGGGACTCGATCCCAGGACGCTGGGATCATGACCTGAGCCGAAGGCAGAGGCTTAAACCACTGAGCCACCCAGGTGCCCCTTATCTAATGTAGTTTAAAAACCAAGGACAATAAATCAATTTTGGTCAATACTGAAAAATAGTCTCATACTTCCTAGTACCATCTAAAGAACGTTTCACTGGCTTGTTATGTGTATATTATCCCAACTTATTGACTGCTACTTTTCTTATGTGATTTATCCTATTGCTTCTTGGAGAATTCATTTTTTTTTTGGCCCAAGGTGACATTGATGGCCAGTAAGGCAAATAGGACTAATATCACTAGGGATAGTAAAGAAAAAGCATCACCCAATTAGGTCAGATACTTGGCATTGTATTATATTATATTATATTAGTTATATCAAATTGTATATTATATCAAATTGTAGTATATCCACATTAGAAATATTATGTGTATTTATTTTGCTAGAAATTATATACGAAGCGGTAAAACAAATGATGTGAAAATAGTTCTGTTGAAAGTAGTTGCTAAGAGATTTGGGGCATTTAAATTAAAATTTCCAGATACCCAGGGGCACCTGGGTGGCTCAGTGGGTTAAAGCCTTTGCCTTTGGCTCAGGTCATGATCCCAGGCTCCTGGGATCAAGCCCCGCATTAGGCTCTCTGCTCAGCAGGGAGCCTGCTTCCCTTCCTCTCTCTGCCTGTCTCTCTGCCTGCTTGTGATCTCTGTCTGTCAAACAAATAAAGAAAATCTTTAAAAAAATTTTTTTTCCAGATACCCAGAGCCCATATTCCACCCGAATTTATTCTTCTATTTATTCATTAATTCAACAAATACTGAATTGAGTATGTACTATATGCCAGGTACTATACTAGGGTCTAGGAACAAAGCACTGAGTAAGACACATATCAGCACTCCTCTTAGGATGTAAGATGCAGTGTAGATATTGTCAATAAATGGGCAGTTATAATACATTTTCATGTATTATACATGTATAATACATGTATAATACATTTTCATGTATTCATATGTGCTATGGTAGAGAAAGGAAAAAAATGCTAGGAGAGTATGAAGGAAAATAATTTTGTTGAGTTCAAGGGAAACTTTTGAGGCTTTCTGGAGGAGATGGCATTTAAGTTGACATGTAAACATAGAATGGGAGACATGGGACACCCTGTAATGAGCAAAAGATCAATAAGTACCAAAAGAAAAATTATGATAGTTATTTGGGGACAGAGGGGCTGTAACTAAGAGCTTTCATTTCTTTAAACTGTTTGAAAATGTTAGATTAAAAAAATCCATCTTCCCACACAAAAATGCTTCATTGTATCACTTACCAGCACATATATATAAGCTACAAGTGCTTACCTGCAGCATCCAAAGAAGAACTCAAGAGCTCACCTGGCTTGTCTTCATCAGGTTTTGCCCGGAATCTAGCTCCACCCAACTCTGAAATCTTGCCCTGTAATGACAAGCACCATTTCCTTCACTGGCCACCGTGAATCTGGAATTTACAAATGGTGGGACCGTGTGTTCATGGGTGCTGTCCTTGCCAGCTGCCTCAGGCCCTCCAGCACAAGTTGCCAGATTGTGTCAACTATACACTGAAAAAGTGCCAAAAACTTATGACTTCTCCCAAATTACTTTCATGACATAAGAGATTCGTGGACAATCAACAATTCGTTTGATTTTTAATTTATTATTTTTAAAGATCTTTATTAACTTGACAGAGACACAGTTAAAGAGGGAACACAAGCAGGGGGAGTGGGAGAGGAAGAAGCAGGCCTCCCACGGGGATCCAGTGCGGGGCTGGATCCCAGGACCCTGGGATCAAGACCTGAGCCAAAGGCAAACGCTTAAGGACTGAGCCACGCAGGCGCCCCCAACAATACATTTTGTATATTATAATAGACTTTATACTTTCTTAACTTTTATTTTTTGAAATCAATTTTTGCTCCTAAACGTGTAAATTGTGTATGTGTGTGTGCATCCCACTCAACTCTTACATTCCCTGATCACAACTTAATGTAATTGATGGAATCTATTTTTATAAAGCTATAATAAAATACTTTGTTTTTAAAAAAGCATGAGTTTATAAGTTTTGCAACATATATCAAAATTATAATTGCACTTAAATCTTTGACCAGCATTTCTATTTCTGTCCTACAGACTTCCTTTTACACGTGTGACATAACATAGTACGGGGTTACTGCAGCGTTGTTTAGAAGAACAAAATAACTTGAAAAAAAAGTATCAATATGGGACGAGTTTTAAAAATGATGGTTAATTCTGAAGAGGAGATAATATGTAGCATAAAAAGAATATGGAAGATATATATGTATTGATATGGAATAATGCTGAAGGCTTGTTGTAAGGACAGCAAGGAGCAGCATCAGTGATCGCTGGGTGCTTTGTATAAGAAAAGGAGGCTATGTAAAGAACTGATACATGTGTATATATGTGTACATATACATATATTTATTTAATATGTGCTATGATAGACTGAATGTTTGTGTTCCCCTAAAGTTTATATGTTAAAACCTAACCCCCAATATGATGATATTAGGGTGTAGGGTCTGTGAGTGCTGATTAGACGCTGAGGGCAGAGCCTTCATAAGTGGGACTAGTGTCCTTACAAAGGAGACTTTGGAGAGCTTCCTCACCCCTTCCCCTTCTGACACATTAGGACACAGCAACAAACCCATTCCATGTGAACATAACTAACATACTTTTATGAAAAAATCATTAGGTTTCCAGAGCAGAAATGAGGAGTGCTATTTTTTGCAAAGGTGTTGAGTGTCTGACTTAATAGGAGACCTCTGGATTCCCATATCTGCTTCTGCATGCATTCCATTGTGATATGTTCTTCTGATTGACGTATATGAAGACAACCCAATTTCACACAGATAAGAGACTGAAAAACAGATACGTATTTTAAGCTTTTTCAGATAATTGTAGCTATTCTTCTTTGATAGTACACCAAAACTCAACAACCAGTAGTTTCTTAAAGGTTAGTTGCAATACAGTATCTGAAACTCTATCAAAGAGCTATTCATACCCTGTTGTGTTAAAATCCATTAGTCTGTCTTCCCCTTTGGAGGGTCCTCCTACCCATGCATGACTTTTTAAGATCACACATCGGTCATTTGGAAGTGTTGGTCCACTGAGTTATACAGATCTTTTAAATGTTAATACATCTCATTTTACAATATGAAAAAATTGCATTTGCTGTATCACCACCAATTTCATCAGAACAGGTTTTTAGATACTGAAAAGCTATTGAGCTCACAGTGGTGGGTACAAGTTTTCCAAAATTCTAATTTCTATTTAAAAGCTCAAATTTTGCGATTTGCAGCTCATACCATCATTTGTTTTTCTGGAAGTAACAGGCACATTTTGTTCATTTTCAAGGGAATGTTCGCCAAACACTTGTATGAATAACCATAGTTTGTTTGTCATTCTTTCAAGTAAAAATAGTGTTGTGTGAAGAATGTAGCTAGTTGGGTTTGCAACTCAGAGTACCAGCAAGTGCGTTTCCTTGAGATAAACCAGTACTTTGGTATGCATCAAAAGTGCTTTATATGTACTTCCCTTTTACATCAGACAGATTCAAGAGTCAAGATTTAATAAAATGATTGACTCTTCTTGCTCTTCAAAGACATTCTTAAGGGAGATTTGAACGTTTTTATCTGTGAGTATGTGGCAGGGAAGACTATAGTGACTTCTAGTACAGGTGACTGCACTGTCTTGGTTCATGTCAGGGGTTTTATCCACCCCTTCTTGTGCGTCACCAGGGGAAAAGCCAACAGTGAAAATGGCCGATGTCGTCTCCTTATCATTATGAATGGTTTTGATCTCACAGACGCCCTCAATGCATCTCGGGGACCCCCAGGTGTCCACAGACCACCCTTGGAGAAATATTTGCATAAATAATCTTTGAAGTAATGTATTAGAAACTGGTAATATTATTTGGTTTCAATGAAGAACACTGGATAATTGAAGGACAGGTGTGGGAGGAAGATGTTTCACTATATACCCTTTTTACTTTTTGAATTTGAACCAAGGGAATGTATTAGTCATTTCAAGATAAATTTAAAAATGATTTTAAAAACCATAAGAAACTTGAAAGCTGGACCAAGGAAAGTGAGGTGACAACTCATATTTATACAAGGATAATATTCTGCATGGCTGCATAGTTGCTAAGTGGCTGGCTGGTATAGAACTCAGATGATTTTAGAATCATGACTTGTAAGGATGCTTAGCCCAGAGTCATTGGTGAGTCTCGTGCAAAAACTGCTAATTGACATAGTAGATCAGGCATGGAGAGTAAGCAGGGAACTTGCAATAAATCACATCATAATTTGATAATAATAAAACTCAGGGAAGAAACTCAGAAACCTAGATGAGACTGCAAACAATTAAAGACATCCAATAGTCCCTGATTACCATTGACTTTCCCCCCCCCCAGGAGTCTCATCCCTACTCCTAAGCAATAAATCTACATGACAAAAGTAAATACTGGTCACATGAAAGGAACTGTGCTTTTCCATAAGGAATCATCACTTTTAAGTATATCCTGATCTTGTCTACCTGATCCACCTTGACTTTCTAAGGCAACAGTTGTAAACTCAAATGCTCAGAGGTTCCCATCAGGTCATATCAATGAGAGAAGCAGGCCAAGAAAAAGAAATCTATTGTCCTCTCAGTTTATCTTGCATGTCTTCATTTATGGTAGAGGTAAAACCTAAGAGATATGTCATTTTCCTCTTGACTTCACTGCAAGAAAAACAAAGTTCCATCCTAACAATAAATGGGAACCAGCACCTGGCCTCTATGTCAGAAGGGTAATAACTGGTGGGGACCCTGGTCACCGGAGAGCACAACCCCAGGAGGACACCTGCCTCTCAGCTCTCCTTCTGAGAGGTGTTGCCATTGGAAATGTACACTTGGTGTGATCATCCTAGCTCTCACTCTATTAGAAAAGATAGAAAACTGAACATTTATGGGACATTTCCAGATTTTTAAAAATAAGTAACTTAAAAATTATGTAGTCTTTTTTTAAAAGTTTATTATTTTTTAAATTTTTATTTATTTTTAAAATTTCTTTTCAGTGTTCCAGAATTCATTGTTTAGACACCACACCCAGTGCTCCATGCAATATGTGCCCTCCACAATACCCACCACCAGGCTCACCCAACCTCCCACCCCCCTCCCCTCCAAAACCCTCAGTTTGTTTTTCAGAGTCCATAGTCTCCCATGGTTCATCTCCCCTCCAATCTCCCCCAACTCACTTCTCCTCTCCATCTCCCCATGTACTCCGTGTTATTCCTTATGCTCCACAAATAAGCAAAATCATTTGATAATTGGCTGTTTCTCCTTGACTTATTTCACTCAGCATAATCTCTTTCAGTCCCGTCCATGTTGATACAAAAGTTGGGTATTCGTCCTTTCTGATGGAGGCATAATGCTCCATTGTATATATGGACCACATCTTCCTTATCCATTCGTCTGTTGGAGGGAATCTTGGTTCTTTTCAGTTTGGCGGCGACTGTGGCCATTGCTGCTATGAACATTGGGGAACAGATGGCCCTTCTTTTCACTACATCTGTATCTTTGAGGTAAATACCCAGAAGTGCACTTGCAGGATCATAGGGAAGCTCTATTTTTAATTTCTTAAGGAATCTCCACACTGTTTTCCAAAGTGGCTGCACCAAATTGCATTCCCACTAACAGTGTAAGAGGGTTCCCCTTTCTCCCCATTCCAACACATGTTGCTTACTGTCTTGTTAATTTTGGCCGTTCTAACTGGTATAAGGTTGTATCTCGATGTGGTTTTGATTTGAATCTCCCTGGTGGCTAGTGAGGATGATCATTTTAAAAGAATTTATTTAGGGGCGCCTGAGTGGCTCAGTGGATTAAGCCGCTGCCTTCGGCTCAGGTCATGATCTCAGGGTTCTGGGATCGAGCCCCGCATAGGGCTCTCTGCTCTGCAGGGAGCCTGCTTCCTCCTCTCTCTCTGCCTGCCTCTCTGCCTACTTGTGATCTCTCTCTCTGTCAAATAAATACATAAAATCTTAAAAAAAAAAGAATTTATTTATTTGACAGAGGTAGAGATAGAGAGAGAGAAAGAGAAAGAGAGAGAAAACATGAGTGGGGGAGGGGCAGAGGGTGACGCAGACTCCCCAGTGAGCAGGGAGCCTGATGTGGGGCTTGATCCCAGGACCCTGTGACCATGACCTGAGTCAAAGGCAGATACTTAACAGACTGAGCCACCCAGGTGCCCCTTATGTAGTCTATATACAGGCAAACACTATGTTGATCAAAAAAATTGTGCTTATGGGCTGATTTCATACTATAGGCTTATAATTTGACATCTCTGATCTAAATTCACTTTCTAGTATCTTTGTGAGTACTATTTGGACATAAAGAGGATTCCAACGCAGCTGGCCTGTTTCTCTTCTTCAGGGAAGCTCATGCCAGCCAAGGCTAACTCCCCAGTGAGGGAAAAGGAACTACTGACAATTAAAGGCACTCTGGTAGGCATGAAATGAAAGAGGCTCAGCACCCTGAGATAGGACCTCACCTCACTTGTAGCTCAGGCAACCTTGAGAACTTGCTTCTAAGGAGGGGAGTTCTGTTTTGCTCTCTGTATTGGTAGTGAGAGACAGGAGCTCTGATAACCACACAGACACACTGCTCCATAAAGCACAAGACCAGCCTATCACAAGTCTCCAATACAAAACTTTTGTGATCTTTCAACCCCAATCAGAGTTAAGGAAGACAGTCCAAGGGTAATCAACCCATGCCCATATGCACAGAACTGGCTTGAGATCCAGAGCCTCCCACAGCATGGTCCAGTGATAGGTGAGAGAATACTTAACCGAAACAACTAGATATATGTATGGGCATGACATGCACACCCAGAGATTTTGTGCATTGGAAATGATCCTTTGGGATTTCTGGTTACTCTTTCATAGCCAATATATGAACTCCTATGTCACATGCACATAAGGAAGGTAGATCTGAGGGTCTGGAAAAATTATTTCCATGCCTTTGACCCAGAAGCACCTCTGGGATAATATCACCAGGTATTTTATCACTGGATGCTTCCGTTTTCTTTCCTAAGGTACAAGATCATCTTGGTGGTAGTAGATTTTCTCACCAAAATGACACACTGCATGGGAGGTCTATGCAGAAGTATTTTTTTCTTCATGGACTCCCAACCACTTCATCTACTCCTTCTAGAAAGAAAACTCTGTTTTAGACCCTTCTATCCATATCTATCTATCTATGGCAAATCACAGACCATTGACAGGGCAGAAAGAATCTCATAAAACTCTTTTTCTAGACAATACCTCTGGTCTACCACAATTGCTACATGCAGAACTCACTACAATCCTCCACCAAGAGCATTCTCTTCCACAGTAATAATAATTCCTACTCCTGTTACTTCTTTATATCACCATCTTTCCAGAAACTGTTGAGTGCAGAGAATCACTTCAAGCTATCCAAGAAGATAGGAACTCACTTGAATACAAGAAGGAACAAAACCCAAAGGGAATGTACCTGGAAACAAAATCAGAATCAGAGACAGCATCTGGCATCCTTCTTGACACATTCACATCCCTAACTTTTCAAGGTTGCTACAAGACTGTTTCTCAGGACTGCCAGAATCATGAGAGCAATAGCTGTACCTAAATTGTAATAAGAATAATTAGATAAGGAATTCTCAGCTCTAGGAAACCTCTGGTCTATTTGTTGAATTTGAAAGTAAAAAAAGGAATAGTCTAATATCTAGGCTAAGAAAACAAATAGCCTACAAAGAAAAAGAAAGAAAGAAAAAGACTGTCATCACACTTCTATCCACAACAGTATTCAATGCCAGAGACCATGGAGAAATGTAAAGAGTTCTGAAGAAAAAGATAGCGGGCCCAAAGAACATTTTTCCAGGCATGGTGTCATGTAAGTAAAAACAAACATATTTAAATAAGAAAGACCTCAGGAATATAACACCCTTAGCTATTCTTGTAAAGAAAAGTATATTTATTTGGTGACAAAAATTGAACTGTATAAAAAAGGAATCAAAATAAAAAACTGAGGAATGGCTAAAGAGATGGCAGAATGTGTGCCGAGCAATTAATCCATTTCCACAGAGAGTACTGGAAAATAACAACCAAATATAACCCCAGGAAGTTTTGGCAGTATAAAAGTAAAACAACTCACAGACATGGCAAAACTGAGAGGAGTTGGTTACAAGAAGTGTTAAGAGTGCTGACGTTCTCATCTCTCCTCGCAATGAGTCGGCTGACGGTATCTAAAGCCAAATTCTTGGTTGAAACAAAAAAAAAAAAACAATTTCCATCTCTTATTTTTTAATGTTAGGTTTGTTTGAAAGAAGAAATTACATATTTTGTGATGAAGAACTATATTTGAAGTCCTCGATTTCCTTAACTTTTTCTCTATTAATTAAGATTGCTACTTTTATTCAAATGAGATCATGTAACAAAAGTCCATCCATCCATCCATCCATCCATTCATCCATCCTTCCATCCTGTTGTCTACCTTGGCCATATGCTTTCTACATGAATGGTCACCCCTGGAACAGTGTAAAGTAGCAGTCCAGTTGTGTCTTTCTGTAAACATGTGTAGAAAAATGGTTAGAATGATGTGCCCCTGGTGTTAAGGGTTATTTCTCAGCAGCAGTATTTGAGAGGATTAATTAAATTTCCTTGTTTGCATTTTTCAATATCGCTTACATTTTAAAAATTATATTACTCTTTCTACAAAGAAGATGCTTCTTTAAATAAAAACAAAGATGCAACATTTTAAATGAATTAAATAACCTTGACTACTCCCCTCATGTCTGAGGCATTCATCTTCAACCTATGCTTGCTTTCACGCTCTTTGGCTTCAATTCCATCTCCCCCGTTACTCTTGAAAAAACTCTTGACATACACCCTTGAGTCCACCCTTGTCCTCTCTATCCCCAGGATGTGGAACCTCCCTTTTTCCTTTGGATTCCTTTTCAGTCTCGAGGAGTCCTAGAAGAAGTCTGTGCTGCAGTTTTTGCCTCCTGAAGACTTGAGTCTGACGTCCCACACAGTGTGTAGTGCATGTTGTTATTTTACTCAGAAATTAATCTAACAAAGCCCTAGGATTTTAATTAATTTTACCATTTTATAATACTGTATAAAATTAGAAACAAGGTTGTTTTTTCCTTTTTAAACAGTCTGTCTGGTATCTGAACTCCTGCCTTTATTTCAAGAATTCACCAAGATTTGAACCTCTGCTGCACACATACGTGGGTTCTAAGAAGTGCAAAAGCATGATTTCATTGCACCCCTCTCTCCCACACACCCAGACTGAACTTGTCCGGTTGCTAGAACCCTTCTGAGATTTGAATATGGAGTGAGGGAGGCAAAGAAGAGGAAAGTGGGGAATTCATTTTAGAAGCAGCAGCCGCAGCAACAGTTACTAGAAGCTGTGCCAACGGCAGCGTCGTGCCCTGTGCTGGTAGAGACAGGTGGGAGAGCGGCAGCCTCCATTGTTCAGCCGTGGCTGTGATTCTAGCCGCTTAGCCTTCCTTTGTTCCTGCCTGTTTTCAAAGCCTGGCATTTTCGTCTTCCTAGAAATTCTGTGGGCTTCCCAATAAGCTCTCAATAAATTCCTTTTTCTATTCCAATCAGCCTATATCAGTGTCTACTACTTGCAATTAAAATTTTTGACTGACGCTGTACTTAACACTATGATTCTCTCCGTGTCTATCTACTTGTATTTTAGATTGTTAGTATAGAACCTCCAGTCTTAAATTCAAAATTTTGGTAGTTGTCTGTATTGCTAAATCTGCTAGGCTTTTGACAGCCCTGTTCACTTAATAATGGACTCCCCCGTTTTCATTTTCTCACAATGCATTCAACAAACATTTATTGTGCAAAACATTGTGCTGGAATCTGGGATAAAAAGAAAAAAAACAACAACCCAAGACATAGTAGTATTTACCATCAAGGACTTTAAATTCTAGTGGGGAAGCTAGATAAGAAAATAACAAGGTGGGAAATGGTGGAATGGGGAGGGGCACAAGGTGTTCTAGAAATACAGAAGAAGAGCACGGAAGAACCCCACCTGACAAGCCAGGAGACTCCACCCGGTGAGGGATCGTTGAGGGATAAGGAGAAAGGAGCCAGGTGGAAAGACAAAGATAAATGACACAGTAAGTACAGTTTATTCAGGAATGTTCACGCAAATTGGCTTTCTTAAAAAAAAACAAGTGGAATGGGCGTGTCTGAGGGCTGTATTTCTCAATCTTGTGAGATCAGCAGAATCACCTAAGGCTTGTTAAATATTAGATATCTAGAGCTCTTCCCCCAAGGAATGTGGTTCAGGTCTGGAGAGGGGCCCCAGGTGACTCACAAAAGGGAAACTTTGTCCTGAGGGACTGAAGCTGGAGGCAAAACCCATGAAGGGCTCTCTAAGCTAAAAAGTTTGAATTCTGCACAAATGGAAAGGTGGAGCCGTTACAAGGTTTTAAGCAGCATGGTGACAAAACCAGACTTGCATTTCCTAAAGTTCATTCAAGGAGCCCTAAAGAATTGGAAGAAAACTGAAATTAGCAATCTGGACATCGGTGGCAGAAAGATCAGTTAGGTTATTAACAGTACTCTGGTTGGAAGAAATATGGATCTGAACTAGACTGAAATCCACAAAATGGAGAGAACCAACAGGATAGAATTTAGGCAGCAGACGTGGTTACTATTAGCTGTGGGCTTAAGAGAAGAGAATTCAGAGATGGTGGCTAGACCTGGGACTTGTACACCAGTGTAGATAAGAGTGATCAGCTCACCTGGATGAGGCAGAGAAGAGAAATGTGACACAAAATAAAAACAATTGATGAGTCCAATTTTGGCCATAGTCGAAAATGAAGCGTACATGGGATGACAGCCAGATGTCTTTGGGATCTTGTAAATATGATTGGAGCACAAAACATGGATCAGAACAGAGGCTCTAGACCATTCTCAGGATATAAGGGGCCAATTATGTTATGGTGCCATTCAAGAAACTAGAATGAAGGCAGGAGTAATCCAGCCATAAAGGCCCACTCCAGGGGCGCCTGGATGGCTCAGTGGGTTGAGCCTCTACCTTCGGCCCAGGTCATGATCCCAGGGTCCTGGGATCGAGCCCCGCATCAGACTCTCTGGTTAGCAGGGAGCCTGCTTCCGCCTCCTCTCTGCCTACTTGTGATCTCTCTCTCTCTGTCAAGTCAATAAATAAAATAAATAAATCTTTAAAATAAATAAAATCTTTAAAAAAAAAAAAAGGCCCACTCCAAGTTGTGTACACAGCAGGGAGTTAGTCTCAGCATCCATTCGTCTGGAGACTTAAACAAAGTAAAGTTCCTGAGCCCACTGGATGAGACCTAAGGTAGGACCCAGAGATCCATTTTTTTTTTAAAGAAACTCCCTAAGTGCTTCCAATGAGTAACTCAGTGTGAGAACCACCAAGGACGGTGGTAGTCCCCCAATTTGTTGCATACTAGAATCATATGGTAAGATTTTAAAAAGTCCAGTGTCTAAGTCCCATCCTATACCAATTAAATCAGCCTGTCTGGAGTGGAGGCAAGGTGTCAGTAGTTTTTTAAGGATCCTTAGGTGTTTCGAATGTGTTGTGCAATTTGGGAACTACTGCTAGAGATTACTAATAACTAGATGGGGCCAAATGAAGTGCTTACACATAGTAGCTGAAAGTAGGCAGTCAGATGCCTCCACATGAATATAGTCAATGAACGAATCATCAGATATGCTGAGAAGAGGAGATAGGTAACATTGACCCAGTGGCCTTCTCAGAAATGAGTCATAGCCAAGCTGTAAGAATGTTACAAGCTTAATGATCTTCTCCTGAATGAAAACAGTGAAATAAGTAACGAGGTTCAGGTCCTCTTATTTCCGTGAATTGACAGTTGAAAGATCCTAAGTGAATTCATTTGAGATTGTACCAGAAACATACAGGGCGAGAAGTGAAAGCTGCTAGACAAACCGTAGAGGCACGTGGTCCTTTAAGAGGGAGGCAAAGGAAAGGATAATGTGCAAGGGGAGGGGAGAAGCAAGTCAGAGAGGGAGGAAGACCCTGCAAGCACGTTATGAAGGCGGACATGCTGGTTGCATCTTTCCAGAGGGTCAGCTTTGTTCAGTCGTAAAGCAAGGTGAAGGTAAATCACATTCTGGATTGCAAACTCCATGGCATTTTGCTACGCATTTAACTTGGCTTCATATACATCCCACCGAGAGAAGCATAATACCAAGTCACACAACAAACAACATGCAACAAGGGGTAAGACATCAAGGAACCAAACATGAAGTCAGTCCATGAGCGCGCAGTTGAGGTAAGGCCTTGGTCTCGTTCTGGTGAGCTCGTGTGGGCGTGTGCTGCTTTGTCTGTTCAAGCAGTGGCAGATCTCTGTGATGATCAGAGATCAATCGGGCAGAACCCTTGGTAGCAATTGCCTCTTTGACATGGTCAAATGAAGTTGAGGAATGTTCCCTCTATCCCTATATTTTGAATTGTTTTAATCAGGAACAGATGCTGTATCTTGTCAAATGCTTTTTTTGCATTAGTTGAGAGGACCATATGGTTCTTCTCTCTTCTCTTATTGATTTATTCTATCACATTGACTGATTTATGAATGTTGAACCACCCCTGCCTCCCATGGATAAACCCCACCTGGTCATGGTGGATAATCTTTTTATTTTTTATTTTTATTTTTTAAAGATTTTATTTATTTGATAGACAGAGATCACAAGTAGACAGAGAGGCAGGCAGAGAGAGAGGGGGAGGGAGGCTCCCCGCTGAGCAGAGAGCCTGATGCAGGGCTTGATCCCAGGATCCTGGGATCATGACCTGAGCTGAAGGCAGAGGCCTCAACCCACTGAGCCACCCAGGTGCCCCGGATAATCTTTTTAATGTACTGTTGGATCCTATTAGCTAGGATCTTTTCACCACAGAAACAAATTCTTGTTGAGAATCTTGGCATCTGTATTCATCAGGGATATTGATCTGAAATTCTCCTTTTCGGTAGGGTCTTTGCCTGGTTTGGGGATCAGGGTAATGCTGGCTTCATAAAAAGAGTATGGAAGTTTTCCTTCTGCTTCAATTTTTTGAAGCAGCTTCAGAAGAATAGGAATTATTTCTTCTTTTAAAGTTTGATAGAATTCCCCAGGGAATCTGTCAGGTCCTGGGCTCTTGTTTTTTGGGAGGTTTTGGATCACTGCTTCAATCTCGTTACTAGATATTGGTCTATTCATCTTGCCAATTTCTTCCTGATTCAGTTTTGGAAGTTTATAGGTTTCCAAGAATACATCCATTTCATCTAGGTTGCTTAACTTATTGGCATATAACTGTTAATAATAATTTCCAATGATTGTTTCTATTTCCTTGGTGTTAGTCGTGATCTCTCCCTTTTCATTCATAATTTTATTAACTTGGGTCCTCTCTTTTCTTCTGGATTATTTTGGCCAATGATTTATTGATCTTATTGATTCTGTAAAAAAAAAACCAGCTTCTAGTTTCGTTGATGTGTTCTACTGTATCTCTAGTTTCTATCTCATTGATCTCTGCTATTATCTTGATTATTTCCCTTCTTGTGTGTGTGGTTGGCTTAATTTGTTGTTGATTCTCCAGTTCCCAGGTGTAAAGAGAGCTGGTATATTCTGAATTTTTCAATTTTTTTGAGAGAGGCTTGGATGGCTATGTATTTCCCCTTTAGGACTGCTTTTGCTGTAACCCATAGGTTTTGACCCAAGTGTCTTCATTCTCATTGGTTTCCATGAATTGTTTAAGCTCCTCTTTGATTTCCTAGTTGATCCAAACATTCTTAAGCAGGGTGGTCCTTAGCTTCTAGGTGTTTGAATTCCTTCCAAACTTTCTCTTGTGGTTGAGTTCCAGTTTCAAAACATTGTGGTCTGAGAATATGCAGGGAATAATCTCAATCTTTTGGTATCAGTTGAGTCCTGATTTGTGACCCAGTATGTTATCTATTCTGGAGAAAGTTCCATGTACACTCGAGAAGAATGAGTATTCTATTGTTTTAGGGTGAAATGTTCTGTATATATCCATGAGGATCTGGTCCAATGTGTCATTCAATGCTATTGTTTCTTTATTGATTCTATCTATGAAAAACCCACAGGAAATATCATCCTCAATGGGGAAAAACTGACAGCCTTCCCTCTGAGATCAGGAACATGACAAGGATGCCCACTCTCACCACTCTTGTTCAACATAGTAGTAGAAGTCCTAGCAACACCAATCAGACAACAAAAAGAAATAAAAGGTATTCAAATTGGCAATGAAGAAGTCAAACTCTCTTCACAGATGACATGATACTTTATATGGAAAACCCAAAAGACTCCACCTGCAAACTACTAGGACTCATACAGCAATTCAGTAATGTGGCAGGATACAAAGTCAATGTACAGAAATCAGTTGCTTTCTTATACAATAACAATGAAAATACAGAAAAGGAAATTAGAGAATCAATTCCATTTACTATAGCACCAACAACCATAAGATACTTGGGATACCAAAGAGGTAAAGGATCTGTACTCAAGGAACTACAGAACACTCATGAAAGAAACTGAAGAAGACACAAAAAAAAATGGAAGACCGTTTTATGTTCATGGATCAGAAGAATAAACATTGTTAAAATGTCTACACTGCCTAAAGCAATCTACACTTCTAATCCATTCCTATCAAAATTCCACCAGCATTTTTCAAAGAGATGGAACAAACAATCCTAAAATTTTTATGGAACCAGAAGAGACCCCAAATTGCTAAGGAAATGTTGAAAAAGGAGAACAAAACTGGGGAAATCATGTTGCCTGATTTCAAGCTTTACTACAAAGCTGTGATCACCAAGAAAGCATGATACTGGTGCAAAAACAGACACATAGACCAGTGGAACAGAGTAGAGAACCCAGATATGGACCCTCAACCTTATGGTCAAATAATCTTTGACAAAGCAAGAACAAATATACAGTGGAAAAAAGTCTCTTCAATAAGTGGTGCTGGGAAAAATTGGACAGCTATGTGTAGAATGAAACTCGACCATTCTCTTACACCATACACAAAGATAAACTGGAAATGGATAAAAGACCTCAATGTGAGGCAGGAATCCATCAGAATCCTAGAGGAGAACATAGGCAGTAACCTCTTTGACATCAGCCACAGCAAGTTCTTTCAAGATATGTTTCCAAAGGCAAAGGAAACAAAAGCAAAAATGAACTTTTGGGACTTCATCAAGATCAAAAGCTTCTGCACAGCAAAGGAAACAGTCAACAAAACAAGGAGGCAACCCTCGGAATGGAAGAAGATATTCACAAATGACAGTACAGACAAAGGGCTGATAGCCAAGATCTATAAAGAAGTCCTCAAACTCAACAAACACAAAGCAGATAGTCACATCAAAAAATGGGCAGAAGACATGAACAGGCACTTCTCCAAAGAAGACATACAAATGGCTAACAGACACATGAAAAAATGTTTATTAGCCATCAGGGAGTTTCAAATCAAAACCACATCGAGATACCACCTTATACCAGTTAGAATGGCCAAAATTAACAAGAGAGTAAACAACATGTGTTGGAATGTGGAGAAAGGGGAAAGCTCTTACACTGTTGGTGGGAATGCAAGTGGGGGAAGCCACTTTGGAAAACAGTGTGGAGATTCCTTAAGAAATTAAAAATAGAGCTTCCTTATGATCCTGCAAGTGCACTGCTGGGTATTTACCCCAAAGATACAGATGTAGTGAAAATAAGGGCCATCTGTACTCTAATGTTCATAGCAGCAATGGCCACAGTCACCGCCAAACTGTGGAAAGAACCAAGGTGCCCTTCAACAGATGAATGGATAAGGAAGATGTGGTCCATATACACAATGGAGCATTATGCCTCCATCAGAAAGGATGAATACCCAACTTTTGTAGCAACATGGACGGGACTGGAAGAGATTAGTCTGAGTAAAATAAGTCAAGGAGAAACAGTCAATTTTCACATGCAATTATCATATGGTTTTGCTTACTTGTGGGACATAAGGAATAACACGGAGGACATGGGGAGACGGAGAGAAGTGAGTTGGGGGAAATTGGAGGGGGAGACGAATCATGAGAGACTGTGGACTCTGAAAAACAAACTGAGGGTTTTGGAGGGGAGGGGGGTGGGAGGTTGGGTGAGCCTGGTGGTGGGTATTATGGAGGGCACATACTGCATGGAGCACTGGGTATGGTGCCTAAACAATGAATTCTGGAACACTGAAAAGATATTTTAAAAAAATGATGTGGTCAAATGTAAAAGGGTCTGCATCTGGAGACGGTGACAGTTGCTGCAAAAATCCTCCCTTTCTGAAGGAGTTTCATCAGTCTCGGGCCCTTGCCATCCTCCTCTGGTTCTGCTGGTGATCTGTTCTGGGAGTCATCAGCCCACGCTGCTTTCAGAGACATCCGGTCTTAGCAGCAGTGCCCTTGGCTGCTGATGTCACTGCTCAACCCAAGTCACTGCTTGACATGAGTGACTCCATCTTGCTCTCCACAGAGGAAAATCAGCAAAAGTAGTATTGCACATAGGATTTCAGGGAGGGAATAATCCCATCTGTCAAAAATGCTGCTGGATGAATATTAGGATAACTGGAAATGATGTCAGTAGGACGTACCTCTTCATTCCTGTTAGAAACTATTGGAGGGTAGGAGCCTACTTGTCTTAAACTTGCTTGATACCCATCCCCCTGACCTCATGACTGGTGCATGATTGAGGGAGGGAGGAGAACTATTTCAACTGCAGAGCTCATGAGCATCATCATTTCTCAAGCCCACACTTCACAAGAATGATTGTGATGCTAACAGAAGCATCCCTAAACAGGCCTCTAAAATAACCCAGAGGAAAGGAATGTTAAGGCCGCCTCCGAGAGCTCTGATTTTAGTGTAGAGAGGTGAAGGCTGAGAGGGCTGTGATTGAGGCACCCAGTTAGTCACTGGGTCTGCTCTATTCTACCTCTGCAAGGAGTGTCATTCTTGCTCACTCACTCCGCTCCCACACACAACAGCCCCGTTCAGTCCGCAGTGAACAACTCCCTTACTGGTCCTGTGCTTTCAGAGTCTGGTGATCATCCTCACACAAAAGCCCATGCAGGGCTCTCCTCCTCAGATGACTTTCCCCAGCCCACCCCCTCCCACAGGGAATCAACAAAGGGGCTCTGAATCAGATCACACCCCTGTGTGTTGCTGTGGGGCCACTTATCGGTCCTGTGACCTTGAACAAATAACTTCAGTCCTCCGTGCCTTATTTTTATCACCTGTAGAAGGGGTAATAACAGTGCTTACCTCAGAATAACATTATGAGAATTAAATGAGCTGTACATGGAAGGTATATAGCAACAACTGTGTGACATTAGCAATTAATTCCGTTTCCTTATGTATACAATGCTGATGCAAATCGTATCCCCCCTTGGATTGTTATGGAGATTAAATTAGAAAATGCACTTAAAGTAAATCAGCACGGTGCCTGGTACATGCAAAGCATCAACAAATTGTTTTAAACCCCAAGTAAAAAGGCACCTATAGGGACACCTGGGTGGCCCAGTGGGTTAAGTGTCTGCCTATGTTTCAGGTCATGATCTCAGGGTCCTGGGATGGAGCCCCATGTTGGGCTCCCTGCTCAGCGGGGAGTCTGCTTATCTCTCTCCCTCTCTCTCTGTGCTTTCCCTCCCTCTCTATCTCTCACATGAATAAATTAAATCTAAAAAAAAAAAAAAAAAAAAGACACACTTAGGGTGAAGTCTTCCTAAACCCAGTGGAGGGAAATTATTTCTTCCTCCAAGCTCTACTCTTCATTTTAGTTTTAGGATGGCAATTATTTCTCCCTTTTTTTCCTTTTCATATTATTGTCACTTGTTTACATCTTCCCTTCCCCTCCAGATTATTAGACTGAAACTAGAGACTGAGACCCATATCTCCTTAATCTCCCTAATCTCTCTGTTGTAGACAGTGTAGTACCATCCCTTGCTTTTTAAATTCACATAGTAGTTGCTCATTAACTGGGAGTTGAATGACTTTATTTACATTTTTATATTGGGTTTTTCCCCCCTTTTAAATATATATTGTAAATTTTAATGATGCTCAGTATGGATGCAATAAAAATGTGGGAAAACTCTATAAATTGGAGTGTGAATTGGCACAATCTTTTGGAAGAAAATATGGCACCCAGAGTTTCCCAAAATAGGGTACTTGTCAAATAAATTAGAATATATCGATATGATGAAACAATGTGGAACACTGTCATATTTTAAAATGTGTATATATACATATATATGCTGATTATTGAAAGATCTGTAAAATGTATCATAAGTATACAAAGTTATAAAACAATGTAAATTTTGTACTCTCTTTTTCTGTAAAATTAAAATAAAGATAGATGTGAATTTATGCAGATTTATGCTTTTTAAAATTAGGAAGTGTATAAGCAATTGTTCATTTGGAGAGGGTAGTAGGGGAGAGGAAGGAGGGAAATGAGGCTTTTCACTTTCCATTTTGTAACTTTCTGCATTGCTTAAATTTTATAACTTTACACATGCATTACTCTTTATTAAAGTGTTGATGGGAAGGGGGATTAGAGGTTACCTCTTTTTGTTTATTTTATTCCTTGTACCTCAATGTATTTAAAATAAAAATCTATTGCTAGAATTTCCCTATATAAATGCTTTTTGAAATGGTATTTTAATAGTTGTTTAACATTCCATTATTATTCCATTATTATTATTATGACATATATTATGATTTATTAACACTTTTTGTTGAGTATTTAAATTGTTTACAATGTTTTGGCGATTATAATCTGAAATAAGTATTTGATTATTTCTTTAGTTCTGGAAGAGGAGTCGCTGAGGTAGTAGTCAAATTTTGCCATTGATAGATCTTAGAATACTCACGTGGATGTGCTGAAGGGTTTAGCATGCAACTATGGAATTGGAAATTTGGAAGAGCTGAAATGCTCAGCACAACAGAGAAGAATTTTGAATCCCTTGAGGTAATGAGCAGTGGAGAATAAGAGAGAAAAAAGATGTGAGACGGTGCTCCAAGGACGTGACCCCTCCCTCTTAGTGGATTTCTTTTGGAGATTCGTGAAGAAGCTGAATTGTTGGAAAAGAGAAACAAAGACAGCATACAAACACAGGAGCCCGAGGCCAATTACACCACAGAGCATAAACCTAGGAATTAACGGGAACCAGGGGGAAGATTCGGGAGTTTCACCAATCAGGGAACTGGGGATAGAGTCAAATGTAACTAACTAGCTTTCCTGGGTAGGACCTCCCACCCCCTCCTTACCACACACACGCTTCCTCTGAGGACCTCTGTGTTACCGACATAATAAAATCTTGTGATTCATATGACTAAATTGTCTACGGCCATACCACCCTGAACGTGCCCGATCTCGTCATATGACTAAATTGCCTCCTGGAGGGGGTGTACACCTTCTGCTTTCACCAGACATAGAGAGATAGGCTTGATTGACTTGCCATTGCCAATAGTGGATATGACACCTTTTTAATCTTTAGCAAGTTAACAGAAAAAAAGTTTTCTCATTGTTTATTTGCACGACTCTGAGTTTAGAGAGGTTAACAATGTTTTTACATTTGTCCCATATCGTGAAGAATGTAGAGGTCATCAAAGACAGTAGTTAGGGGTGCCTGGGTGGCTCAGTGGGTTAAAGCCTCTGCCTTCAGCTCAGGTCATGTTCCCAGGGTCCTGAGATCGAGCCCCAAGTTGGACTCTCTGCTCAGCAGGGAGCCTTCTTCCTGCTCTCTCTCTGCCTGCCTCTCTGTCTACTTGTGATCTCTGTTTGTCAAATAAATAAATAAAATCTTTAAAAAAAAAAAAGGCAGTAGTTACCTATGACCTATTCATAGTTATCTATGGCAGATATTTTTAAGTGCTCTTATACATGTCGACTCACTTAAAATTCACAAAACAAATCTATGACATAGGTAATATTTTTCCTCTGTTTTAGAGACGAAGAAATTGGAAGTCCAGAAATAGCATAACTTGAGCAAGCTACTAAATGAAAGAAGTTGGATTTGAGCCAATCCCATACTCGGGCCCTTACACTTTCTACCACTCTGCCTCTTTCCCTTATCCATCCTAAACCCATCATATACTTCCTACTTTCAGTCTCTTAAACGTGTTGGACACCAATCCTTCCATTCTCCTTTGGATTACATTGCTCAATCTGCCGAACTTGTGTTGCCTTCCAACTTCCACAGCTTTTCTGTACGATATTGTCCACTCATAGTCTCAACTTGTTTACCCACCATTACTTCTCAACACATCCCAATCCCGCTTTGACCAGCCCGCCAAATCTACCTTTGCCAAGGGCATCAATGATTTCAGTTTTCCCAAATTCAATGGGCTCTTCTTTCATTTAGTATGTATTTGATAGAGTTGACCATTTCCTCTACTTGGAATGCTACACCCTGGTTTTCATTATGTCTTTCCCATCTCTTCTTAGTCTGTTTTGTTAGCAACTCTTCTTATGCCCAATCTTTGACTTAAATCTTAGAACTTTTCTAAAAATTTAGACCTGTGATTTCTTTTCTTCTCACTATATATGCTCATTCAATTTGACCACATCTACTTCGTGGATTTAAATATTATCAATCTGGCGGTATCTCCCTAGGTTATCCTACATATACACTTTCTGCAGGGATGCATCTCAGACATCTCTAACTTAGCTTATAAGAACTGAATTCTTTATTTTCCTTGAAAATTGAGAAACTTTTCCTAGTAAATTCCATGAGGTCAGGGACTAAGATAGGTTTTTTTTGTTTGCTTATTATTTTGTTTGTAGGGACCAAGATTCTTTTGGTCACCACTTTATATCTAGAACTTAGCACAGTTATTTATATGCAGAGGGTGATCAATGAATGTTGAATGAGTGAATGAATGAATATTTTTTTTTCTGAGATAATTCAGAATCCAAACTGTTTTTACCTATAGACCTATAATTGATTAATAATGCACACACAGAATTAGTGGAAGAAATAATATATGTAATAAGTGATTTTAAAAATCAGGAAAGGACAGGTCATGATCTTAGGGTCCGGGATGGAGCCCTACATCAGCTTCTCTGCTTAGCACAAAGCCTGCTTTCCCCTCTCTCCCTGCCTCTTTGCCTACTTGTGATCTCTGTCTGTTAAATAAATAAATAAAATCTTCAAAAAAAAATCAGGGAAGGACTTTAGACATCTCTCTGTACATAGATCTTAGAGCTAAAAGGAAACATAGTTTAAATCTCTTGTTCTATAGATGAGAAAGCTAATGTTAGTTTACTCATCCCATGTGACATCAGTTTTGGCAGAACTGAAGTAGACCCCTAGGGTCTTGTTACTATGCAGAATATTCCAAGATGTTTCAAAACTGTGTGTAAGTTCACTATACTTCATTTGTGTGTGTGTGTGTACATGTGTATATATCTACATCTATATATTCATACAATGAGTGCAGGTATCACTAACTGAAAACATTTCAGTTATTCTCTATCTACTCCCCCAATATGCCTTCAGAGACCAGAAAAGCACCTGATACACGATGGGAGGTTAATAAATACTGCTGACTGAGTGACAAACCTAGGGACAGCTAAAATAAACCCTAAATTTCTCGCTTTATAAACGTAGTCATCTATGTTTTAAACAAACAAATAAACAAAACTCCCAGGATGCATTGTATGAGAAGTATGAATGAGATTACAGGCATACCTCATTTTCTCTCATTTCGCAGATGTGAATTTTATAAATGAGTGTTTTGCTGCAGTCTTGCACTGAGCATGTTCACACCATTTTTTTTCAACAACATTTGTTCTCTTCATGTATCTGTGTCACATTTGGGTAATTCTCACAATGTATTCAAACACTTTCATTATTATATTTGGTATGGTGATCTGTGATTATTGATTTTTGACATTACTATTATAATTATTTTGGAACACCATGAAGTGAGGTCATGTAAGACAGAGAACTTATTGGATAAATATGTATGTTCTGATTGCTCTCCTGACCAGCTCTTTCCCCATCTCTCTGCCTCTCCTTGGACTTTTCTATTCCCTGAGACACAACAATGTTGAAATTAGGCCAGTTAATAGCCTTATGATGACCTCTAAGTGTTCAAGTGAAAGGAAGAGTCACACATCTCTCATTTAAAAAAAAAAAAGCTAGAAGTGATCAAGTTTAGCTAGGAAGGCATGTTGGAATTCAAGAAAGGCCAAAAGCTAGGTCTCTTGTGCCAAACAGCAAAGTTGTGGATGCAAAGAGAAAGTTCTAGAAGGAAATTAAAAGTGTTAGTGCAGTGAACACGTTAATGATAAGAAAGTGAAACGGCCTTATTGCTGATGCTGATTGGGAGAACGTCTGAGTGGTCTGGATAGAAGATCAAACCAACCACAACATTCCTTTCAGCCAAAGCCTAATACAGAACATGGCCCGAAGTCTCTTCAATTACATGAAGGTTGAAAGAGGGGAGGAAGCTGCAGAAAGAAAAGTTTGAAGCTAGCAGAGGTTAGTGCATGAGGTTTAAGGAAAGAAACCATCTCCATGACAGAAAAGTACAGGGTGAAGGCACAGGTACTGATGGAGAAGCTGCAGCAAGCTCTCCAGAAGATTCGGCTGAGATCAATCATGAAGCTTGCTACACTAGACAATGGACTTTAAATATAGACAAAACAGCTTTAGATTGGAAGATGATGCCATCTAGGACTTCCGTAGCTAGAGAGAAGTCCATGCCTGGCTTCAAAGCTTCAAAGGACAGGATGACTCTCTCTCTTTTTTTTTTTTTTTTAAGTTTTTTTTTTATTTATTTGACAGAGAGAGATCATAAGTAGGCAGAGAGGCAGGCAGAGAGAGTGAGAGGGAAGCAGGCTCCCTGCCGAGCAGAGAGCCCGATGTGGGACTCGATCCCAGACCCTGAGATCATGACCTGAGCTGAAGGCAGCGGCTTAAACCACTGAGCCACCCAGGAGCCCCAGGATGACTCTCTTTTTAGGGGCTAATGCTGTTGGTGGTTTTCAGTTGAAGTCAATGCTCATTTACAATTCCAAAAATCCTAGGACCCTTAAGAATTATCCTAAATCTACTCTGCCTGTGGTTTATAAATGGAACAACAACGCCTGGATGACAGCTCATGTGTTTACAAGATGATTTATTGAATATTTTAAGCTCACTATTAGGACCTACTGCTCAGGAGAAAAAAAAAAGATCCCTTTCAAAATAATACTTCTCATTGACAATGCACCTGGTCCCCCAAGAGCTCTGATGGAGATGGACAATGAGATTAATGTTGTTTTCATACACGTTAACACAACATTCATTCTGTAGTCCCTGGATCAAGGAGTAATTTTGACTCTCAGATCTTATTATTTAAGTAAGTAATTAAGTAATTAATTTAAGTAATTAATTAAGTAAGGTTGTACCTACCATAGATAGTGATTCCTCTGGTGCATCTGGGCAGAGTAAATCAAAGTCTTTCTGGAAAGGATTCACCATTTTTTTATTTGTCTATTTCTTTGAGAGAGAGAAATCGCAGAGGGGAGAGGCAGAGGGAGAGAGAGAGAAAATCTTAAGCAGACCTTGTGTTGAATGTGGAGCCTGACGTGAGGCTGAATCTCATGACCCTGAGATCATGATCGGAGCTGACATCAAGAGTCAGACACTTAACTGACTGTGCCACCAAGTGCCTCAATGCCATTAAGAACATTTGTAACTCATGGGCAAAAGTCAAAATATCAACATTGACAGGAGTCTGGAAGAAGTCGATTCCAGCCCTCATAGGTGACTCTGGGGGGTTCAAGTGGCATCGGAGGAAGTCACTGCAGACATGGTAGACTAGCAGGAGAGCTGGCATTAGAAGAGGAGCCTGAAGATATGACTGAATTCCTTCAATCTCATGATAAAATTTGAATGGATGAGGAATTGCTTTTTTTTTTTTAAGATTTTATTTATTTATTTGATAGACAGAGATCACAAGTAGTCAGAGAGGCAGGCAGGGAGAGAGGAGGAAGCAGGCTTCCTGCTGAGCAGAGAGCCCGATGCGGGGCTCGATCTCAGGACCCTGAGACCATGACCTGAGCCGAAGGCAGAGGCTTTAACCCACTGAGCCACCCAGGCGCCCCAGGAATTGCTTTTGATGGATAAGCAAAGAAATTGGTTTCTTGAGATGGCATCTACTCCTGGTGAAGACACTGGGAAGACTGCTGAAATGACAACAAAGAGATTTAGAATATGACATAAACTGAGTTGATAAAGCAGCAACAGAGGTTGAGAGAACTGACTCCAGTTTTGAAAGAAGTTCTGCTGTGGGACTAATGCTATCAAACAGTATCCCATGTATGCATAACTTTTCTATGCACTGGGAAACCAAAAAAATCACTTGAATCTCTTTATTGTGATATTTACTTTCTTATGGTGGTCTGGAATTGAACCTGCAATGTATCTCTGAGGTAACCCTGGGTAGGCTGAATGGGACATGGGGAAGTAACCTTGTTTTTAAAAACCTGATTCTTCTAAAACAAGGGGCAATCATTCTTTCAGGTTTCCTTTTTGTGCCGGGTACTTTATATACCTTGTCTCATTTATTTCTGGCAGCCCAGGAAAACAGGTATTATAATAATTTTACATATAAGGAGGTAGATAGGAATTCCAAAAGAACAAAGGATTTGTGTAGAGTTATATAATAAGTAAATATCAGATGGGATTTAAATCCAAATCTGGGGACTTGCATATTCTTTCCCCCTTCTGATGGGCTATTTTTTCTAAAACAGTGAGGAGGAAATGTCACCTACTTATTAGACTTCTGGACTCAAACTAATTTTGGGTGTGGCTGGCAGAGTGAGGAATACAATTATACTAGAGTCTTTAAAGTCTAAATCTATCATCTGTCTATCTATCTATTATCTATCATCTATTTAAAATCTAGAATTTATAAAGACCAAATTCTATTTTTAAATTTTTATCAATTTTATCAGTTTTAATCAATTTTATTAATTTATCAATTAATTTTTATCAATCTTATTAAGGATAACTTAAATAAAATAAAATGTTTCACATTAAGTTTATAATTTAATGTGCTTGACAAGTCATATAAACTGTATAGCCGTCACCTGAATAAAAAGATTTTTTTTTAAGTTTCATTAACTCCTAGTTCCTGGCCCTAGGCAAACACTAATCCACTCTCTGTCATTTTCAATTACTTTTGACTATTCTAAAATTTTATATCAATGAAATAATGTGGCATATGTTCCTTTGTGTTTGGCTTTTTTTTACTCAGTATGATGTTTTCATAGGTTTTATATGCATATATGCAAGTATCAACAATTCAAATATTTTTTTGTTCTTAGTGTTACATTTACTGAATATATCATACTTTTTTTAAATCCATTCATCTGTTTTCAAATTTCTGGATTAGCTCAAGGTTTGAAGTATTATTAATAAATCTGCTTGTAATCATTCATGTGTAATCTTTATACAGGCATTTGTTTTTCGTTTCTCATAGCTAAATTTTTAGAAGTGGAATTGGTAGATCATATATAGGTATGTATTTAATTTCATAAGCAATTATCAAACTATTTTTCTAGTGTGGTTGTACAAATTGACATGAGAGCTGCATTTGTTTTCTGTCTTTCAGAATGCTTGGTATCGTCAGTCTTTATTACTTTAGTCACTCTTGTGGGTGTGTAATAGTATTATGCTGTGGTTTCAACTTGCACTTCCCTAATGGCTAATGATGGCAAACATTTTTGAATGTTCATTTGCCATCTGTTCATCTTTTAAAAATTATTAAGTAGTGTTACAGTGCATGAACATACCTACATTTTTGTATGTTCATATTTTTAAGGTTCAGTTATTGGGTGTGTTCACATTTGTTTCTTCCTGAAATGTCCTTTTTATTGTTACAAAATGTTTCTCTTTATCTCCGGTAGTAAATTTTGCCTTAAAATCTATTTATGCTATTAATATAACCATTCCAGTCTTCTTATGCTTATTCTTTGCACACTATATTTTTTCTACTTATTTTCAACTTTGTTTTGTATTTCTATAAAATGCTTTTGTATTTCAAATGTGTCCCTTATAGGCAGGAGTTAGCTGGATCTGTTTTTTGGATCCAATCTGACAATATCTTTCTTTTAGCTGGAAGTGTTTAGGTTTCAATTAAATTATCGATGTAGATGGATTTAGTCAGCCAGTTTATTGTTTTCTGGTTTTTTTCTTGCTCTTTTTAAAATTCCTCTGTTCCTCCTTTCTGCCTAATTTTGGATTATTTCAGTATTTTTCAGTATCCCATTTTAATTTATCTATTGGCTTTTTAGATATACTTCTTTGCATATTTCTTAGAGTTGATCTAGGGATATCTATCTATCTATCTATCTACCTATCATCTCCCACAGACTACCTAAAGTTAATATTTTATTAACAATGTTATGTAAAATATAGAAACCTTTTGACAATATAGATCTTTTACCTCTTCCCTCAGTATTTTATGTTACAGATATCATATGTATTATATTTACATTCATTGAAAAAAAGACATGAAATATTATAATTTTTGGTTTAAAAATCATATATATTTTAAAACACTAAAGGGGAAAAATAGACTTCTATATTTATTCAGATATTTACCATTTCTAATATTTGTCATTTGTTCTGAAATCCAAATTTCCTTCTAGCATCACTTTTTCAGTCTGGAGAACTTCCTTTGGCATGTTTTACAGTGCAGGGCTGTTTGCAACAAATTCTTTTAGTTTTCTTTTATATGAGAAGATCTTCATGTTGCCTTAATCCTGAGGGGTATTTTGGCTGGATATAGAATTCTGGGTTGATAATTTTTTCCATCCTTTCAGCTCTTTATAGATGTTGTTCTATGTCATCTGGCCTCCATGGTTTCTGATGATGAATCTGCAGTCATTCAAATCACTGATACTCCTTATGAATATGTCCTTTTTTGATAACTTAAGAAACAAAGTCTTAAGTGTTTACAGAGTTTGATTATGATGTTTTAAAGCATGGTTTTCTTTGAATTTATCCTCTTGGAAGTTCTCTGAGCTTCTTGAATCTGTTAATTTACATCTTTCACACAATTTAGGAACTTTCTGACCATTAGTGCTTCAATTTGTTTTTTCTATCCTGATCTCTTTTTTGTATACTCCTTGGATGCCAATTATATATTTTGATATTTTCCCACAGGTCCCTGAGGCTCCTTCTCTTTTATCTTTCTGTCTCTCTGTCCTTCATATTGGAAATTTTTTGTTGATCTAGGTTACAGTTCAATAATTTTTTTTTGGTCATGTATATTCTGCTATTGAGTCTGTCCAGTGAAATTTTTATTTCTATTATGTTCTACTTCTAACACTTTCTATTTAGTTATTTTTTGTAATATATTTCTCAATGAGATTTCCTTTATTTCATTAATTTCAGGTGTGTTCTGTCTTTGCTTCATTGAAAGTTATAATAAATGCTACTGGAAAAGTCTTCTCTGATGACTCTGATATCTTCAGAATTTCAGAGTTGGTTTATGTTGATTGTCTTTTCTCCTGAGAATGGGCCTTACTTTCCTGATTATTTTTATGGCAAGTAATTTTGGATTGTATCCTAGACATCATGAGTCATTTGAAGTGTAGATTTTGGGTTCTGTTCTAATCCTTTGGAGAGTATTGATAGTTTTATGTTAGCAGAAAATTAACCTAGTTGAGTTCAAATGGTAACCTCTTTTTATGTTCTTTAAGTGGTAGTCCGAATCTCAGTTTATTCCTTTGAGCTTTTGTCACGCTGTTTTGTTCTGTATCATACATATGGGGATTGGCAGAGTCCTTGTGTATTCACAGGCAAAACTCTTTTCTAGCCCTTTTTTGTTCAAGATTCTTTTTCATTCTCCAGCCTGCTTAGGCTATTTTCCATCTTTCCTTTACCAAGAAATAAGTCAGATTTTCTCTGGGAAATTTAGTTGATCACACTCTTCCATGACTGTGGTTCTATTTTGGGAAAGTTGTAAACAACAACAATCATCACAGTAAGCTGATCCCTGTGCCAAACACTTAAGGTTGATTCCTCTCCATACTATGCCTGTTTTACTATTCAGAGTTCTCAGGTAGTTGTTTTAAATATTTTCTTTATAGTTTATCGTTGTTATAAATGGGAGAGATGGGGGTTTAGGGGATGTACATTGTCTTGGCAGAGCTGGAACTGATTTGAATGATGTTTTTTGAAGATCAGAAGATTTTAACTTTGATGGTTTAAATTATTATAATTTTTAAATTTTATCATTGGTGGGTTCTTTATCTTTTGTTATGTTTGCCTACCTAAAAGATCATGAAGACTTGCACTTGTGATTTCTTTCAGTAAGTTTTGTGATTTTGGGTTTTCTTCTGATGTGTTTCAAGTTAATATCTGTGTGTTGTGCAAGGTAAGGATCACAGTTCATTTTCCCCCCAGATGGACACTCAACTTTTCTAACATGATTTGTTGAAAAGACTATTCTTTCTCCATTAAACTACTTACTTTGGGAACCTAACTAATCATAATGTATGTCTCTCCTTCAGAACTCTCTTCTGTTCCATTAATCTATATGTGTATCCTTACACAAATTCCTCCCTGTTTTGATTAACTATTATTAAATCTTGAAACCAGGAAGTAGAAGCCCTCTAATTTTCTTCTGTTTTTCAAAATTATTTCAGGCTATTCTAGATCTTTTTTTATCTCCAAATAAATTTTAGAATTAGCTTATCAAATTCTTTTTAAATAAGTTGGGGGAAATCTGAGGAGAGACAAACCATGAGAGACTGTGGACTCTGAGAAACAAGCTAAGGGTTTTGGAAGGGAGGTGGGTGGGGGGTTGGGTGAGCCTGGTGGTATGTATTAAGGAGGGCACATATTGCATGGAGCACTGGGTGTGGTGCATAAACAATGAATTTTGGAACACACACACACACACACACACACACACACACATTAAATTAAATTAAAAAAACCTTTCAAAGTATTTACCGGACAGCATTAAATCCATAGATCAGTTTGGGGAGAATTAACATAATAATATTTGGTTTCTCAGTCCATTAACATGGTTTATCTTTGCATATATTTAGGTCTTTTGAATTTCTGTCAGTAATGTTTTACAGATTTTACTATACAGGTTTGGTATATATTCTGTAAAATATACCCCTAAGTATTTCACTTTTTTTGATGCTACTGTACATTGAATTTTAAAAATTTTTATTTTGGGGGCACCTGGGTGGCTGAGTGGATTGAGCCTCTGCCTTCAGCTCAGGTCATAATCTCAGGGTCCTGGGATCAAGTCCCACATCAGTATCTCTGCTCAGCAGGGAGGCTGCTTCCTCCTCTCTCTCTCTCTCTCTCTGCCTCTCTCTTTGCCCACTTGTGATCTCAATCTGTCAAATAAATAAATAAATAAATCTAAAAAAAAATTTTATTTTCAATTGTTCTTTCTACTATAGAGACATTTTATTGAGTTTTGAATATTGACCTTGATTCCTGCAACATTGATCCATTAAACTATTATTTTTAATAATTTTTGATGGGTTCCTTAAGAATTTCTGTGTATATGAATATACAATCATCTGAGAATTAAGATAGCTCTACCTTCTTAATCTGTATGCCTCTTTCTCTCATTTTTTTAAAAGATTTGTCCAAGACACATCATAATACATTATCATTAATTTTGCCTTAATTAGTTGGTTACTATAAGAATATAAAAATGAAAAAAAGTCTTTTATATTTACTGACATATTTATAATTTTTATCATTCTTCATTCCATTATATAGATATAAGTTTATTTTAGTGTTAAATATTTTTGCTGGATATAGATTCTAACTTGTTGGCCATTCATCTAGCTCCTTTTGTTAGCTGTCTTATGTTCAAACCCTTTGTCCATTTTAAAAATTGAGCTTACTATCCTTTTATTATTAGTTGTAAGAGTTATTTATTGGTGATGATTACCAACCTCTGAGGAGCTTTGCAAATATTTTCCCCTAGTTTGTGGCTTTGTCTATTTCTTTTCTTTTCCTTTTTTAAAGACTTTATTTATTGATTTGACAGAGAGAAAGAGAGAGAGAGAGGGCACAAGCAGGAGGAACCACAGGCAAAGGGAGAAACAGGCTCCCCACTGAGCAGGGAGCCTGATGTAAGACTCAATCCCAGGACTCTGAGATCATGACCTGAGCCAGAGGCAGAAGCTTAACTGACTGAACCACCCAGGCACCTGTGTCTATTTATTTTTTTAATGCCTTTTGACAAACAGTAATTTTTAAGATTTGGTCAACATATTCTTTTATGCTTATTATTTTCTATGACCTAAGAAAACTTTGCCTACCAACAAATTACAAAGATCGTCATTTTTTAGAATTTTTAGGAAAAAAAACTCTAAAAACTTTTGATTTTTGTGTGTAGCTGATGATCCATGTTGAGCTAATTTTTGTATGGGGTGTGAAATGATATTCTATTTGTTTTAATTTTGCTTTTTAAAAAATTTGTAGAGATCCTATTTTATCTTTTTTGAATCTTCATTTTACTTATAACTTTCTCTCTTTACAGACATATTCAAGCTTTTTAAATTTCTTTAAACATAGTAAGTATTGTTTTGGATTTTGTGTCTGATAATTCTAATATATGAAGTCTTTGTGCATCTGTTTCTGTTGTTTGTTGTTTCTGTTGGTTGTCACTCACTTTCATTTTCTTACTTGCTTCTTAATCATACATTGTGAATGGAATTATACTTGCAAAACTTTTGTGGAAATAGTCTGAGACTTAGGGTAAAGGTACCTTCTTCCAGAGAGGATTTATATTTGCTTCTGTCAAACACTTGGGGGCACTGCCAGACTATGGCTGCATTAAACTACTTCAAATAATTTGAACTTGGGCTTTAATTCTACTTTGGAGTTTTGTTTTGTTTTAACTTCTGGTTTGCCCTTACCCTGATGATATAGCCCACCCATGGGCGTGCCAGTCTATTTTGGGGAAATTTCCTATCTTGGATGAGTTATAGGATTTGGTTTCCTTTCCCCTCACCCCATGAGTTGTGAAAACCAAGCAACATTTCAAGGATTAGAGCATGCTCTAAGAGCTAAGGCATTTTTGAGCTAATGAAATTATATTGGTTCTTATTTTCTTTTAGTTCAGGCCTAGAAAGTTTTCACTGTCTCATCATATCTTCTATGCTTTGAGAAAGCTATTTTTTACGTTGTATCCAGGCTCTTCAGTTATTTCCATCAGGAGTTGATCTATTCAGAGTTTGTCTGAATAGCACAGTCTGCACTTGCTGCCTGACCACTTTTTCCCTCCAAATGTTTAACCACTTAGTCAACAACATTTGTTGAAAAATGTATCTTTTCCACACAGGTTTCAAATATCATATTTATGTTTTACTCAACAAATACATTGGGCTGTTTCTGACTTTTTTCTCTACTGCTTTCATTTCTCATGACTCCCAGTAGAGACCACCACAGGAAGCCTGCCTATTCCAACTCCTTTTCTTGGCCTTCTTTAACTAGTAGACTAGATTTTTCAGGTGATAGGAAAGAAACATTGTCTCAGATGTTGGCCTAGGACACTCTCATGTATTGCTCATGGGAATGCAAAATAGCATGAGAGGAGAATTCAGCTATATCTTTTACAAACTACAGATGCATTTATGCTTTGAGAACTCATCTTAAAGTTACACCTCAAAAAATTTTTTTAAAATAATGCATACAATATTATTTATTGCAGCATTTTGTGTAATTGGCAAATATTGAAATGACCTAAAATGCCCATATATAAGAAATTGGTTGAATAAACTGTTATACATCCATGAAATGGTGAACCATAAAGCTGTGAAGAGTGGGAAGGATCTCTATGAAACTATATAGATTTCTATGGAACATATTTAAATGAAAAATGCAAGGTGCAAAAAAGTTTGTATAGCATGCTACCTTTTGTATAAGAAGGAAAATAAGAACAAATACATATTTCTGCTTATTTTTATGAAGAGTGACATAGGAGAAACAAACTACAAACTTATAAAATTGGTTTCCTTTAGAGGTTGATGGGAACTGGGTGAATCATTCAGTATTTTAAATATTCAAAATATTAAAGTTAAAAGGCTAAAAAGTAAATCATTAACTAATATGTAAACAGAAACAAACTTAAATGTATATCAAAATAATAAAATAACACTAAAAAAACCCATATTTTAAATAACTTTGAACACAGTACTTTATATATCTTCAACAGGATATAGTGTATTTTAAAAAACCCATAAAGAATTCTTTTTTAAAAATATTTTATTTATGGGGCGCCTGGGTGTCTCAGTGGGTTAAGCCTCTGTCTTCAGCTTGGGTCGCAGTCTCAGGGTCCTGGGATGGAGCCCCGCATCGGGCTCTCTGCATAGCAGGGAGCCTGCTTCCCCCTCTCTCTCTGCCTGCTTCTCTGCCTACTTGTGATCTCTCTCTTTCTCTGTTGAATAAATAAATAAAAAATATATATACACAAAATAAATAAATATATACATATATACATATGTATATGTATATATATATATATTTATTTATTTATTTGAGAGAGAGAGAGAGCACAAGCAGGGGAAGCAGCAGAGGGAAGGGATAACCAGGCTCCTGAGAGAAGCGTGATGTGGGGCTTGATGTGAGGCTTGATCCCAGGACCCTGGGATCATGATCATGAGTGAAAGGCGGAGGCTTAACCGACTGAACCACCAGGGGCCCTGACCATAAAGAATTCTTGAACTTAACTTAGGAACAGCTTTGTTGCTCTTAGTGGTGTTAGTGTATTGATTATAAAATTCTATGGGACGTATTTATAGAATAGAGCAGAGGAGTAAATGTACTGATTCTGTTGGGAGCCAGGGTTTTCACTGTGGGTGAAAGGAGATATAAAACATGATATTGGGGAAGCGGAGAAAGAGGAAAAGTACACAGTCCCAGAGTATTTCCTGTAGACGACTTATTAATTACAAAGAAGAGAAATGATAACGTTATATGGAGAAACTTTGTATGGTCCTGACAGGCTAAAATATTCCTAATCTGACACTTCACAGAAGATTTTCCATATTCCTTCCCCCCTATTCTAGAGTATTTCTCCTCAAAGTGTGATGTGTATAGCACAAAGGCTCCGGATCCGTTCCTGATTTCCTGAATCAGAATCTCCACTGTTACAGAACTCCCAGGTGATTCTCATGTGCAGTGAAGCTAGAGAAGTACTGCTTTAGGGAAGATAAACTTGACTTGTTACTGTGTTTGTTACCATTTATCCACTGCCAAGATGAGTGAGGCAATGGGTTTCATAGTCATTGTCAATTAGGCTCTTTTCTGTTTTCCAAGGTCACAAATATTTTAAACCTAACCTAAACAAGAGAACTTTATTGTAAAAATAGAGGAAGGAGGATCAAGATACTATCACAGCTCTCATGAAGATCTGTGGGAGGCATTTATTATAGTTTGGAGACCCCAAAGCAGCCCTACTGGTCCCCAGAAGCTCTGGTGATTGGAAAGCTGTTGTAGACTGATGTGATGCTTAAACCTAAGCTACTCGCTCTCCCTCTTCACCCTTGGGTTTCTGCTGGTTCGGAATTTCTACATTCTCTACTCCTGACCATCTTTAGGGCTCCCAGAGGGGTTCACGCATTTCCAGTAATAGAATAAAATTGGATAGCAAATACCAGCCTGAGTTGTATATAGAACGAATAAGATAAGTAGTTTTATGGAATTTTTACTGCAAGGGTGTATGTGTGTGTGTGTGTGTGTTCTGGGTTATAGTGTAAAACATATTTTTACTCTAGTCAAAAGGTTTGAAAGCCTCAAGAGACCACCGAGTCTAATTTCATAAGACTCTATATCTCATTATATAGCCAAGCTTTTGAGATCATCCCTTATTATCTCTGGAATTCTTATCTGCAAACAACACTCTAATTTTGCCCAGTCTTCTGCCCTTCCCAGATCTGTCCACCTATTGTATCCTCTGGTACTCATAGTCAGTCCTCAGATACTCTACATCTTTTGACTCTTCTCTGAACCTTCTTTCTCTCATTATGCCTGACTCTCCTTTGAGGACTCAGCTTCCTCTAGAGACCCGACAAGTGATCTTGTTTATTTGCCTGTATTCCACAAACCACTGGGCCTTAGGGTATGGTGGAGGTCCACATCCTTGCTTCATATTACCATTTCTCAAAGAAAAAAAAAGATATTGTTCTTTGAAACAAATATGTAAAAATACCAAAAAAAGGCCAGGTTTGGGGGTAAATCTATGCCATCTGATTCATAGTTACAACAATGTTGTATAGGCAGAATCTGTACAAAGCTGTGTGGATAATGGTGATGACCAGAGGAAGGGGGCCATTTCTAAGGTGCACCAAGACATAAACCATTTGCCAAGTCAAGTTTAAGCAAGGCTGCATTCATCTGGAGGGTAATTTTCTAATTTCTGTGAAGGCACCCACAGAATGGGCTAGTAGTCACCCTGATCAGACCACATCACCTCCTTTTTTGTAGTTAACTACCATATTCCCCTCATTCATTTTATTACCTTTCAGCCACTACTTTGGTCATCATTCTTGGTGACATCAACATCTATATAGAGACCTATTACCACCTCCAAAACTCCCAATCACTTTTAAACATCTTGCTTTTTTTTTAAAAGATTTTATTTATTTATTTGACAGAGATCACAACTAGGCAGAGAGGCAGGCAGAGAGAGAGGAGGAAGCAGGCTCCCCACCGAGCAGAGAGCCCGACGCGGGGCTCGATCCCAGGACCCCGGGACCATGACCCGAGCCGAAGGCAGAGGCTCAACCCACTGAGCCACCCAGGGGCCCCTAAACATCTTGCTTTTAAACCACTCCTTTTACCTTTCCAGATCATGCCATATAGTAAGTCTGTTTCAAACATTCTTTGAGCCAACCGAGCTCTTCCTTCAGCTTTCCCACCTTGGGTAAAACTCTACCTCCTAGTTAAATCTGATGTTCTGCCTCTTGCCCTCTGTACCTTATTTGCTGAAAGTGGCTAGAGAAAAATGAATGGCTGTACAGATCGCTGGCACTTAATATTTATGTACAAATATATTCAAATATGCCCCCAATATGACTTGTTGATGTTATTATATTTCCTTGATATCTTTACACCCTCAAGTGACTATTCCATGCTTTCTCTTCTGTCTTTTTAACCTCCAAAATATCTTCCCCAGTCTCACGCAAAGCCTATGGCTTTGCTTTATATTTTATCTATCAGGACATGTCCTCATTATCCCATCACCCAATTTACCACCTTATATACCAAGGACTTTGGATAGTCTCAGATTTTACCCTAATATGAAAGCTAACCAGTTAGCTTTCCACAGCGCCATGATTGCAAGCAAAAAATGCAGGCCTCCTGGGTCAGAGACAGAGAACTTTATTACTCATAGCACAGCAAGCAGCACGACCCTTAGCATATTCACTGTGAGTTCCGCCATCCCCACATCCCTCAAGGATGGAGCCCAGATGGATGCTTGTATATGCTATAGGCTATGTTACAGGAGAGGAGCCCGAAAACGAGAGACCTGTATCTTTTATCATAAGCATTAAGTAGGCTTACTCTTCGGTCAGAGGGAGACAATATCTTTGTTTTCCAAGGTTGTTCATTAAACCAACATCCTCAAAAAGATATTTGGAAACAAAATGAGTCAGCACCTCTGCTTGCAAGATGTGGGAAACCACAAGAGACTCATGAATTGTTTCTCAGTGTTACCTGGGTCTGGACAATAATCACTCCCTTTCCTCTGGCTGAACTGTCTATACTCCTATCTAAGGCTCCTCATACAAGTTCTCTACTTATAGATGGAATCCCGTCTTTTTTGCCTACTCCTCAATATCTCTCTTTCAGTTTCTTTGTTCTACTGAATTATTCACATCATCAACCACTATTATATGCTGTAATAATTCCCATAATTTAAAAAAAAAGTAGAAAGGTAAAAACCCTTGATCTCACATCTTCCTCCATCACCTGACCCATTCATTTCTTTTTTCTCCCTCAAAAAGTCACGTGTATGATTTCTTTTCACAGTCTTATTTTCTTCAACTTCTACCTCTTCTTTTCTTTGGAATCTACGCTGGTCAAGTTGTATTCCCATGTCTTCACTGAAGCTATTCTTGTCAATATCACCGATGACATTCACATTGGTGAATTCAATGGTCAGTTCTCAAATCCTTATCTTAACTGACTTTTCAGCAACATTTGACATGGTTAATTAGTCTTCTCAAAACACTTGTTTTGGGGCACCTGGGTGGCTCAGTGGGTTAAAGCCTCTGCCTTCAGCTCAGGTCATGATCCTGGGGTCCTTGGATTAAGCCCCACATAGGGCTCTCTGCTCAGCCGGGAGCCTGCTTCCCCCTCTCTCTCTGCCTGCTTCTCTGCCTACTTGTGATCTCTCTCTCTCTCTCTCACATAAATAAATAAAATCTTTAAAAACAAAACAAAAGCAAAAACACTTGTTTCATTTGGCTTCCAAATCCTCCTTATTTTCCCCCAAGTCACTGGCTGCCTGCCTTTCTGCAGTCTCCTTTATTCACTCTCATATTGAGCTCATCCTATCTAATGGTGTTAAACACCATCCATACTGTGATGTTTCCTAAATATATTTAGCTTCTCCCCAATGAAGAGTTCCTGTATATGATTTTGTACTTACCTTTTCTTCTTAGATGTTTTAAACTTAATAGGTCCAAAATCAAAGTCCTAGTTTCCTAATTCCTTCTCCAAAATCCTCCAAATATTCTATCTATCCTATAGTCTTGCCTATTTCAGTAAAGTCACCACCATTAACAAGGAGTTCAGGTCAAAAACCTTGGAATCATCCTTGCTTCCTTTTTTCTCTCACCACCCCCATATATAACCCATCAGTAAATTCTATGAATTTCACTTCCTAAGTGCACTCAAAAATCCTCCATTATCTCCAGCACAAATATTCTAAGCTTCCCTCATGTCTTCCTTGGATTATTGTCATTATCTCCTAACTTGCCTTCTATTCTATTCCCCATGCAGTATTCAGAGTGTTAAAAATCCTCAATGACTTTCCATCACACTCAGAATTAAATCCAAGGTCCTTGTCATGTTCTACATCTTCCATAATGTGCACCTCCCACTACCTCTCTGACTTCACTCTCCCCTTTCTCACTATGCTCCAACCACAGGAAACTTTCTTCGAGTCCTCAAACACTTTACACATTCTCTCTCCACAGAACCTTGCTTTTGTAGTTTCATGTGGAAAAGCCCTTCCCTAGATAACTGCACGGCTCACGTTTTCACTTCTTTCAGATTTCTGCTCAAATGTCTCTTCAGTCGAAAGGCCTTCCCTGAACACCACATCCAAAAATAACATAATCTGGCCATTACTCTCTATCCCCTTATCTGGTTTATTTTTCTTTATGGCACTTAGCACTGACATTATATAGCTACTGAGTTTCAGCAACTCTGAGATGTTATCGGTTGGAACATGTGCCATTATTTTATATACCCATCAAGAAAGAGAAACTCTGACAAATAAAATTCACATCATCTTTCTTATCACTTGGAATTTTTATTTTATACTCATTGAAAGAACTCTTTCAGAGTTATTTAGGCATTTTTAAAAAATCATATATCCTTCACACGCAAAAAGAAAGCTATAAGCAAAATAAATCAGTTAAATTATATCTAAGGCATCTTTACATTCAGAATTTAATATTCTGATATAGTCCTCAACTCATACTCAATGTCAGTGTTTTTCCACACAATATCTCACTAATAAAATGGAACACAGCTTCAGCTACTTGTGGGTGACCTCCTTTCTTCAAACCTGTAAAGCAAGAAATATGGAATTGTGGTCATTCTTTAAATGATACTACTTGCTTCTCTAATATCAAATTTATGTCTCATTTCTAACTACTTCTGAGGCTGGCTGTCTACACAATAACTTCCTTTTCAGCCATATAAGAATACCATCTTTTGGAGACACTTTAAACGGTATCTCCATTCTGCCTCTACAATACCATCAGTGCACATAAATCAATCGTGTTTATAGTTATAAACACATATAACTAAGATCACATAGAAAAACGACTTTGTGTCTGCTGCCTACCCAACTGTACTTATAAGATGCCAGTGACTGTGAGATGCATTCCATTTTCAGAAATCTAAAAATATGGAAAAAATGCATGTCTTCAAATCAATTAAATGCAATAATATGTTTAGGTCTCTCACCAGAGTATGAATATTAGGAAGGCAGGAAATTGGTTCATTTTGTTCACTGACTATATTCTTGTCATCCAGAAGAACATCTGGAAAGTAGTAGAAGCTCAAGAAGTGTTTGTTGAATACATGAGTGTATAAATTTCTGCCTCCACTACTAATAGTACGTGACTACAGTACTTCATAATTAAAAACCCTAAGACAGAGAATTCAATTGGCTTAGTCGTCATCCAGTAAAATGCACCCCTGCTAGGGGGTTGTCTAGTTCCAGGCCCTCAGAGACTACTAACTAGCCATCTAGTCATTCACACATATAGACCACCATTTTTGACATCGACACTCACCTCAGAACCTTGCCTGCAAAAACTGTAGCTTCTAGGGAAACGCTAGAGAAAGGAAAATGCAGCACTCAGACATTTGTGAGATCTTATTTGAAGACTCCAAAGAAGGCCATGGACAAGGAAAGCACTTCAGAGCCTCAAAAAAAGTACAGGGGACCTGAAGGGAACCTCACCTGGCCGGCTCAATGACCATTTATTTTTTCATTTAATCTGCATGGCAACCTTCTGAAGTAGAGATTCTTTTCAATATTTTAGAGATAAGAATATTAAAGCCAGAAAATTAATTGTTAAATCTCTTATTCAACACGACACAATGGCAGATTTTAATGAAGATTTTGTGTATTTCCACTTTCCTATGCATTTTCTAGGTGCCAAGCACTGGGCTAGGTGATTCAATGGTGAATAAAAGGGCCACAAATCCCAAGCTCACTGAACTTCGACACAGGGATCAGAGAAATCTTAGAACACAAACTCAATGTGCAAATAAGTATCAGGGTTCTCTAAATATACTTAATCCTGACGGCAAGCATCTATCTTACTAGGTGTAGTCACTGCAGTGCCTCTTTCCTGACTACACACATTCATACTCCAAGTTGTCCACGCCCGTTGGAGCCTAAGGTGTTACCAAAGCATTTGGAAGCCCTTCTAGTCAACAGACTAGATTGGTTTTTTGGCTCAAGATATTCATTATCTTTGTACATATGGTCCCATTCTGTCTGAAAGTTCTACTTTTATCTTGAAGGAAGTACAGACATCTTGCCTAAGCTACCCACCCATGACTGGAATCCTTGTTCCCCAGGCACATCACACAGCCACACCTTCTTTAGACTTTCACCTCCCCTGACAAACTCAGAAACCCACCAGCCCCTTTCTTCATCACAGTTTGTAGAATTTCCTGCCCTTCTTGTCAGTCCCTCAGAATCACTCTCCTTCTCCCCTGTAGCCACACAGCAAAATCTCTTCCATGAGCTTACTAAAATGTTGTTGACCTCAGGCATCTTCTGCTGGAATTTCTAATTGAGGGATTGAAAAGCCTAGCTACTTGCATAAATAGGGTATGAAAAGACTATAGGGGAAACAAACCAATTATTATGTCGGTATGTTATTTTGCTAGTTTCCTCATCCAGGTGTCCCCCAAAAGGAAGGAACCTGGTCCCTGTTGCAAGTTGGATTTTCCATATTCTCACATACAAAGCAGACCTGGTTTGAGACTAAGCATTTGACTTTATTTCCAGCTGCTCAGGTATAATGCCTACCTTGCCCTGCTGCCTTATGTTTCTATGCAGTGTAAGTATCCTCAGAGTATGAATATTTGTGTAATAAAGTCAGAGGAGGGAGGTCAGAGGTCCAAGGATTATCTGATATTTCTTACAATTGTCTAATATCAAATTATGTTTCCTACAACCCGTACTAAGGTAGAAAATGACATATATTTTAATTTGATTTCATTTATATACTGCTTGATTCCCAAAGGAATTTAAAGCAGCTAAAGAATGTAAGGAAGATATTTAATGACAAACACGGAAACAGAAAGGGGTTGTTGCTTACCTTTAACCTTCAATTTAGCAGAGTAGTTCATTCAAAACGTGCCAGGTAAGTAAGATTTAATTATGTCTTGTGTTTGTATTTGCTAATAAAACATTTGTTCTTACTCATATAGTAGAGTTCTTGAATGATTTGTGAAGCTACAGATAAAGAGGTTTTCGTTTTTGTTCTTTTGCAATGAGATAATTGGCATTCTCCTGTTATTCTTCTAAGTTTTCAGACATTTACTAAGCCATAAAATCTACAGGGAGGGAAGGGAGGCAGAAAATGTCAATAACATGATTTCAAATCTATTACCAATTCCAATCACTTTAAAAATAATATACACTAAAATATTCTACTTCATGTGGAGAGAGTTGGTGCTGACAACTTTATTTTTAAGAGTCTGTAATAGTTTGGGCTGAAGTAATAAAGACTAACAACAAAACAGTGATTTCCCAAATCCCTGTGTTCTAAGAGGAGGTACTAGACCATCCCTATAAAAACCAATTATTTAAATCTTTATGCCATTACCCCCTGAAGTCATAAACTTCCTGAAGTGATTTTTGAGGAATCTCCATACTGTTTCCATGGTTGTTTTACTATTTTACCCCCTGCCCCATTAACAGTGTAAGAGGGTTCCAATTTTGCCACATCCTCCCCTACCCTTGTCTTTGTTTTGTTCGATAATAAGCCATACTAACATTATGCTAAGTAAAATAAGCCGAGGATGGAAGGACAAATACTGTCTGATTCCACTTCTACAAGGTATCGAAAATAGTCAAACTTATACAAGCAGAATAAAACAGTGATTTGAGGGGCTGGGGGAGAGGGAAATAGGACTTGATGTTCAGTGGTTATAAAGTTTCAATTATGAGATGGGTAAGTTCTAGAGATCTGTGGTCCAATACAATGTCTACCATTAACCGAACTGTATTGTGCACTTAAAAAAAATTTATTTAGTGGAGCGATCTCTTGTTAAGTATTGTTAACACACACACAGGAGGGTGGAGAGGAGGACAGCACTTCTGCAGGTGACATATATGTGTATTACCTTAACTGGGGTATACGCATGTGTCTAAATTTATCAAATTGAATGTATTAAATACATGCAGTTTTTTTGTATCCCAGTTATATCTCAATAAAGCTATTTTTTACAAATGAGACATACTCAAAGTGAACTCTGTAGACTAATAGGAAAACATATTCTAATCCTACTCTCTTTCCCATTCATACCAGGGATCTGACATTATTGCCTCGATACAATGTCAAATAGCCTTGAATGACTATGTAACTGCATAATTACTTCCCTTTGCTCTTTTTTCCAGTTAATTGTTTTAGCATGGCCAGGCTTTTCCCTGCACATATTTCTGTCTTTTGTAGTCCTCATATGCATACTCTTTGCCACCACAACCTAAAATTTAGATAAACTTTGTTTTTAAAAATAGACCTTTTTTGGAGCAATTTTAGGTTCCCAGCAAAATTGAGCAGAAGGTACAGGGACTTCCTATATACTCCCTGGAAATTATATTTATATATATACACACACACACATATATACGTATATATGTGTGTGTGTGTGTGTATGGTGGTTTTTTATATATATATATATATGTATATATATATATATATATATATATGCTGGTAAAATATACATAATACAATTTCTCATGTATATTATATATAATAATATATACACACACACATACGTATATATGTGTGTGTGTATATATATATATATATATATACGCTGGTAAAATATACATAATACAATTTCTCATGTTAAACATTTTTAGGCGTACAAATCAGAGGCATTAAGTACATTCATACTGTTATACAATTCTCACCACCATCAGTCTCCAGAATTTTCACCATCCTTAAACTGAAACTGTATCCATGAAACAATAACTCTGCACTCTTCCCTCCCCTAGCCCTGGTAACCACTAATTTACTTTCCGTCTCTATTAAGTTGACTACTACAGGTACCTCATGTAAGTGGAGTGAGATGATATTTGTCCTTTGCATCTGGCTTTCCACTTAGCATAATGTTTTTAGGGCTCTCCTTTGTTGTAGCATGTTTCAAAATTTCCTATTTATTTTATTTTATTTTACATATTTTTAAGTAGGCTCCATGCCCAGCGTGCAGCCCAACGTGGAGCTTGAACTCATGACCCTGAGATCGAGACCTGAGCAGAAATCAAGAATCGGACACTTAACTGACTGAACCACCTAAGCACTTCCAAATTTTCTTCTTTTTAAAGGCTGAATCCACTGATGTATATGCCACATTTTGTTTATCTATTCAGCTGATGATGGACATTTAGGTTATTTCCACCTTTTGGCTATTGTGAGTAAATTTTGTCACTCTAATTGAGAGTCTTCCACTGACTGACTACTTCTCTGAAATAAAACCTTCCCAACCCCTCTCACCCCTTGCAATCCCCATTACTGTGCTGGCTTGGGGCTTACTACGGAATATGAAATCACCACACCACACTTATTTGTTCTTAACTCAAAACCTTTTAGTGTTTTCTTTCCTCATCCACAGTACAAATCCAAAGCTTTACTTTTCCCATAAGACTGGATACCACGGGTTTTCAGAAGGAAGTTAATGCATCTAAAATGACAGCCATCCAGTTTTTCTTTATTCTTCCTTGTCTGGAAAAGAGTTGTTTGCTACTTTCCTATGACAGAAAGCTTCTGCTCTGCCTCACACCATCTGAGGGTTTTTCACTGCTCTTTAGATCCTACAGCCCGACCTGCATGGGTGCTGAGGAAACCCAACACACAATCAGGCCAACAACTCACTGTAGGATACAGTTACTGTTGAGCAGCAAATTAGTCATGCAGAAAATCTACTGGGAAAATGTGTCAGAACACAGAGCAAAATACAAAGAGGTAGAATTAATGAAGGAAAAGAAAATAGGAGACAGATCCAGAAAACCCAACAAGGGATTAATTCAACATGTGAGACTCCTCCTGGAACTCAGAAGAAGGCAGATTGGAAGTAACAATTAAATTATGAGATAAAATTTCCCTGAGTGGCAAGAGACTTGAACATATGAATGAACAGGGTTCACCAAACTTTAGGCAAGATTACTTTAAAAAAAAAACAACACACACACACTTTCACTTCTAGCCATGCTGGAATTAGAGGGATTCAATTTCCCCTCCCACATTAAATAATTACAACACCAGACAACATCTGTGCAACAGCAATCACTGAGAAAAAGGAAAGAAATGAGCTGAGCTCTGTGAATGTCCCCACTTACTGCCTAGAAAGAGTTTGAATATCATATTGAAATTCCTAAAATTTAAGAATAAAAAAAATTGCAAGACAGAAAGAACAGGACATCTGGGAGATGAAGAAAGTAAAAACATTCTAATTCTCAGGTATAGGGAGGAGAGAAGTGATCACAGAAAGTAGGTAGGATTCAGGGACACCTGGGGGGCTCAGCCAGTTAAATGTCTACCTTTGGCTCAGGTCATGATCCCAGGGTCTTGGGATCAAGTCCTGTGTTGGGCTCCTTGCTTAGGGAGGAACCTGCTTCTCCCTCTGCCTGCATGCTCACTCTCTCTCTCTCAAATAAATAAATAAAATATTAAGAAAAAAAAGTAGGATTCAACATAGTTGTTCATATATTCTGATACTATAATAAATAAGCATAGACTTAACTATAGCTTTAATGGCCAGCATAATCTAAAAGAGACAAAATTCTAAATTACCAAATTTGAAAAAGCAATGAAGAAAAATTTGACATAGACAGAATAGGTAATAAAGAGAAAATAGTAGCAAGACAGTAAAAGATAAAGAAAACATATGACATAATGAAGGCATAAAATTAAGAGTATCAATTCTCATTAAATTTTTTATCACAGCCATATTAAAAATAATTTTAAACTCGTTTAAAGCAAGTTTGCAAAGAGATGTTCAAAATGAAGATATGGACAAATAAATGCCAGGCAGATACCAACAGAAGGCAGGTGTGAAAATACCAACAAGAAACAAGACCAAAAACATTAAACAGAACTGGGGAATTATTTAATGGTGAGATATACAATTCAACTAGACTTAGAAAGTTTGCTCCCATAATCGATGCATTAAAATATATGCACAGAACAATGGAGCCATCAAATACATTAAAAAAGATTCTATAAGAGCAGCTAGATCTTAAAAGAAATATAGTAGAAGAATTTAATATACCTTCTCCAGAATTTGATAGCTCAAGTAGACAAATAATAAGTAAGGTCATAGATTATTAATAATACAATCAACAAGCTATAAAAAACTATGTCTTACATCAGAGAGCATATATTTTACGCTTAGCTCCATGGAACATGTCTAAAAATTAATCATGTTCTTGGCTATAAAGAAAACAATAAATTTTAAAAAGTAGAGATTTTATAGACTACATTTTCTGATAATAATTCAACATAGTTAGAGATAAAAAAATAAATAATCATTGAAAAAGTTAACTCCTTGAAAATGAAAATATGCCACTAAAAAAAAAAGTCCTAAATCAAAGGAGAAATCAAAAGTAAAGGAAAAAAAATCTAAAAAGCAAAGAAAATGAGGACTGATTATACCAAAATCTGTGTAAAAAAAAAGAACAGTTAAAAAGCAATTTTATCGCTTTAGAAGCTTTTATTAAAAATGGAAAGACAGATTAAAGAAATTAAAAATTAAAATGATATTATAAATGAACAGCAAAATAGACTGAAAGAAAGGAGAATTACAAGCTTCCTGGGAGTGGGGGTTTTCTTTTGCTTATTGCTGCAAAATAGTCATTTACTTAGACTAGCATTCAGTAATTATCTGTGATACCAATAGAAAGAATAAATAAAAACAAAAGTTTTTGTAAAGGCCAATAGATGAATATCAGGTAAGCACAAATTAGGACAAAAGGGATAAAATAAATTACCCAAAATTTAAAATGATACAGAAGATATAATTAGAAGAATACAATTTAAATGATTATAAAGGAATATGATGTGTAATGTACGGTAATGAATTTGAAAGTCTAGAGAAACTAGATGACTTCCAGGCAAAATACTGCTTCAGTGACAGGAAGATGCTATTTTACATTCTGTCTTTTCTTCATGGACACAGAGACTTCTCATGATTGGGTTGAGACCATGAGACTGAGATCTGGCCCAAAGAGTAGAAGACAAGTGATTAAGCCATTTACAAGTCCTGGCACCTAAACGTATCTTGCTCATTCTGCTAGCCTTCTTCTTCTTCTTTTTTTTTTTTTTTAAGATTGTTAAAAATTTATTTTTTTGACAGACAGAGATCACAAGTAGGCAGAGAGGCAGGTAGAGAGAGAGAGAAGAGGAAGCAGGTTCCCTGCCCAGCAGAGAGCCCAATGCGGGGCTCGAGCCCAGGACCCGGGATCATGACCTGAGCTGAA